>NC_132891.1:25635729-25972581 GCF_030463535.1 Salminus brasiliensis | reverse complement strand
AATTAGTAGACATTGATGAATCAAGTAAGTTAAACTTTTTTTTTTTATCTCCAGTCTGCCTTTAGTCCTATCTATTTCCCACCTAGTAACCGGGATCCTGTCACACAATTCCTCCAGGGTGAAATCTAGCATGTCCTTTTTTTGTCCTGTTTTTTTTTAACTGCTGCTAAAGCAACATTCTTGGACAGCTAAACACACTTGGAGTAGAGTGCTAACTGCCTGTTCTGCTACATCTCCTATCCACACTACACAGATAATGTCTCTACTGCCCTTATACCATATACACTGGACTTATTTATTCTTGGCATTCACTTGGCAGATTATTCTTGGCATTCATGAGATATCACAATAATTTTCTGCACTTTATTTGTACATACTGAACCTAAATACACACCATTATCTATATATCTACCCACACTATATATACAAAAGTATTGGGAGACCTGCTCATTCATTAATCAAGAGTATTTGATTGCATTCAGCGACAAGATAGTTCTAGAGAGCTCCACCCCATGCCTGGCACAAAATTGTATCAGGGACAGAAAACCCTTGTAAATGTCAGTACATTCGGTGTAATTGAATACATTAACTTGTAAATTGTATTGTGGATTAGTGCATAATGAAGCCTCAGATATGACCAAATTTAGTTTTGTAATTTTGGACTTTTTAATATATCTTATCATTTAATGCTATGGTGACATTAATATAGCAAATATAGAGACATATAGAGATATGTAGTGCTTTTAATGAATTATAATCACTTAACAGAAGTGCATTTGACAACCTCTCTAGTTACAACCCGCCTTAGACAACTACAGTTACACCTGTATGCTAGCACACATGCATCATTTTAACATAGAGAGGCATCCCCCTTGTTCTCAAGCTCTCCTTCTCTGTCTCTCTCTCTCTCTCTCTATTACGCTCTCTCTCCTTCGCTGCCCTTCTCTCACAAACAGAAGGGAAAAAACACATCAGTAGACTGAAGTGTAGCAAAGTCTTGCAGCTTAAGGGTATGCCTTGGCATCTGTACTATACAGTCAAGCAACACAAACAGTCATTTTACTGTGATTCTCATTCATACGAAGAAGAAGCCATTCTTCTAAATTCTATTAATACACTTTTGAACATGACTGTATAACACATTAGTAACTAGAACTGTCACACTGTAATAATACAAGTCTTTGAATGAAGCAGACATGACAGTCTCTTACCAAAGCTGTTGTTGAGTTGTTGTCAATGCCACTGTGCTGACATTATGGGTGCTACCTTACACCCCGCCAACAGTCTATTCTCACGCTTTCTGCCTGCGTTGTTTAAATAGCAACGGTGCTTGTAAATATATATATATACTGATGGGCATGGTGATCTCAAAATTATGTGAGTTCGGAAAACACAGAAGCACCACTGACTGAAAACAACCTACACAGACGTCAACAGTCAGACGTTCCTTTGGTTTCTTGGCAGTGAATTGTCAACACAGGCACGTGCCCAACGTGCCTACACCCCCGGTTTGGCACCATTGAAATAGCAATCTGCCAAAGTAAGACAGAACCTGGCTCTTTAAGGGAATGGCAAGTGACATGCTGATTGGTTTATTGCACGTTACGCCCAAAACACACCCATGATTAAATAAGGGACTTAGTATGTGCCTTTTTGGCATATCGAGCCACGCAAGGTGCACTTTTCCCGCCATTATGATAGCAAAACATACTGACGCTCGCCCGAGATATCTAAAATAGGGCCCTATATCTTGGTCACAACATCTGCTATTGTCCATTAAGATTAAGGCTGGTCTGTTTTTATTTTTCCTGCTGGTGCAAAATGTGTTTTCTGAAGTCTGAATATATATACCTAATTTAAATGGAGTGTTGACATAATGTCACACTGATATCCCCTGTGATGAGACACTTCTTGAGCTTCTTAATCCGTAAATTATTTACAAGTGTGTTGACAAACTATGCCAAACTGTATATCAGACTTGTGTTTATGTATGCACCAATGCACAGAGAAATCTGCGCACAAGCAAGCAGCTGAAAAACAGCTCTAATAAACAGTGTCAATTTCACAGTTGTGTTGGATTGATTAAAGTAAAATGTGCAATGATTTTTCTAGATCAAATCATCATGCAATTGTCTTGTTTATCTTATCTAATCCTAATCTCCTACTACTCTCTTTTTCTCCCTCTCCCCCGCTCTCCTTCTCTCTGCAGCTGCGTCCAGTTTCAGTTTCTGCCGGGCTGCGCTGGACCACACAGTCTCGGCGGAGGAGCTGAACTATCAGCTGCCACGGAAGGCTGGCGGCAACCTAACCTGGCATGACGGTCGCAGCCCTAGAACAGGCGGCAGAACCGTCAAACTGCTGCAGCAGCCCGGCACAGAGGGAATACAGGTATACACGTTAAATACAGCATACACATTTTTTTCTTATTATTATATGTGTATTTAACTACTTAAATGTACTGAAGATTTTCTAGGACTAATGTAAACCTATCCTTCACCTCAGTTTTGGTCCTTTCTGTTAAAAATAGACAATGAAAGGTGGATATTTCATAAGAACACTGTACAAGGTCAGGACAAACATATAAAGACATTTTAAGAAAGTTAAAAGAAAAAAAACACTCACTCATTAACAACACACCCTCTCTTATACACCCATACACATGCCCAAGGCCCCCAATAAAGGGTGAGAGCATCAGTAATTATGCATCACTGTGCAATGTGTTTTTTGCAATCATCGGTGGATAGGGAGTGTGTTTTCCTGTGTGTTTCCGCATGCTGTGTGACGGTTGGGGCTCATTACTGAAAGCACTGGATGTGTATTTATTTGTGTGTATGTGCAGGAGTAACAATGCTCAGTGCCTTTGGTACATTCTCAAACCAGGTTTGTAAAATTCATCAAAGCCAAAGACAGTCAGCACAAACACCGCACAATTCTGTCTTTTTTAGTTTCTACCTCTTCCTGTTTTTCTTTTCCTCTTCCTCTTTCTTTCGTCTCCTTTCCCTCCTCCTCCCCTTTTTACTACTGAGGGTCTCCTGAAACTTACGGCATAAATTATTCACATCATAACATCCTTCCGTTTCTTAGACTCCAAGGGTCATGTAAGAGAAGTTCTTACTTATTTAAGGTCCCCTGGCTTTGGCCCACACTTAAACCAGTACCTGTGATGTTTCATTCTCTCAATGCGCACAGATTCAGAACACTTCAGAGAGTCCTACAGCATGTGTAGGTATGTTGCAATACTTTTCTTAACTTGCATTCAGCTCTCGGAACAGATTGTCACAGAAGTAACATGACAGAAATCAAGCCCCACATGCCTTATAAACCAAGCTGAGAACAGTGTGTCAAGGAAGATTCTCCAGGAAGGCTTTAAAAAAATAACATTTTTTATTATATCCCAGTCTGCTGCATCCATACTGTAACACTGATTGGCATGGACAATGCTGTTGATGCATTTCCCAGTTTGCTTGCAGCACACTTATAATAGAAGCTTTTCAAGCAAGTTTCTAAATTTAGGGACTGTATATAGATTTAAGAGTTAGACATGAGAGTCTTAACATAGCTGACCCAATGACATATTATGGACTGGACTGTTGAACAGTGGAGCAATAAAAAAAATCCAGGACACATGTTTGAGCTTCTATAACTGTGAATATTGGCCATAATCTCTGGTCATATCCATAGCTCTATGTATATATAGTATAAATATACAGATATACCTTGTATATATATACCAAATGTTTGTGGACACCCCTCCTAATTAATGCACTCAGCTACTTTAGGTTACACCCACTGCTGACACAAATGTGCAAATGCACGAACACAGCTTGTCCAGTCCCTGTAAAGATGTATTGACTGTACAATAGGACTCTCTGGAGCTAATGAACACCTTGCCTATAACTGTGGAGCAGTGGAACTGTATTCCCTAGAAAGATTGTGCTCCAGTCAATGCCTTTGGGATGAGTTGAGGAGCTGGGGCTGAAGTAGGGCGGTGGTCATCCAACTCACTAACACTGTTGTTGCTGAATGCAATCAGTCCTTACAGCAGTGCTCCTCCAAAAGGGTTACTCCAACAAGAGCTGGACCAGCTCATTTTCATTCCCTTGATTTTAGAAGAAACAATCAATGAGCAGGCGTCCCAATACTTACGCCCTCATAGTGTATCAGCGTGCGTGTGTGATTTAATGTTGTGATTAAATGCACTTAATACTGCATTCAGTATTAAGTCACCACAGTGCACTAATGGTTACTTACTGTACTACAGAGAGGGTTGAATTACATCCCTTTTTTGATATATGCTCATAAGTTAATGTGCTGAAAAAGGCTCATAAAATTATTTTTTATGATATAATGAAGAGTTTTTTAAACACTGATTAATTATCACAGTCACAGATTTTATTTTAGCCTTTTATTTTTGCATTAAACTGTTTTAAAGGCTTGGTGAGTAGTGAAGAAACTCAGACATTATTAGAATCAGGCTTTCGCAGTCAAGGAAAGAGTAGCTATCTGTCAGACTGTCTGGTAAAGGCTTTTAATAGAATGCCTTTTTCTCCATTTCTCTGCTTTCACTGATTGGCAAGGTTGGGCTCAGTTTTGCATGAAAGCTTTGTCTGTGTGTGCACACGCGCGCCTGTGTGTACTTGGAGAGACTAGAAAAGGTGATGGCATCAAAGGCATCGTCTTCATGCATTATGAGTTTTGCAAGTTAAAAGTGAATGCCTCCATTTCAGATTCATTTCCAGATGTTAGTTTTAAGCTACAGACTGGGTTACCTTCTTACAACACAGACGCATTATTCCAAAATCCAACCAGAATCACAGAATATGATAGCCATATGATAGCAGACGTGCTTAGAGATTTACAGCAAATATATTGCTCTCTGGCTCCCACATGTATTTACTTACCTTACTGTGCTTGCAGTCTATTACTGCTGGCATTTCTTTCCCACGACTAGCTAACTTGAGTACAAGGCATATTATCAGAACATCATAAAGAGGGTTCAAAATGGTTGTGCATATTGTATCATTGCACCAGTGGGTATGCTAGCACACGCCAGCAGTAATAAGATGAACCACACTAGCTTGTCTGTGCCAGGTGAAATCCCTTCTCTCATTTATCCAACTGCAGTTCCTCAGCTCTGGGAAACATTCAGTAGCTACTGATGACCTCATCCTTGAGATGTGTGCGGGAATGTTACAGTGTTTAAACTGTCTAGATCATAATAAACTTGGGGTGTAGCAACACCCCAGACATGATCAAAATGCATTCTTTTTTTGCACAAATGGCTGAAATTAGCATCAACATGAGTCTCATTAATTGGACTGCTATTATACTACACAAACTGTTGTAATGAATGCATTTTTAATGATGGTGTTCTGATTTGATCATACATACACGATATGAACAAATGTATTGGGACACCTGCTCATTCATTGTTTCTTCCAAAATCAAGGGTATTAAAATTTTAACTTAAAAAACACGAGTTTATCCTGCTAACACTGAGGAAACTGTCGCTACTGTCCAGGGAAGACTTCCAACAAGATTTTGGAGAAGCACTGCGGTGAGGATTTGATGCACAGTAATACAGTAACATAATTCCACTGCTCCACAGCTCAATGCTGGGGGGCTTTATACCCCTCTAGCCAGTGCCTGGCATTAGGCAAGGTGTCAATAGGTTCATGTTTATCTGCTCCAGAGAGTCTGATGCTATTGGTGGTACTTCTCTACAGGGACTGAACAAACCGGTGCAACCCAAACGAGCTGAATTCGTTCATTACAAGGGGGGTCCACAAACTTTTGAGACACACAGTGTCCCATTTAGCATGGAACTATGCTGTTCCGGATGCAGCCCGTCTCTCATATTAGTGTATGAGTTTTTGTATAGTTGTTGCCATGGTTTTAGTCGCTGCCCTGTGCTGTCCTGACCTTTACGGATCTCTCCACCCTATGTTGTGCACATGGACACTAATAAACATCACTTGTACTGACAGTCTACCATCTCTGGCTCAATACAGGCATCAGCACATTATTGCTATTTCAAATAGTTCTGTGGATGAATACATTATACTACAAAATAACAAGTGATCCATGTTCTTCTGAGCATTCTCTTGAGATCCACTACCACAGTGTCAAATTTCCAGTAGCATTTCAGCTGCAGAATAGGCTCTATTAATAGACTAAAAAAGGTAGCCACATAACGAATATCAGTTTATGAATCAATTACTCATGCCCATCCTTTGAATGAATGAAGCATACTAAAAAGACTGCCCTGCTGCTCCTTTCAGATGTTGAACTGACATCCAGATAGTGAAAGCTGATGTGTTACTAGAGTGTTTATTTCAGAACTGTCAGGGCCCTGTCAGGGTAATGTAGCGAAAAGTGCTCCTTGGGAAGTTCCTAGGGTAGTTTCAGCTCTAAAGAATTCGTGACTGGCTCTTCTTCTGTCTATCAGCTGGGCTAATGTGATTTGATGAGGGAATCTGAACTTTACATTCAAGTCTTCAGCTTCTGGGTTGAGGGTTTTCGGCGTGAGCGCTTTCATCAGAATAATCAGACTAATAAAGTGGGGGAGCGAGAGATGAGGCAGAGAAAGAGAACAAGAGGCTGATGAATAAAAGCGCTAACCCGACAAAGCGCCCATATTATAAAGGGGGGGGTGGGTGGGTAGCGCAGTGGATTTGTATTTAGCATGCAGCAAGCGGACCTCATTAAAGCCCAGCCGTGATTAGGCCAGCCCAGGTTTGGCGAGAAGAGGAGATTGGCCCTTTGATCTATTTGGTTTCCTCATTACAGCTGCAGGTTGCTTACCCCCTCCGCGGCAAAAAAACAAATCTCAAAAATACACAGCTTACCTCAGACCCACATACCTGCCCAGACTTGCTGGATTACACTTTATACCAAATCCAGGGCCTGGGTGGAAGCTAGTCTTTTGCATTGATCTTGGATCATCTGGTCTTGTCCAAAAGCTATTTACCATCATAAAAGAAACAAGAAACAATCGTCTCATAGAAGTAAATGTACAGCTTCCATCAATAATACTCTTTATCTTTAAACAGGCATAATGTTCCCATTTGAGAAATGGTAGTAGGTAATGGATGTGAAGGATATTGCATTTTGCAAACCCTCATACCTTTGACATGCTAAAAATCTATTAAAAGAAAATTACATTTGTAACTTAAATACATTTTAATACAACACTATTCTAATTCTACAAAATTTCTGTTGTGTGTAAGCGAAGGAGACGTAACCCATGTTCCCAAAGCTCTTAAAAATGCAATATATTAAAATCTGATATATGTTTTATTGTCTCAGTGGAAAGCCCTGCAGCTAATCTAATGCAGTTCTTCACAGTTCCATCACACACATGCTTGCCTAGATTGGAAGGGATCATTGAGGATGTAAACTGGCCTGGAGCAAAATACAAGAAGCAGCTCTTGGGCTGTCGGTGCAAAGGTAAATTCGCACTGAGGGAGGAGAAGGATGAATGGGTGAAGGGTAAGAGGGATTCTGCACCACTTAGACTGGTTTCGAGTCTAGGAAGCTTTTAAAGGAAGCTTGTAATTATATTATATCTAACATTGAATGAAATGAGAATTTGTCAGAAGGCTGTAATTTAAACTGTCAATTGATACCAAGCCTATGTTTGTAAAACAAATATATGATGCATGATATTTTATTATGATTTTGGGCTCAGAGTGGCTTAGCGGTCTGATGTGCTACCACTGTGAGCTTGGGTGGTGAGTTTGAATTCTTAGCCGTGCTGTATTGCTATCAACAGCCGGAGTCGGAGGGAGCACAATCAGCCGTGCTGTCTCTGGTTAGGTAGATGGCGCTTCTTTCCCTCATCTTCATACGCTTCTTTCCTCTCAGCGTATAGGCAGACCGACAAAAAGAGTTTGAAAAGAGGCGGTGGCTGGCTTTGCATGTATTGGAGTCCTTACCCTCCTAGTGGTAGGGGGAAAGCAAGAGGGGGCTACGAAGAGGTGGGTTAATGTGCAGTACCAAAGTGAAGAAAAAGGGAAAAATTCATATTGTACAAATTATATAAAATCCATTTAATTAGGATCTGAGTTTAATGAAAAGTCACTGTTATTATAAACCATTACCCCACACAACATCTCTAATGTTTTTGTACTGTTTGTCATTTTTGTTGAGCTGAAAGCAAACTTGAGTCTGTCCTCACATAATGCATATTTAAACATAAATGTAATTCTTTACACAACTAATTAACTATGTGATTTTGTGTGCTTTCCATCCAGCATAAATGTAATATTTGTTATACAGGAAATATTGGCTTAATAAGTAAACAAAATGCCAAATAAATGGCATGTAAAATAAATTTAAACATGTTTAAGCTTGAGTAGATGGATTTATAGAGACTAGTAAGTGTAAGCTGGTTAAAAAAATCCTACCCCCTACTTTCAGCCCTCTTCCTAAAGCTCATCCCAAAGAATGGTTGCAATGCTTAAATGGTTCCCACTCCCAGGCAGATGCTAGGCTGTTGCTAGGTGGATGCAATGGTATTGGCATGGCTTTTCTAGGTTGTGATGGCATCCCTATGGTATCCCAGGTGGTTCCTAGGGTGTTGATAAATGGTTGCTATGGCATTCCAGTAGCTTGCTATGGTGTTACTTGGTGGTTGCAGTGGTGGTCATTATAATGTTGCTTGGTTAAACTTTTTTTAAAAATAAAAAACTGAAAAGTGGGACGTGCAATATTATTCGGCCCCTTTACTTTCAGTGCAGCAAACTCACTCCAGAAGTTCAGTGAGGATCTCTGAATGATCCAATGTTGACCTAAATGACTGCTGATTATAATTGAATCCACCTGTGTGTAATCGAGTCTCTGAATAAATGCACCGGCTCTGTGATAGTCTTAGATAGTCTTAGTTCTGTTTAAAGCGCAGAGAGCATCATGAAGACCAAGGAAGTGAAATGGAAGGAGTATCAGACCACTTCAAATCTACCAAGACCCGGCCGTCCCTCTAAACTTTCAGCTCAAACAAGGAGAAGACTGTTTAGAGATGCAGCCAAGAGGCCCATGATCACTCTGGATGAACTGCAGAGATCTACAGCTGAGGTGGGAGACTCTGTCAATAGGACAACAATCAGTCGTACACTGCACAAATCTGGCCTTTATGGAAGAGTGGCAAGAAGAAAGCCATTTCTCAAAGATAAAAAGTCTCGTTTAAAGTTTGCCACAAGCCACCTGGGATACACACCAAACATGTGGAAGAAGGTGCTCTGGTCAGATGAAACCAAAATCGAACTTTTTGGCCACAATGCAAAATGTTATGTTTGGCGTAAAAGCAACACAGCTCATGACCCTGAACACACCATCCCCACTGTCAAACATGGCAGCATCATGGTTTGGGCCTCCTTTTCTTCAGCAGGGACAGGGAAGATGGTTAAAATTGATGGGAAGAAGGATGGAGCCAAATACAGGACCATTCTGGAAGAAAACCTGTTGGAGTCTGCAAAAGACCTGAGACTGGGATGGAGATTTATCTTCCAAACAAGACAATGATCTAAAACATAAAGCAAAATCTACAATGGAATGGTTCACAAATAAACGTATCCAGGTGTTAGAATGGCCAAGTCAAAGTCCAGACCTGAATTCAATCGAGAATCTGAACAACAATTTTAGTCTCTCGATGTGCAAAACAGATAGAGACATACCCCAAGCGACTTGCAGCTGTAATCGCAGCAAAGGTGGTGCTACAAAGTATTAACGCAAGGGGGGCGAATAATATTGCACGCCCCACTTTTCAGTTTTTTATTTCTTAAAAAAGTTTAAAATATCCAATAAATTTCATTCCACTTCACGATTGTGTCCCACTTGTTTCATATATGTTTCAAATTTCATATCTTTATGTTTGAAGCCTGAAATGTGGCAAAAGGTTGAAAAGTTCTTTTGCAAGGCACTGTAAATATATACATGAATATTTTCTTTTTAATGTCAGAGCATTTGATTTATTGGCTGGTATCTGGGTGTAAACCAGTAAAGTATTTTCTGGGGTACCACTTGGTTTTCATGTGTTTTGTTGTGGTAAAGTCAATTTAAGCACAAAGAAACATATGCTGCGTCTTCTCTGAGAGAACAACATTACACTAGACAAAAGAACCATTTAAGCATTCGATCTGATGAAGCTTGATTTTTAAAGAAAGATGGTAACTTCTTACGATTACCTGCTGTAAAGTAGCATTTTCTCACTGTGTCACAGTTACTTTAGCAAGCCTCTTTTCAGAAGACAAGTTGGATTGCACATCACTGTGATAACCCTGCTAACACACTACTTTCTAATTAGCTGAAGAGTCCTGACCTTCAATTTGTAAAGGAGGAGAAAGTGATTGGAAGACAATATGTGTTGTTGTAGCAGCAGTCATGGTTTAAGAGAGGCGGAGGAAGTGGAGTGAGGGAGGCTGGTCGGAATTTTAAAGAGTTATCTCCCTCCTGGCTCTAAAAGACCTAATCCCTGATTCAGCTTCTTTGGGGGCACCCAAAGACACACGACAAGGGCATGTGGCTTGGGGGTGGGGTGATAAAGAGGAGGAAAGGGAGAGGGAGAGAGGGAGAGGGAGAGAGGGAGAGAGAGAGGGAGAGAGAGAGAGAGAGAGAGAGAGAGAGAGAGAGAGAGAGAGAACAGTAGAAAGGAGGGGAGGATGAGGAGCAAGATATAGAGATAGAGGACAGTTGAAGCAATCTGAATATAGAAGGGTGGGGTAGTAAACAGTCAGAAGCAGAGAGATACTGAAGCTGAGGACAGAAAAAGAGGAAATAGAAAGAACCACCTTTTTCACAGGTCAGTTCTTCAAATTTCTGCCTTGCTAGATCTGCCCTGTGTGCTGAGGCAGTTAAATGGAAACATACAGGTTCCAAACACAGCTCAAGCACAAACAGTAGGCCGCAGGACCTCACAGGATGGAACCGCTGAGTGCAGAAGCACATTGCGTGTTTTTCACCTGTCCTCGGTTGCAGCACTGAATACCAAGTTTCAAACTGCTTCTGGAAGCTTCATGGATTGGGTTTGCAGAGCTGAGCAGTCACACACAAAGCCTAAGATCACCATGTGCAATGATGAGCATTGAGTGCTGTAAAGCACACTACATTGGACTCACTACCATTGCAGCAGTGGAAATGGAAGAACGCTATTCGCTGTAAGTTGGTGGAGAATAAATAAAGATCTGAGCCTGTTTTTTCTGGCATTGAATGAAAATTAATCTTAATGCTCCCATGAACAAAGTGACAGCCTCATAAGAAATGGTTCACCTAGTATAGTGTGAACAAAAACTTTACTATGTTAACCCTAACCTGTGCCCCATCAAACACTATTGGGATGAACTGCAATACTGACAAACTGAATACTAAAAGATAGACATCCAATAAGCATAAGAAAGGGACAGAGTCTAAATGAAAATATTCGAACTTCTGACCAAGTCTGCTGATTATGCTATTTTCATATTTAAAAGCTGGTGCATGTTTTAGTGGATGAAAGCCATCACAGCCAGTTAGTTTGCACTGCATGCTAGCTTCACTTGCATTATTATTGGGCAGTACATAAGCATAGTTTTCAAAATGTGACCACCCCCCATATTTAAAGTTAGCTTAATGTTGCAAGGAAAGTCACTAATCTTGCAACATTAGGATTAGAAACAACCATTGGACAGCAGTGCAATCAATTCCAACCTCTGAATTTAAGCCATCCTGAACAGTAAATACACACATCACTTACTCAAGGGCAACTCAGCTGTGAATGTTGAGGGAAGAGAGAGCATTGTTCCCTTACTCCCCTGCCCCCCACTTCCTGCCAGTCCAGTGGACTGACCCGACGACTTTCCAGTCCCAAGCCCGCTTCCCTAACCTTCAGGCCATGGCAGACCATGGCTGCCACATAACCACAATGATAAAAATACAGTAAATAAAAAAAGTATTTAATAAATTAAAAATATTTTCAGAAATAAGTATGGAGTGACTAGATTAGCTCATTTTCACTTAACATTAGTTGTTCCCATGCAAAATTTAAGACTAAGATAATATTGTAGATTATTGCCCTAGACAGACTTAGGCTTCATGGCTGGATCATTTGGTTTATTTTTTAAAAACTCTGCCATTAACAATGTTTTCGTACTTGTAAAGTTTCATCTTTTAAACTACATTGGAGTCCTCAATATAATTTTCCCTTTATTTTTAGCTTGAGTCACTTGGGTCAGTCAGCTTAAAGTTGTTTCAAAGTTATTCAGATAACTGAGTTAGCCAGCCATAAGGACTACAGCCCAGGTCAAAGAGAAACCGAGAAACATAACTCACCAGAGAGAAGCTGCATATGAATCATTAACAGAGAAAGAGCAGAGTAGGATTAATTTTAGTTTGGCCTCAGATCCCTTAAGAATATTTCCTCCTATTTCGGGGGAAGGCCAAAACTGAATGCATACAGTGACACACAGCAGAGTGCAGAGTGTAGCGTCGATGTGCATACTAATACTACACCCTGAATGTTTAGCTGACACAATTAATCATTAGCTGTCAAAATGAAGCATGCCGTATACGAACAGAAGGCTAGCTCTGAAGGACCTTGCTTTGTAGAAGCATTAGGTATCCCAGATAGCCAGACTATAAATCTTTATTCAATTTTAGGAGGCCAAAAGCCAAAAAATGATCATTCATTAAAACTGGATCCTGGGAAAATGATAGCTCGATTTCTTTTTCAGTTTGGTGCATTACACTGCACCAGATACATGGCCTGGAACCACCCTGATGTTCAGACCAAACAATGCAGCATATTGGCCAACACAGTGAAGTCCAACTAGCTTAACTAGCCATTAACATTTAAATATTGAATGTGGGTGATTTGTTTCTCAACTTCTGGAACCACTGCAAATAATCTTCAGTGTTTGAAAGCACATGGTAGTAGTTATCTACACTTAAAGCAACATTATGTAGCATTTTTACCTTTAACTTTACATTATTGGTGTGAAATTCTGTAATATGACTGTACCACAACAGTCCATGGGCTTATTTTGCTTTTAGATGATGGTTCTGTATCTCCCAGCCTGTCCAGAAATGCATGTGTAAAGGGGTGGCTCAAAGCACAAATTACCCTTACCAACTGTAGGGGGAGCCCAGAAGTAAGAAATTCTGTAACAATTCTGGCACAGTGCAGCTTGTACAAGCAGTTAAACTTTCTGATATTACTGTTTAGTTTAGTTTTTTTTTATTAAAAGATTCACTCTGTAGTTTGCTACTGTTTCAACCCAATGTAGGTCATGCTAACCTATATAATGTCTATATTATAAGCTATGCAAGTGCAGTGTTATATAGCCTTGGGAAAAAAATGAAAGTTACTGCCCTGCTGACATATTTGTGAAAGGACATTGCATTGAAAAATATTCAACCCCAATTTTACATTAGGTTTATTAGTAAAAATGATAAACTTAGAGCTGTTTGCAAAAAAACAGTCAAATAGAACTTACTTTAAAATGACTACTGCATTTTCAGAATTATTTAACCCTTTCATGAGAAGCATCTTTAGTACTTAGTACAGCATGCTTTACTGTTATGACCTGCTGCAAATATGATACATAGACACTAGCTTCTGGCAGTGTTTCTGAAGAATCGTAGCCCATTCCTCACTGGTAACATCCTAATATTCTTGGGTTTGCATTCTGAAACCTCCTTCTTCAGACCCTACCATTTTCTATGGGATTCAGGCGACTGTGACGGCCACTCCAGAATCTTCCAGGAAAAAACAAAAAAACAAGCCTTCTTGGACTTTGAGGTATCCTTGGGATCATTGTCCTGTTTAAAGATCTAATGACACCCAAGCTTCAGCTTCCTCACATGAGGAACGATGTTTTCTCTTAGGATTTCCTGATACTTGATTGAATCCATCTTGCCCTGTACACAGTGCAGGTTTCCAGTGGCAGAGGAAGCAAAGCATCACCCAGAGCATCACTAAGCAACCGCCATGCTTCACTGTAGGCATGGTGCTTTTTTCAGCGTATGCTTCATTCTTCTTACACCAGACGTACCGCTGATCCAGAGGCCTAAAAAGTTCCAGTTTTGTTTCATCGCTCCACAGAACAGAATCCCAAAACTGTGGCTGAGTAATTTGGTTTTGAGCAGATTGGAGTCTACTATTCTTGAGCTTTGGGTCAGTAGAGGTGTACGGGGATGGAGACTGTCAGTGATTAGTATGCGCCATGCTGTGCAAGCTGAAACCTCACTGCCTGCTGCCACCAATCCTTGCTGCAGGTCTTTTGCAGTTTCTTGAGTGTTTTTGACCACCTGCCTTTTTAGGAATCTGGTGGTAGTCGGTGATAGCTTTCTCTTTCTGCCACATCCAGATAGTATAGCCAATGTTCCTCTAAGTTTGAACGGTGAACTATGCCTCCGTATGTATCTCTAAGAATATTCAGGGCCTTTTTTGTATCCTTTTCCTTGTTTGTGCAAGGCAGTGATCACTTCTCTGAACTAATGGAACCCATTTAAGTTGCGTCAGGTATGTTGGGGACAACACCTGATTTGCAGATGTGTGCTGTTATAAGGGAGGTTGAATGGTTCTAAAACTGCAGTTAAAGGTCGCATTTTGTGTTGAACACTTGAGGTTGAGTTTTCTTTTATTTGTTTTGCTTGATTGGTTTATTACAAACAGCTAAAAGTTTGTAAAAAAATCAAATAATTTTGAGAAACTTTGATTAAAATATATATTTAAAAAAATAATGTTATGTAGGGTAGGCCATCTCATTACTAGAATTTTAAAACAAATACAAAGCACACAATATACTTGTAGAAAAGGCTGCCCTTTCATGCTTTAACCTAATTTCACTCTCTCTCCCCGCAGTTTGAGCCTGTGTGTATTATTAATGACTATGTGTCTTGTGCTGGACAGAAGTGGCTCTCTGGGGTTCAAGGGTGGACACTCACTGCCAAGGGGCTGGCGGGGGTAGTGATATGGAGTGATGGATGGAGAGGGGAGAGAGAGAGAGAGAGAGAGAGGGTGCAGGGGAGAGAGTATGGGTCGGATGGGAAAGAGAGATACTCTACTGCTTCCATTTCTCCCCTTTCCTCGTCTCCATCTCATCTTTAGCTCTGAGCAAAGTGATGAGAGTCATTACTCACTGAGGAATATGTGCCCGAGTCAAATTAAAGCACTTGTCTCTGAAACCTATCTAGTCTGAAGGAAAAAAAAATATTATTAAAAATAAATCTTAAAATATATATATTTTTATTTACTTACTGATGAACTGAAATGTCCACCTTAAATTTACAGCATTATAAAGAAACCAGCTTTTATTTGTAGTAAAATTGGAACATTTCTATTGTAGAAATACTCATAAGAGCAGCTGGCTTTCCCAAAATCAGTTTCCAGGTTTTGAATTGACAGTGATGATACAGTATAAACAGCTAGTTGTCAGTTGGCCTTTATTTTTTATTCAGCATGCTCATTGTTTCTGTGTCACACTTTGGTTTGCCTTGTTTCTGTGATTTCTTTACTATGTCATTTGCTTTTTTTCCTTTCAGATGTTCTTTCAGCCCACTTCCTCTTGTTTCTTTGAACTGCTTATTTAATACGTCTGCAGGCGATTTTTTTAGTGTTGTATTTTTCCCTTGAAGAAAAACAAATATGTAGAATGTGAGTTTATGTACCAGAAACTGTCATAATACATTTTTACACAATCACTGTCCAACCTGTCTTAATCCTGTAGAATCCTGTGGGCTGTTTTATGTGTGGCTTATGTAAAGGACCTCAGTTCTGATTCACGGACATTGTTTGTCGATCTAGGTTGAAACACTACTTATAACTTCAAAAAGAGTAGGTGGGTCTGCACTGCTATATGTGTAGTGCATAGATGTTTCAGCCTTAAATCTCTGTCTGGCTCTCCCTTATCCTATTTGGGCTGCTATCTGTCCGGTGGACTAATGGACATCAGGGCACATTAGAGTAGTTGTGCGAGACAGAGCATTTTAGAGGGTAATATTCCATTAGCAGCCAGATTCCCCTGCCCGTTCATCGACCCATATACATTACAAACACACACACACACACACACACACACACAGCTGCCATATCCACAATGGCGGTCAATTATAGGTGGTACTCTTATACACACGTGTGCACAAAAAAACACACTATCACAGTGGTGTCACAAGGTATCTTGTGTTTGATGATGTTTCACTGGTTAGCACACAGCATAAACAAAACTGGACAGCAGCTTTTCATGAATGTTTGCTTTAGCATTCCCAATGAAGTGCACAGTCAACAATAAGTGGCGTGATAAATAAGCAAACAAGCGAGTGAGTCAGTGTTGCCGTCTTGTCGTCACTGTGAATTAGAGGAATTGTCTTTGCATTTTTCGCACCAGCTGTCACCATTTCTCATCACAAAGAGGCAACGTTTCGATTGTTCACTACTGTTTCAGGAGGGCCCTATTTAGTGGCATTATAGAGGAAGAGGCATTTGTGAATTCCTTCTTTGGTGGCCAACTGGAGTTTTTTTTTTATTCCTGCCTTATCTGTACATAGTACAGATATTCCAAGAATCAACTCCTGGAGGTTTTAAAATTATGGATATTGATGATATTGTTAGTGCTTAAAGAACACTATGTTTCAGTGTAATTAGACTGGTTTAATTAGATGTAGAGCAGCAGATATTGAATAAAACTCACTGTATTCAGTACGGGAGAGGATCTGAATAGTAGTTTTTAATTATCTTTTGCTACTAATGTGTTTAGCCTGTGATTACATAAATCGTGATAAACAATATTAAAATAACAAAAAAGTGTGATATAGTATTTTTTACCATATCGCCCAGCCTGGGTATCCCAAGGATTGATTAACAGCTTAGAGGCTGGTCTTAATTTTAAAGTAAAAAGTAAAGTTTTGTTTAGTTATGAATGCTGTCCAGTGGGAAAGCAGTGACTACAGTACACTTAGTACTGTAGTCTGCTTAGCCTGGCCACTTACCTATTTCCCACAAGCGAGTTTTGCAAAGTAGAATAATGTATTTCCCTAAAACAGCAAAGGAAATAGAGGCAATGAGTGCACTTTTCAGTATGAAAATGATCAAAACCGTGCTCCATATTAATACATTCATTTTGTACTCGTTCAGGAGTGCCCTCTAGCGTCTGACAAACCCAGATGACTTTCTCAAGTGGTAATTCTCCTCTCTACATGATCTGTGCCCCTTTAACCTTTGCATATGCAAAAAGTATGTAATTTCCGCTACTGTTTCACGCCTGCTGCCGGATTTAGACAACGCAATGCGTGAGAGGGTGTACTTCACACAAGAACTTTGTAACAATTCTCATTGAAGCCCTTCAGGATGTTGAGAAACAGACCCCTCAGCACAGTATGTTGGTGAGTAGTTTAATGCAGTTGGTGGTGTTCAGGGCATTCGCTAATGTTACTAATGTTGTAATAATAATGGACTGAGTGGGAGGAATGAAACCTGCTGCTCCTTCAAAAGTGAAGCTCAATAAATGCAATCTGTCTATTCAGTCTGTCTATTCAGAGATGTGATCTGGTGTTAACATAAGAGGAGAGCTCTGCTCCAAGCAGATCTGACTCTGATAAGCTCCACCATCTGACTGTGATAAAGGTCTATTATGGGCCGTGTTAGGATGCATAGGGCATTTGTGGGCTGGTGCAGCAGAAAATGGTGTTCCAGCCCCACTCTGCTGTCAGTCTTTATAGAGGTGAAGTCTGTTGAGGTGGTTCCTATAAGTTCCTGGGGATGCATCTCAATGACAAGCTCAGCTAATTAACAAATTACAGATGCTGTCTAGTTTCAAGCCAAGCGTCTTTCTTATGAAGACTGAAGTGTTTTACATCTGCAATAACGTGGCAGATGCTTGTGCAGTGGTGGCTCAGCGGTTAGTGCTCCGGGCTATTGATGATAGGACTGTGTGTTCAATACCTGGGCTCGGCAAGCTGCCGCTGTTGGACCCTTGAGCAAGACCCTTCAGCGCTGATACTGGGAGGAGTTGGATTATACATCAGTTCATTATGATCAACATCCACCATCCCCTCCACTTCACCATAACTAATCAGAGAGGTCAGATTTGTGACAGGCTGATTGCTCTCTGTTGTTCCACCAAACGAATTAGGAGATCATTTATCTCCAGAGCTACAGTATATGTTGGTACATTAGTTTACAGTGACATATCTAGCTAGCAGTGCCAATACTGTCTTTACTGTCTTTTGCGCTAAAACTCTACAAAGTAGTCCGACCATGCAACGTTAGCTTATATGTCTTAATAGTGGGCATGACATGTCGTTTCCACATTATTATTGTCTATGAGTGCTGTGCTGCTTTGATTGTGCATACATACATAACCTGCTGTCTTTTCTTTCTCTGTAACTTATAAGCCTGAAATGATGATATAGTGATTGGTAAAGTATTAAACAATGCATAGCCTGTAAAGGCTACTGCCTACTCAGGTCCAGCAGCATTGCAGCCTGAATTCAAAGTGTAAATACTGAGCAGGAAAATGAGTTCCAAATAATATCATTTGTCAAGGCCAAGATCAGCAGACAGTAAATGAACAGGCAATTTCTCTGAAAAAGACCTGTAGATATTACAGGGCATTACACAAGAGCTGTACATGATGAATAAGCCTGTATATATCACAGTCTAATATATTAAATATACTTATGAGAGTGAGAAGAAACATGGCTAATGTTTAATGTTTGAGGTGTTTACAGTTGCAGTTAGCAGGGTGTCAATAGAGAAACCCAGCCCTTCTCAAATGTGATGACTGGTGATTCTTGTCTTCATTAGCACTTGGAGCCATCTCTAGCAAGCTAACGGCTTCACTCCCAACAAGATCAGTTCCAGCTTACTGATGCTAAAACTGCACAAGCTTAGACGTTATATACTCAAATTACTCTGAGGGCCTGGTACTGGAGTGACTGAAAGACAACCCATTTCACTGTACTTACTCTCATAAGCACCCCCCTTAGGATACATCAACAACATCAGTACCTAACTGTGGGGGATGATGGACACAAATGAAAAAAAAAGCATGAGATTTTCTTCTGGTTTAATAGACTGCTGAACTAATTCTGAGATGTAGAAGAGAGTGTTACAAGAAATGACAAGCTCTTCCACTTGTCTTATAATGAATCCTATTTAGCTAAGACTGAGGTTAGAGCAGTCTGGCCAAAAAGATATTAAGCCACATCTGAGACCACACCCAAGGGATGTTTCTCAGGTGATGAAATTTAGAAACAGGGGACAGTTGCTTAAGTCTCACATTGGTCTCAAACATTGAAGCGTTTCAGGGAGAAATTATGAGACTAAGAGGATATAGCTGTCACAGTCATGTTGGCTAGCTAGTATATTAGCATTCAGAGGTCAAATGCTGCTTTCCTGATGATGGGAGTACCAGCTTCCATTGCTGGGGACCAGCACACAGTATGTTGGCGTTGCTGGTCTATGCTGGGCTTATTGGCAGGGTGGGAGCTTGTGTTTGTTTTTTGCTTCGCTAGATTTACTCAATGTGTTCAAACATATATGATTATCTTTTTTAACAACGCATAGTTTGTCAAAGGTAAACATACACAGCACACAGCTTAGTGGGGTGAAAGGGGATAGAACTGGAAACAATGTCCAGTTTGAATATATACTGTATATATATATAAATTATATATATTCTATAAATTATGACAAGCCAAACAGGAAATATATAACGAACTTTGATATATATAGAACGAACATTGATGTATGTAATGAACGTTGATATATATGGAATGAACGTTGATATATATGGAATGAACGTTGATATATATGGAATAAACGTTTATATATATTGAATGAACGTTTATATATATTGAATGAACACTGACATGTATGTAATGAACGCTGATATATGTGGAATGAACGTTGATATGTATGGAATGAACGCTGATATATATATGGAATTCATATGGATATATATGGAAGCATTTATTCCGTATATATCAAAGTTCATTCTATGTATATCAACGTTCATTCCATATATATTGTCATGACTGGCTAGGTTAGACAATGACAGGTGAACACTCGCAGGGGATGGCTTGATGTCAAAATGCTTTATTAGCAAAACAAGGGTTTGGCTCAGAACGGTAAATTTTTGGCAGTGTGACTGCTAGCGCTGGCTCCCTAAATACCCCAGCCTCAGGTGAAACGAATCAACACATGAAACACAGTCCGTGAAGCTAGGCATGAACAGAACGTCAACTTAAAAGTCCTTGAAGCCTGTGGACCGCGGCTCGGGACCGGCCCGGGGTGGGCATGGCGACGCAGACCTGACATATATCAGCATTCATTCATAAGTTAATTACATATTTCCTGATGTTCCTAAGCCCTTTTAGTAGTTTCTTAGAAATAATACAGAATGATAATTAAGAATGTATTGTTCATCAGATTATTTGACTGATCTTTTAATATTTATTATAGTTTTTATACATTTTTGAGAGGTGTGTGAATAAGGTGTGGTTTTGGTGTGGATGATGCTGGGGGAGTTGGCGTACTTCAGGCTATTCTGTGATCAGAGAGTGTTTACTCAGCTGATCTGGAAGCAGTGCTGTAGCTGACACTGCACGTCTGTCTGACCCTTATCTAGTACTGTCAGTTACACTGCTGCTGCTACTGAGAAATGTCGAACAAATCAGACATTCCACATCAGAGAGAGAGAGAGAGAGAGAGATTTCAAACTAGGAGGAAGGTGAAGAGAAATAGTTTGGAGGCCAAATCTGTCAAAAGTCCATGGTGATTTATGAGAACCACAAAAAAATTTAAGTAGTGGTGTGTGTGCATGTGTGTTCTGTGTGTTTTAACTTTAATTCCGGTTTAGATGGGGGTGGCAAAGTAATATTGTATTGCAATTCTGTTGCTATATTTTGCAAATGAACTCCTGATGTAACAAAGTTGCAGTTTGTGTTTAAAATGGCCAAACTAAACATGTTTAAAAGTATAAAAATACATCTCTTTCTTGAGAAAATCATGCTGACATAAATTCATACTGCACTACCACATTAAAACACACCCAAAATATTCAGAAACACTACTGTGTGCTAGTGCTCAACTGAAACACTGTTATCAACTGTTAAATTGTAAAAGGTAACCACTGAAAAAAGTATAAACATGTAATGATATGTTCTGTTTTTTAAACACCATATAGTGAAAGTGTGTTTTTGCCACTGATTTAGTCAATAAAACTGAACAATTCTTCTCAGTAAACACCAGAAAAAGTAAGAGAGATAGAGAATGTAATATTTGCTGTTGACTTTTGTAATAATATGAGTACATCATTTAAATAATAATGCCATTATTATTCAAAATAAAAAATCTTCTTAACACCCACCAGATGAAGAAACTAGCCAGAACTGTGTGTCGACACATGCATGCTTAAAAACAAGTGTACAAACACAACATTTTAAAAAATAATTTAATTCCACACCATTTGTAAAATGGAATTAGAAATTACCTCAGATTAGAAATTAGAATTGGAATTAGAAATTACCTCAGAAATAACACACCCCACAAACGTTTCCACTCTCCAGTGCATTTTCAAACAATATGAAAATCTGGCAACCCCCCCTAGAGGAAAGAACCAGTAAGTAAAACTTACTCCTGATGAAAACAGCACAGAGGTCCAGGCTGCTGTAAAGACCCTGTCATCTAAAATCCCCCAATTGTTTCATACAGTTCCCCTACTGCTGCTTTTTTCTGACTGTTATAGCAGTTTCGCAGTCATTGCTTTTTTTACGTGTTTTAGGCACCAGGGTTGTAAAATAAACTTTTAATTTTAATCATTGTCATGTTTTCAGAATTTTACTGGAATAACTGAACTGTTAACAATGTACAAAAAAAGTATTTTTAACTTAGCCAGTAGAGTGGCAGAATGATGGGACAATTGATGATGATGATGATGATGGTCCTATTCTCATGTGTAGATTCGTCCAGGTGAGGCCTTTGCTGTGTATCACACCAGCCCTACGCTGTCCAGCCTTTCAAAGCCTGTAGTGCTGTGGACGCAGCAGGACGTGTGCAAGTGGCTGAAGAAGCACTGCCCTCATAACTACCTGACCTATGTGGAGGCCTTCTCTCATCACGCCATTACAGGTACAACAACCCACCCCCTCCTCACCTCCCCCCACACACATTAATTTATATAAACTCACTCAGTTGCCATATCTGTAACTTAGAATCATCTCAGGATGAGATGAATAGTACACAGCACAAGTACCAGTAAAAAGATGGACACACCTACACTCACAAAGATTGCCTTGTTTGTTTCCTTCTCTATTTTTTTTTAGAACACATCAAAACTACAAAATAACACCGGTGGAATTTGGGCATGGTCACAAAGTGTTAAATCAAAACTTACTAATATACATAATCATTACTTATTATATATTAGATTGTTCAAAGTAGCCACCCTGTGCTTTGAAGTGTTCGTCCAGAATTATTGACACAGTGTACAGAGCAGGTAGAGGGTTCAAACCATGGAAAAAGCTGCAAACAAAATGCAGATATTTATTTTTTATGCTGTTCTTCAACAGTGGTCATGCATTGGTTCAATACTAATAAATTTTGGCCTGATCAAAAATGATTCAGTTTAATTCTTTTCAACATGTATTGATGTATTAATGTGCATTATATAAATTTTCCCTGCACTAAATTCATTTATTTTATGTTCATAATTGTCACTGCACCACATTCATACTTAAATTCATGGATTATTTTTTGTAAAATAGCATTTTGTTATGCTTTACAGTTTACATTTCAGGGTTTTTGTGGGACCATGTTTGTGTGCTTTCCATGGAATGCTAGCCCTTCTAATCTCTCCACAGCCTTTTAAAATACTACAATATTTTAGATCCCTTTATTGTTCACCCTTCCAAGCAGTTCAGTATAAATCAACACTTCTGACTATCCACTTATGGATCTTTATCATTTAATGGCTTCGGACTGGTTCATGAAGGCACTAGGGGGAGAGAACATTCTCATTTATACAATGCGGAAAAAGTCAAACCCATCAGAGAACGGACGAGGACTGTGCCCCTCCTCTACCCAAGCTCACAGCAGAGCTGGCAGCCAACGGAGGGCACAGGAGGTTACACTCCTCATTATATTCTGCCAAACCTCACGACTGCATCCGTCTACCTCCCGTTCCCTAATGGACTACTATACTGGCCATAATGTTACACAATTCATCATGTTGCGGCCAGTCCTGTAAAATCACACTGTCCTGAGGTCAATGGAACAGAGACTGCAGGAATAAAGTCCTTTTTTCCACTTTTCCATTATCCCACAGTAAATTGTCCAGTTACTGTTTAAACAGTTGAACTGTTGCAATAATGAGGAAAGAAGTGAGTCCTGGCTCAAGACATTTTTGCAAGGCACTTTGCAAAGCTAATTTATGTGATATGTGGTAGAAACAATACTACTACTACTACTACTACTAAAAATAATACTAAAAAATAATATTATAGCACCTTTTAAACAAAATGTACAGAGAAATATAGAGAATAATATGAGAATATAATAAAATAGAATAAGATATATATTGAACATAAAATATTGGACATAATTCCTTTCAGGAGTACTTACATCAGCACTTATCTTGCACTTATTAAGACTTAGGATTATATTCATGTCTCACTTAATTAGTCTGACATTCAGGAAAAGTGCAGTATTGTATATCTAGGTATACTGTATTTGGCAGCAGCTAGCTTGAGGTACCGTTTGGATTCCAGTCTATACAAACTAGCTAAGGACATTTTCTGAGTAAACAGTGAAGGAGAACTAAAGTAAATTAAAGTAAAAATGAGAATTTGCAGTACAAACTGCAGTTTTTGTAGTAAAAACAGCTAAATCTGAAAAGGAATGAATTACCAGTGATCCCTATAACAGTATACAACGCATGTTTTCCACAAGTTCATTTACTGTTTATGTCAGTATTCCATAAAATAATATTGACATACATTAAAGATTTTTATTAAAGCGAAAGCTTAGCTTCTCATGACTTGCCAAATTGGCTAGTGTAAGCGGCCAATCCAACTATAAAGGGCAAGTATCCAATAAGCCAGAACTTTTGAACACTGGATGGATTCAAATCATAACTTGACGTAGTTATTTAAGTATGTATTTATTAACAACTTCTATACTGTTTCTAGAGAAATTTGTATATTCACATTTTTACTTTTTTCAATTAAGTGAGATATTTTTAGTAGTCCTAAAATATTTTTATTTGCGGGAAAATGTATTTTATTCAAGTAAATTTCATGCATGACTTTTTTTTCCCAATATGTTCGATGCCTGGAATTGTCATCATCTTACCATCGCTTGTTTACCACCAGCAGACTGTAAATACTGGGGCGGTTTTTCACACTGCACAAAATGAGGATGTGTTTTTTTTTTTAAAGGCTTAGATTTTCTTGAATGACTGGATTGAAGGATTTGAGAAACAGAGCACAGCAAGAATATTGTACCCATGCTTTGCAAAGAGAGCACAGTCCAGACAAAATCCCAAAACGTGTACGACTGAATAGTGTGAAATGGTGCTGAATGTGAGAGTGGGGGATCTACGCCATTCTGGACATGATGTTTTTTGCATGCAATGTGACTGACTGAGGTGCAGTAACTACTACCTGACCTTTGTGTCATTATGTAACCTTCTAATGTTACTGTATACAAAACTGGTATGAACTGCTTTTGTTAAGACAACAGAAATTGGTCAAATCATATTTCAAACATTTCAATCATGACATTTAAACATTTCATGTTGTTTGGGTGCTAGCAGTATCCAGGCCAGATGCTCTTTTACAAGTACGCACACACTCACGCTACTATAGAGGGGTCATTTGTACTATATTTAAGTATTGCACAACAGTGTAGTAAAAAAAAGGGCCTCTTGGCAAGTGCATGTCTGTGTGTTTGTGTGTGTGTGTGTGTGTGTGTGTGTGAGACACAAAGTGAGAAACAGGGCACTTTTAAATTCACTCAAAAAGCAAATTGCTTTTTTTAAGCTCCACTTTCTCTCTACCATCGCTTTTATACTGCTCTCGCGCTCTGTCCCCCCCCCCCCTTTCTCTCCCTTTTTCTTTCTGTCTCTTTCAAGCTTACAGCAAAACTGTGACAGTGAATCGTGGTACCAAAGGGCTTTCCACTTTTTTTTTTCCTCTCATCTGCTTATACATTCATTGAGTGGCACATCTCCTCTCGTAGCCAGGGTGTTTGAGAGAGAGTGTGTGAGAGAAAGCCTCTGCGTTTTTTACAGGTCACTGGCACTGTGGCTCACACACTTCATGCAGATAACTCACTTGCATGATCATCATGCACACACGCACCCCTCACAAGCCTCTTGCACACCCTCTGATACAACACGCTTATGATTATTATTCTTTTTTATGTGGCCTTTTATATACACATCTTTTCCATTTGTTTTTATATTTGCAATATTAACAAGCACAATTACTTAACAAAGGGATTGATTTCTTCCCCTGTTTTCCCTTTTGGCCCTCTAAGCCACCCTCTCGTAATCCTTAATTAATTAATATTATGCCAATAAATACGAAGTTAACACCGCCGTAATCCTCCAGTAATTAATAGCTGAAGGTGAACTGAAAGTGTGAGCCGGACGCTAAACAAAGCCATTTGTGTTGTGTTTTCCACATTCACCTCTTTTCCACTCTCCCGCCGTTCCTCTGTCACTATCTGCATGCTGTTATTAGGGGGGCATATTAAACTGCTCTGAGGGGAATTGATTCCTGCTCTATTCATCTCCTCTGTCTGCTGTTACACAAAAGCATCAAGGGTGATGTCATTTCAGGACAAAGTGTTTCTGCAGGCTGAACTCACCAGCGATTAGAGAGATGGAAAGTGTGTGTGTCTGTGTGTGTGTTTGTGTGTGTTTCACACTGTTGGTCCGATTCCCTGCCTCCGTCACAACAGTGGCTTTAAACTTCTTAATTAGACGCACGTGCCAGTGAGTCAGGCCCCGCTGGGAGTGCTCCGGTGGATGAGGAGCAGCAGGCTAAGTCTGGCTGAACTGCAGCCCAGCACTGATCTGAGCCAGCGGCGAGAGAAAGCCAGGCACTGCCATACAACGACAGATCCCCAGTAGCTCTGTAAGAAAGTGTAACGAATCAGAGCTGTAAAGTGGGATTGCTTATGTATCCCAGTGTGTTTGTGCGCGCGTGAGAAAAGTAGCGTGACACTTAAATAAACTCCACTTCAGCTTCCTGAATCTTCCTGAATATCTGATCATATTAACAGGAGCGTATTAATGGCTGCTACAATGTGAGGAGCAATGGGAGGTTTCTACTTGAAAGTCATAAAACATATAATTGTAATTACATTATATTGTTGATATAAGTTGTCAGGTGGCTATGTAACATCAATAATTCCATCACATTCATATTTCCTTCGATTTTGCCAAGTTTAGTTTAAACACTTAAATTATCTGTCACATCATCTCAGAGCGCTCTCATTCTGCCGTCTGTCAGATTTGCTTACTTTAATTACTTTCATTTGTGTACATATGTATGTATTTATGTTTGTATGCATGTATGTACGTAACTGTGAATGATTAGCAGAGAAATTGATCACAGTCTCGCTAATTATTTTAACTTTACAACACAGACTTGTGCTGTGAGCAAGCCGGAGGTTTACTGTCTGTAGGTTGGCTGTAGGTTGACACTTATACAGTATTGCATAGCATTACCTATTCTAAACTCAAGAGGCACCCAACAGATATAAAACTTGTCTTTACTTGTATATATATATATATATATATATATATATATATATATATATATATATATATGCATATAAATTTTATCAGTTTTTTACCCATTTTCTCCCCAATTTGGACTGACAGTCCCCTCCCCATCACACACAATGCCCCCTCCGGCGTGTGCGCAGTCAAGCCTCTCATTTTTCAAACTGCCACCGATCTGTAGACGCCAGTGACAGCCAGCTCCGTAAAAAGCAATGTGGGGGTGAGAGCCATCTACCTAGAGGGGAGAGAGCAAGGCCAATTGTGCTCTCTCGGACCTCGGCTCCCGATGGCTAGCAGCATGACCGGGATTCGAACCACCGATCCTCTGATCATAGTGACGGTGCCTTAGTCCGCTGGTTTACTTACGGTTCTTAATTGCATTTTTAATTCAATTATTTATTTTTAATCGGACATGTAATCAACAATTATTTTAAAAAATAACACATGCACTACATGGACAAAAGTCTGGAACAGCTGCTTCTGAAATCAAGGGTTTTATTTTAGTTTTAAATAAGAGTTGTTTTTGTTGGAGTAACTGTCTCTACTGTCCAGGGAAGGGTTTTTGCTAGATTGCTAGTGCTGTGACTTGATTGCATTCAGCGACAAGAGCATTAAGGAGGTCAAGATGTTGGATGATCACCACCCCCTCTCATCTCCAATTTCGCAAGTCATCCCAAAAGTATTGGACAGTTCACCATCATCCCAGAGAACACTGTAATGTTGGGCTTTATACCACTTTAGCCCATGACGGCCTAAAGCATGGGGCTAATAGGTTCATGTTCATCCATATGGTATATTTTGCATTGAATGCAAATGACCTCAAAATCGAAGTGGCTGCCACATACGAATGTTGGACAGAAGTAAAATCTCGAGACACCACGGTTCAACAAGTAAAAGAAGATCCACCTAGCAGAAAAGCTGAAAAATCAGCAGCTCTATGGCTAAATCACACATACACACACAACTATTTTGTATTTGGTCTGCCACCCATTTTGGCTGTATTGTAAGTGACATGGCAATAACTGTAATCCCCATAGCGGCCTGCCTTCTTTCTGTGTGTGTATATAGGTCAGGGCAAGACCTTGTTTGCTCTGCTGGGACAGCCTACAGTCATACTACCTTACTGGGTCAGTACGGCATCGCTGTGTAGTGATCTTCGTAAATCCTCTGCAGTCACACACTCACATGCTTAACACTTTTCACATCACAATAGGCTTGACTGCCTGATGCTTTTTGACATGAAGGTCTCTCTGTGAGGAGATCGATCTGGACAAATTGGTATGTACAGTGAGACTGGGGGTGGGGGGGTGGTAGTGATTAGTGTTTAACTCAGGGTTATCCTTTGGTTGCTCTGGTCAAGGCAAGTTACACTCTACAGAATGCTAATAGGCTGCCACAGACCAAGGAAAAGCACCCAATGCATGTACATGTTTAGATTACATGCCCTACTCATATATGCCCTGCATGTACAGAATATTCTGTGACAATATAATATGAAAAATATGAAACAGAGAGCGGAAGTTACACTGCGGTCATTTAACCTCTCACAAATAATGTCCAGTGCATTCAGCAATGGCTACAAACTCTTTATATGTAATACAAAATATTTTAGTACATGTTTCTATGCCCACCATGAAACACCAAAACAGTCAAAGGCAAACAGCCTCAGTACTCATGCTGAATCTTCCTGTGGAAGAGTGCAAGAGAAAACAATAAAGAGGAAGATGCTGGGATTAGGAGAGAAGGCAGAAAGGGAGCTGTTGTATTGTGCAATTGCTGAGAGATTCCTGGCACTGAACACTATAGTATGGCTAGGAGGAGGTACTGCTGCTAAAGTCTGACAGCTCTGAGATCTGAAGCTTGTTTTGTTGTCTGTCTCTGTCTGTCTGTCTGCGTCTGTCTCTCTCTATCTCTGTCATACACTTTCTTTCTCCCCTAGTGCTTTGTTCTCTTACTGTCTCTCTCTCTCTCTCTCTCTCTCTCTCTCTCTCTCATGCACTTTCTTTTTCCCCTGGTGCTTTGTTCAAGAGCACACTCAAAATGCACACACATACATGCTTGCACGACCACACTCATTATCATGGCGAGGTAACTAATGACTTGCAGTAGGATCCACTGTGTTTTCTATAGGTGGGTGTTATATAGTTTGAAACTTTACCGTCACTTTAAATCATACTCAATGGTCTGCAAAATAAAATCATCATCCTCACTGAGTATACCTGAGCTATTTTATTCCTGTGGTAGGAAAACCCACTGAATGCCTACCTAGACATGCCTCTCTTTCATTAGGAACAGCTGATGGTCTGTTGACAGCTAGCACCCTTTTCTTAGGAATGGCTATTTTATAGCCATATGTTAGCTAGCTGACTCCTATTAGTTATGCCTTTTCAGAGGGTACCATCGGCAAGCTTATCGGGGGTATTATTAGAAATGGCTGATGTACAGCTATGATTAGCTGGTTGATTGGATCTCTCCTTATGAATACCTCTCCTTATGAATGTTACCTATCAGATAATACCTAGTTCTGAATGGTTCACTCATTTACTCATTCACTACTCTACATAACACTATGCACACATTATATAATAGGGTGTATTTTTGAGAGCTCTCCTCTCTTGTTAGGAACAGCACTTAAACCAGAAGGTGTTAAATAAGGTTGCTGTTCAACCAGGTTTGTTCCTGACAACAAAAGCCACTATCAGCCTCAGCCCCAATGCAGATCTTGCTAAATTGTGACTCCTGGTGAAGCTCTACGCATCTCCTCATTTGCATCTTCTTTAATCAACATGTTCTCACCCCCAATATCCTTTCCTCCCTCTTTGAAAATATTCCACCCTGTTAAAAACCCAGTTAGCAATTACTAAGGTCATTCTGTTTCTTCGGCAGTGGGGAATAGATGTCCACCGCCGAGCCATTTGAAGAATGGGCCGCAGCTATTAAAGGCAGCCGACCCAAGGTCACCCTATCATACTTAAATAACATGACTTTGTTATCTGTCATTACATTCAGTAGGCATCGTTTGGTAATGATCGCTAATGCATGCACTATTGCATAAATTGCCTAGGCTGTGTTTTCTGCTCATTGGGGAGGGGCCATGTACCTGCCTTAACTAGAATGGGAGATTAAAGAGCATAATGATGTACGAGTGTAATTATGAAATGCCTCTTGTGCCGGTTTGAGTGTCAGCATTGATAAATTGTCATGCTTTTGAAGGACAAGCACACAGCATCAACGGGAGGAGCTCAGAGTTTTATGCAGCCCAATACAAGAGCGTTGGCATGGATGTACTGACCCGGCCTATTGGTTTCTTTGCTAATAAGAACTAGCTTAAAAACAACAGAGATCAAGCTTCGTCACTGTATCCTAAAGTTAGATTTCACACTGAAACTATGTTAATTCCAGAGTTCACAAATGAATGAGGGTAACAGGAGTGTGGCGTGTGCTCAAAACTCTATATAATATCTATATCTTAGCTACATCTGTATCTGTATCGGTTTATCGAAGTGTCATGATAGTTTTGCAGTACTGTATCGATTCAAAAAAACAGTATAGATTTTTAATTAGTAATATCACACGGCAAGTTCTTGCCAGTACACAACCCTAATAATTTATGAATGATAAAGAATGACCAGAAATGCAATGAACACGCATGTTCAGGTTAATGTATATTTGTCATGGTTGACATGTTCTATATGGACTGGCGGCTCTAACTAAATGTTGAGTTGAAAAGTATATCATTTGATTATTTCATTTTATATACATTTTTTATTCAGGCCAAAAATATGCCATTTTTATGCAGCTCCCTAAGGCAGTGTTTGTTAAGGTGTTTTACACTTACAGGCCACTATAAACTACTAATGGTCAACTCTTCCGAATAGTTTACTGATCTGATGACATAATGGATTCAATTGTTTAGCGCTGAGAGTACATTAACCATGACAAAAGAAATTTTAGTAAACTATTCAGGCGCAACCACAGACTTACATAAGCATCTCAAGGTTATGTCTGGCATGGAATGGATGTAAAACCTAAAAATTATTTGTTGCCTTCCAATCAAAAACTGTCCGAATGTAATCGTATTCAGTCACATCCTTAGTGTACCCAAAAATCTGAGCATACAGGCTAACGAGCCATTAGTCACTATGTGGAGAAAAGAGTGTCGGGAGTTACTGTGGCAATATTACAACACGTCAGGTCTCATGAATTATAGATAGCCTTCCTGATTAAAACATGAACATCACATTATCGTCATCATCATCATCATACAACTTACACCTTAACTTACATGTATTAAACCTTTCTACCTGTATTTTGCACAGATTAGTGTTAGGGTTGGGCCGTAACCATTTTTATCATACAGTCATACCGTCTCAAATATTACTGTGGTATAAGGTATTGCCGGGGTCGGGGGCTGTAGCACAAATGGTTTGACATTTATTTGGCTTTTGCACCTCAACCTGCCTTATTTTAAAACTGAAAAATGATCAAATATAAAGTTTAGATTGCTCACAGAGGGAAAAACTAAGTGGACAAGCACAGTTTTATATGTGTCAATTAATAAGTGTTAAATCATCAGTCTGACAACTGCAAGAGAGAGAAGCTGGTTAGCATTAGCCCAGTTAGCAGGATAACAGTCTGCTCACCACAGATGAATTGAAGTCTGACTGACAGAAAGCACACTTATAAACGTTTAGACAAGAATGGCTCAGATGGATGACTGCGGTTGAAAGCACAGAAAGCTGAAATTAAAGTTTTTCTCCATGGTTTTGGATCAGTAGGCCTCGCTAAGCTAGCTCTTGCTTAACTAGCTCAGCTACAGCTCTGGCTATACGACAGCTCAGTTTAGCTGTAGTTGACTAACTGCTGAACTACCGACACTGTTGAGAATAAAATCCTGTGTCTAAAAGAGGGAAGTTGAGCGACTGGTGTTGGGAGGAACAGAAAGGTAAAATGAGACAGGTTCTGCTGTGTTCCAGCTAACTGAGGCTCAAATCCCCCATGATTAGAGGATAAAGCAGCATAGCTTAGAGTGCAGAGTCGAGAGGGAATGGCTTTAGGAGTAATTTCAGGCACATTTGAAATCCAGGTTAGCTACGGTCTCACTTTCAAACAACTCAGCGTGTCGTTAACTCACAACTACGGTGGGCTTGTTTTTTCTCCCACCTGTTTTCAGAGCGTGGCATCACCAATCAGTGAGCTCCTACAGCGCCCCCATATTTATTTTCTATACACCTATACAATTTATTGTATCTGTATGTTTATTCCCCTCTTTTCTCTCACAAACAGGTCGCGCTCTGTTGCGGCTGAATGGAGAAAAGTTGGAGCGCATGGGCATTGTGCAAGAGACACTGAGGCAGGAGGTGCTGCAGCAGGTTCTCCAACTGCAGGTCCGAGAGGAGGTGCGCAATCTACAGCTGCTCAGCAGAGGTGTGCACAACTTCACAACATGCTATGGCAACACACTAACAGTTTTATAGCTGTGTGATTGGTAATTGCATGTCTGCATGGAACTGGGAGTTGAATACTGTATATTTAGATATATTATATTTATATATTTATATTTCTAAATATATATGATATATTTAGAAAAAAGACCATTCAGTGGTAAAACACCTATTTCTTAAATATGTAAATATGTGTAGGTCCACCTTGCTGGTAGGGCTGTGTAATGGCAAAAACCTGCATACGACACAGGGGTTACCATTCAGTATATTGCGATATACACTGCCTGGCCAAAAATAACAGGTCACACACTCTAATATTTCATTGAATTGCCTTTAGCTTTGATTACAGTATCATTTCCACAAGCTTCTGCAATGTCACAACCTTTATTTCTGTCCAGAGTTGCATTTATTTTTCCCCCAAGATCTTTGATGTATTGATGATGGGAGATTTGGACCACTGTGCAAAGTCTTCTCCAACACATCCTTAAATATGCTCAAGCCATCAGGGAAGAAAAAAATTCACAGATGGAATAAGCTGGTCGTTCAGTATATTCAGGTAGTCAGCTGACCTCATTCTTTGGGCACATAACGTTGCTGAACCTAGACCTGACCAACTGCAGCGACCCCAGATCAAAGCACCTCCCCCCATTGGCCTGTACGGTAGGCACTAGGCATGATGGGTGCATCACTTCAGTCACCTCTCTTCTTACCCTGATGCATCCATTACTCTGGAACAGGGTAAATCTGGACTAATCAGATCACATGACCTTCTTTTTATCTGACCTTGTTTTCTGGCCAGGCAGTGTATATTACAATACTGTTTGTAAGTTGATGTATTGCAATGTTTTAATCAAACTTTAGGAAAAATATATTTTAAAAAACCATTATATGCAAGAGTGGATCTGAAGAGTACAACACTGCTATCTAGCGGTCAGGTTAAACACAACACAAAATGAACCACTGTCTGCCATGAATCTTTGCATGTAAACTATTAATTAAAATATTGCCATAACATGTGCAGCTGTACAGAGTGTGAACCTACTGTGCATAGTGGTCCTGTAAGGTAAGATAAGCTCAGAGTGGCTGGTAGGCGGAAGGTAGCTGTTTTTGATGAAGTGGAGGTATGTGTAGATTGCAGATGTGAGGACATTTTACTTCATGGATTCATTATAATTCCATACTTGGTTTTTAATTAAATTAAAATCACTTTATAATCACTAATTTATAATTAGTTTTTTTTTTGTACAACAGTGTATAGCGGTAATTAGCCAGGAGGGATAAGATGTGTAGTACGAAGAGCTTCTCGGGCTACAGGTCCTGCGCGCAGCTACAGGCCATGTTCTTGCTCAAGCAAGTGTCAGACCCCAGTCTGGCCCCTCCATTAAGAGCAAGCAAATTAGAGCCCATTTAAACGCTGTGTCAGGAAATTCTCCTGCTAGCACAGGGGAGGCAAATTTAATTTAACAGTTCACCACACCCTGGCCTATGCAACATAATAGAGGAAACTAATTGAGTCTCCTGTTAAAAAGGAAGGCACACCTGGGTGTTGTGAAAAAAGGGGCTTGGGTGAGGGTCCAGACAGGTGGAGAGGTGGTGTTGCTGGTTGTGGAGGTAAAATAAAAGTGCTGTCAGCGCTGATTACTTTGTTCTTGATAGTTGCCATCACCTGTCAGGTTAAGTTAAGCTCAGCGCAGTGGGCCTTTCCAGACTGCACTGCTGTAAGGGCCAGCTGATCCTGAGTTTATTCTTAGATGTGCCAGCCTAAGTATCCGTGATGGCCCACAGAGTGGAGATATAAAGAGAGGACCCCTATAGCAGCTTGTCATATTTGATTTAGTCACTCCAAACGAAAAACATCAAATATTGAGCAGGAGAAAGAAGTGAGAGGAGTTTGAGGAACCGAGGGTTTTTCCTTGCTGTTGGTGAGCAGCGGAGAGCTGGGAGACATATTGTTTGGGAGTGCACATATTAATGAGGAAGCCTACGCATCTGTGTTTACCCTCCAGCCGTCCTTCAGCCTCAGACACACCTTCTGTCTCACGTTCAGCTCATTCTCTCTCCCCACTCTCCCTCCCCCTCCCTCGTTCAATCGCTTTCTTTCTTTTACGCTCCTTGACCTGTCTTAGCCAAGCTTCTTTCATTTTCCCTTGTAATGTTTACAGTTCCTTTGTTTGTCCTTTCCTTCAACCCTCCAAGCACATGGTCATGTCATTTCGTTTTTCTTAATATTGTTTTCTTTCTTTCTTTTTCTTTCTTTCTTTCTTTTCTTTCTTTCTCTCTGATGTTCTTGCATGCTGGTAGGGGTGTGTGTGATGGATTTTTGGAGGGCTGTGCAGACAGATGGTGAGATGGTGTTAGGTGGAGGGGAGGGTGAGGAGATCAGAGAGATAGAGGAGAGAAAAAGCTCACTCACACTTTTTAAAGCTTTTCTCTGCACTCTAAAAGGAGATGTGATACAAATTTGACATGTTCAATATGTTTAATAAGTGCACTAAGAGACATGGTATAGTGTGTTGATGTAGACACAGTAAATGTGTCATTCATTAAATGATCCATAATTGGGATGGAAGGTATTACATGAATTTTCAAATGCTTTGGCACAAACCTCACATAAAAACTATTGTTACTTAATGTGTTGAAAACTCACCTTATATCTTTAACATGTTAAAAAGCAACACGTTAACATTAACATTAGAGCAGCTCTGAATGCAGGAATTGCCAGATTCCTATTATGTCTAAAAGAGATGGCTAGAAAGGAATGATGTACTATGGGACAATCTACTGAGGACCTCCTATCCCCCTGTTCTCCATTCCTCAGTCTAGTATGTTAAAGATATGTGTTCACTGGACACATGACCACATAACTACTGGAAAGGATGAAGGATGTCTTTGAAGAAAGGACATGACAGCAGGAACATATAGAGAGCAGTCACATATCCGGTGTAATAGGCTAGGATTACTGCCTATTTACAGGAATGTTTTTTGTTTAATTTAATTGCCTAATTTCACTTATTAATCAAGGCATATGTTAATACAACAGGTAAAAGCTACTCAAATCTGATTTATTACCCAAATATGATTTGCTTTGTCTTTGTTTGCATTGTCTTCACATTGAAAGAAATGCATTTTCAGAACTTCAGAAAACAGTTAAGAGTACATTCCCAGGCCAAAGAATAGGCCATACCCAAAATGGCTAAACGCTGAGCTTTATTTGAGGGCTGTGCCAAAGAAAGTGAAACAACAAATCATTCCATAGATAGATACTTAGTGTAACTTAGTGTGAAATATTTCACCCCTTTTGTCTTTGGATAAGCTTGCAGACGGCCATTTACAGAAAGAAGGGTACATTCTTTTCTACTCAGCACTGATGGCTTCACACAGCTAAAAACACTGCCAAGCTACTTTGTGTCTAAGGAGACCAAAAGTTTTTTTTTAGGTCTTAAATCTGGACTCTGACTATGATCTGATTATTTGGGGACAATTCTTTTTTTGGCCAAGAATGCTCACTAATATATTGACATCATGGCGAAGTATTTTGACCATCTTGTTTGTATTAAATGACACAAAGACATGTCATTCTGATGCCACGGACATGTTCACTGACCTTACTGAGATTTTGAGCTTTTGCCGGTAATCCATTGTTTCCATACAGCATACACTTACTGTTATGTTCATGATAAAAAAATGAATAGACTCCTTTTATATGATGTGAAATCAGCAGAGCGAAATGCTGACTTTACTTTTCAACTTATTGGAGGACAAACAGCACAAACTCGAACAGCTGCACTCAGAACAGAAAAGAGTCATTTTGATGGGTTTCTGTGCTTAACTGTGGAAGTTTCTTTTGTTTACTTGCCATGAAGAAGAATGCTAGCAAAGGAACACAAGCTCAGAGAAAGGTGATTAATACTGGATTTGATCTTTGTGAAGAAGCTCCTTCGACTTTTTTTGTTGTTGTTGTTGTTCCAAATATCTCCATATCTCCATCCATCCTTGAATTAACCCAGATTTTGATGAGCTGCTTTTTTGTTTACAATGCTCTGTCTCTTGTCCTGCTAAGCAAAAAGAGTTATGAGGAAACTCTGTCTGCCAGGTCTGCCATGCAAACAACAAATCTGTGACATATATGAATAAAAACATAAAATCGGCACCATGTTTACCTAATGGGTAAATGTAGCATATATGAATGCGCCATGAAGACCAAACCATGACTAAATGTAACTTCTTTATTGAAATTGGTACCCTGATCAATTATGCATTTAGCTGAATTTACCAAATAATTCAAATAAACTTTTTTTGAGGGCTGTGCCAAAGAAAGTGAAACAACAAATTACTTAAGTAACTTGGTGTGGAATATTCCTCCCTTTTTGTCTTGTGGATAAGCTTGCAGACGGCCCTTTACAGAAGGAAGGGTCCATCCATTTCTACTCAGCATTGATGGCTTCAAACAACTAAAAACGCTGCCAGACTAGTTTGTGTTAAAGGAGACCAAGGGCGCACCTGTGTTTTCCATTGCTAAGATAGCAATATACCAGAAATTTACCTGAACACACCTCATTTCAAGACGACCACGCCCATCGGTGCAGATATATTCACAAGCCCGTTGCTGATTAAACGCTGCAGACGGAAGGTGTGAAAGTAGACTGTTGGCGGGGTGTAAGATAGCAATGAGCATTGCAACATGCTTTGCACACGGTGTAAGATTGGGGGCCAAATGTTTTCTGTAGGCTTTAAATCTGGACTCTAGACTATTTTGGGATTTGGACATTATTATTATATCTACACTACCTGCTATCTAACTGCTGTCTTCCAGTTGAGTTATTTTCACAAGTTTTGGCTGTTGTTTTGAAACTGAAATTAGAAATTTGAGTCACTTTTTCTGTATATTTGTGTGGTATTTGATTGAATAGCGCTACAGCTGTAACGACTTTTTTTTTTCGACTTTATTGTACAGTTTGCAAGAGCCTCTATGAGAGATGAGGTAAAGAAACAATTTTAGGTTACCCTGTCATACTGACACTGTTTTGTAGCATTCTGAAAATATTGGTTTTACCCATTAAACAGTCTAGGAGTGTTATTACAAACTTCACCAAAGAATAGCCCCACCGGTTTTTACAGAAGTCCCTGTAGTTACTGAGTAATACACCTTACAGTGTGTAGTAAGCATTTCTGCATTAAGGGTTGAGCAATTAAAAATATTGAACAACACAGATTCTACTAAGTGGTGGATTCATTTCATTCTGAAACTGGAACTACACATTGTGAGTGAGTGCTACCGTAATAGTCCGTAATAGCAACATTTAAGCACAAAAGCAGGAGAGAGAAAAGTGTTTACAGATCTCTTTTGACTGACACTTTTTTTTACAGTGATATTCATTTTTATTTAACATCTGCTGCTTCTTATCTAATTAAACTAGTCTAATTACACTGTTTGTAATGAAACTTGCAGTTGATCAGTGTTCTTTAAGCACTAACAATATCCTCAATATGCTTAGAAAAGCATATTGCGTATCACGCTAACATAATTGATCACAATACGATAAAATATCGGCATCTTGCCCAGCTCTTCTATTTTCCAGTGTACAACTGAAAATGCTACTGCTATTATAGTGTACAACTGAAAATGCTACTGCTGTGGGGTTGGCGCTGGGTCCTTACAACAGAAAATAACAGTAATTATTTACTTTTTAAATTAATTTGTGCACTTATTTTTTTATTTGTGTATTTTTAGGCTTTTGAACACATCTGCAGTGCTGAGAGTACAACGCTGTTCGTGCATCAGGACTTTAAACCTCTTAACACACCTTATTTGAATGATCTCTAAAGTAAACATCTGTAGCAGTTAGCTGCACGTTAGAGCAGATTCTGCTAGTGAATACAAATGAATGATTGTTTGTGTTCCTCATTGTTGCCTGTCATTGCTATCTGTTCCACACCTGCTACTGTGTTCTTCCTGCATTAATGTACTTCTCCGGTTATTTTAAACAGCTGCAGTCTTATGAGCACACAGCTAAAGCTAATTCATTCTGCCTTCTATCACCCCCCTCCTTTTCTCCTCTTGCATTCATTCTGAAATGTAATTTAACCTAGAGCAGGGCAGATGCTCCCCAGTCCTTCATTGCTATTCGTACTGGGCCCCAGCCTTCATTACTTGTACCACAAATTACTGTCCAAAATGCTACCGTAATAGTCTGTAATAGCAACATTTAAGCACAAAAGAAGGAGAGAGAAAAAGTGTTTACAGATCTCTTTTGACTGACACTTTCTCGTCTGCTGCAGCTTTGTGGAGCTTTACAGAATGCTGCTATTGTGTAGCAGCCACCAGCTCTTTGTTCACTCGCTTTTGGCGCTGTTTTGCTCACGTCTTGTTATTTGAGGGTTGAAAAGGAAAATAGACTTTTTTCATTGCGCTCGAACTCTCTGTTCTTTTCTTGTATGAAGTCATGATGCTCTCGTGAAACTGCCTTGCTGGTTTCCAGTTTTTCTCCATTTCAATTTAGCTTACTATTGTGGGGTTGAGCTCAAGTCAGCTTAAAGCGATAGGCCAGCAAAAAAAAACAAAAACTTTGTACCCCATATGTAATGAATTAGCCAAGACACGTTAGTGGCAGTGACAGTCGACAAAATAAGTGGTTTCAGGAGTGGCTACCACTTTTAATGGATACCAGTATTCCATACAGTGTCAGAAACTGAGCCTATTTAAGATTACTTGTATGTTATAATATAGTCATGACTTTGCATAATGCTAATTATAGGGCTTTAAGCTTCCGTCACCTGTAGCTAGATTAGCTTTGTAGCTCCAGTGCAAATCTAAAGGATTTTTCATTTTGGACACAAACACACTTTGGCTGATCCACTATGTTTGGAGTAATTCTGTAAATTAGATTTGTCTCTGACGTTTCGCTTTAAAAGTGAGGAGGCGGATGGCAGACGTTCTCCTGCCAGTAGAATTCCTCAGTCAGGCCAGCCAGCCTGTACACACCAGGAGTGCAGCCAGAGGCTGTCCCCAACATCTGCCAGCCTGCGCCCTCCTGCTCAACTCTCCACCCCAGCGTGTTTGTTTTTCTCCTTTTCTGCCGCAAAACTGCCTCTCTGTCCTTCGTCTGAGAAATTGTCCCTGTTCAGCAGAAGGAGATTGAGTGGTGCACAGAGAATTCACCATCTGTTACTCGTCTCTGTAGTAATTATAGAGGGGAGTAGTAGAGGGGGGCAGGTATCGTTGAGGCTTGAATGCTACCGCAATCAAGGAGCTTTTACTGGAGTTAGCAGATTTTAGATCGTTGTCTGCCATTGTTTCTGACTCAATACTTTGGACTGGCTTTCCAAGCAGTTTCTGAGGGTTTCTGGGCTTTATATCAGTGCCTCTCAGAGACTTCTCCATACTCTGTCCCTATATGTAGTGAGTTGGGCTGAAGCAAATATCTGTACTGTCTGGGTGTCCAGGTTTCTGAACCACTGATATAAAGGTTCTATATGACAAGATAAGACAACCACTGTGAATAAGGGTGCCCGGAGCGGTAGGCAGCCATTGCTGCGGCCCCTGGGGAGCAGAGAGGGTGAAGGGCCTTCCTTAAGGGTCCAACAATGGCAGCTTGCTAAGTGTTGCAGAGTATCGAACCCACAACCCTGTCATCAATAGGCCGGAGCTCTAACCACTGAGCCACCACTGCCCACAATAAAGAAACGGATGTCTCGCCAAACTGGGACTTGAACCCTGGACCCTCTACCGACTGAGCTATGTCAAGGTTGTTCGTTATACTTCGGGCCCAAACCAAGATCTGAGTTTAAGAACCACTGAAAGGTTCTTTATTTTTGGCCCCAATTCGGATAACTGCAGACTGTGAGTCCAGGGTTTCTCCAAAAGTGGTAATTTACCAAACCTTGTAGGAGGAGTGGAAACTTTGCCCTTTTGCTGTGGCCAATTGCATTATTGCAGTGGTGTGACCCATAATTGATACATGGTCATTATAGTGTGTACTGCAAGCACACATCAGATATTTTCTGTTCTGTCAGAATTTGACCAAATATTTAAAATTCTGTCCAAGTGTCATTTGTTTTAGATTGCTTTGTGTCCAGACGTCATTACAGACTGATCACAGCTGGAACGGAGGCTAGAATCCCAGTGGCTGTGTACTGACCTTTTGCTGAACTTTCTCTGCACACTCTACATCCCTCTGCCATCTTCCCTCCTTCTTGCTCTCTCTGACTCCTTGTCTTTCTCTCTTTCTCACACACCCACCTTCTCTCTCTCACTTACTCATTTTAAATGTCATGTTGAGAGACACTCTCTTACCTTTATTATACGCCTTTAAGGTCACAGGGGTGTCTCTCAAAGGCTTGAAGCAGATGACACACTCTCACAACTCAAATGCCAGCCATCTTGTTTTTTTTCTTACCAATGATAAACCTGAAGGTATATAGTAGTTTACTGTATGGCTTCTGGAACTTATTTTTTGTAGAAATTTATACTATAAATATATATAAACTAACCATTATTTAAATAAATTACCATTATCATACGGACATTTCAAATATTTCAAGGTACATAAATGAAGGTACTTCAGAATGATGTCACCACATAGAACAGATTACATTTTTATTTTACTTAAGACGTAAAATTACAGAGGTAGAAGTAGAAGGATGCATGCTGATGTGTAAACACCTATACTTTCTGCTCATTATTAGTTAAATGCTGTAAACATGTTGGCACTTCACAGTACAGATGGATAATGACATTTTGCCTTAAGATGCTCCACATGTGCATTTAAGGGTCATTTGCAATAACCTGTAAATAATATTACTATTGCTTTTTAAATTCTTATTTATATTGTGTATGTAGTGTAAATTATTTATCTATATTTTTTTGTAACTGAGTGTCTTGCTATCCCTTTTTTGCTGTGACACTGAGAATTTCCCCACTGTGGGACTAAAAGGATTATCTTATCTTATCTTACCTTATCTATTCTTAAATGGCAGAATCAACCATCTTCAACCCAACTGAACATGCTTTTAACTTACTGAAGACAAAACTGAAGCAGCAAGCAGCAAGCAGCAGCTGAAGGTGGCTGCTTGTTAAAGATCTGCCAATGCATCCCAGGGAAAAAAATCAGCATTTGGTGATGGCCATGGGTTTGACTTAAGGCAGTTATTAAGTCAAAGAAATGCAATGTCCTTAAAAGGCAGAGTCAGTCACCTGACCTCAACCCAACTGAACATGCTTTTAACTTACTGAAGACAAAACTGAGTGCAGAAAGATGAAGATGGCTGAAGATGGCTGCTTGTTATTAGCAAAGCATCTCTGCGAAGGAAGATCAGATCAGCATTTGGTGAAGGCCATGGTTTCCAGACTTAATTCATCACTTTCACTTTAAAAAACCTTGTATCTCCATGTAAGCCATTTTTCACATTTTGGCATAATGTGACTCCAGCAGTTGCTCTTCAAATTGCATCAGAATTTCATGATGAACAGACCAATAAAATGTTCCCCAAATGACTAAAATGAATAAAAGCTTTTTACATTGACTTCTATTGAAAGTTTTGAAGTTTTTGTTCCTACCACGTATATCCCATGTGAAGATGGAAGGACTATATAAAAATGTCTGCAATTCTATTGATGCAGTAGGTTAAACATATTGAATTGAAGCTGAAAATCTCCACTTCAATCACATATTGATAACTGTATATCAAATTATACACTGTCACTGTCCAAATACTTGTGAACCTGACTGTGTGTGAGGTAAGAAAGTATATAGTGGAGTTTTATCTTGTATTCAAAAATCACATCCAACACATCCAACACAGGACAAATGAGTTATACAGTTTAATAGCAGTAGGAAAGAAAGATCACTTGGACCAATCTTTGCTATCCTTGTGGCTGTGTTAGTCCGAAGCTCAACCAGTTCCAGGTTAAACTCTCATGTAGGGTAAAGAAAACATTGTCCATGATTTGCAGTAGTTTAGCTACCATCCATTTCTGAACAACCAGTTGCTGTCCAGAGTTCAGGTTGGTTCCAAAATCTTGATCAGAATCAAATGGTTGATTAAATGAAAAATCAAAATGTTGATTAAGACTGACACTTTTTCCTACAGGTACCAACATTAAAATATTAAGTATTGTCTGACTCAGTTCAGCATGTTTAAACCAACTAGACTTTGAAATGAGAAATGTTCAATTGAAGCACTTCACTCTAGATGAGCATGTTAAAGTAGGCTCTCATGCTATTATAGCTATCAGACTATCATCAAACTACTCCAACACTCAAACACCCTACAGGGAGAAACACTCATCTGATATCCAATCCAATTTTCTGCTGATGATGCATAAGAAGGGATATTGTTTACCTTTAGAAATGTATTTGAAACAGTAGGACAATTCTTTTTGTAATGCTTGGCCGTTTTTGTGTTGTTCCTTCATTCTCTCGTTTTCATTTCCTCGAGTTCAGTGTCGAAAATTAGACAAGGCTGTTATTGATTTCCGGAAGCTGAGATAATATCATGTTCCTAAATTGCAATCAGGGGGGTTTTCTTAGCAGCTCTAGTCAACTGATTGCATTATGGAATATGCATAGTTCCGGCTAAACTCCGCTGCCATTGTGATATGCAGTATGTAGATGGGCTTTTCTGCACTTTTTGTGTCCTTGATGAAAAGATTTGTCCTGCTTTTTTTCTGTGTCAGACATTCAGTGCCTGCAGTGAATATGAAATACTGGTGCATGACACATACAGACTTATGCAAATTGCTAAAAAAAACTCTCCAGACAAGACTAGGGGAACATCTGTGTGTCCTTTCTGGAAATTCTCCACCGTTTTTTTTTTGTTTGTTTGTTTGTTTCTCTAATAAATTGTATTATTTTAATGAAAATTAAGAGAAGGAAAAGAACATTTGCTAAATAGATATGCTGTAAGTGAAACCGGATAGATTGCATCATATAAAATGAAACATTTTGCATTAGGTTTTGATATTTCAAAATGGAAATAAATATAGTTATTCTGTTAATATAAATGTAATAGACATATTACAGCATTGTCTATTGAAGGAAGAGGAAGGAAAGCAATCAGCCTTGCAGAAATAGTTCAATTAAAGAAGAAGCAGAATACAGATTTTTAGGTTTCCCTCTATACATGCTTGCTGTCCGGAGTTTGCTTCTTTAGTTTTAAGAACTATGAGTTTAATGCAAGAAAAAATATACTGCACAAATTAGCATTGTGCCAAATGCTTACCTAAACCATCACATGCTTGCTGCAAACCTTGCTGCATATCTGTTGGGACTGGCACTGAGTTTTTTTTTTTTTTATTACTGTCCACTTTCCTTCTCCAGCAAAGCTGTTTTGATAATACTTTGCTATATCAGTCCCTCTTACTTTCATCTGTGGCATCACATTCTTTTTGAATTCACATTTAGTCATTGTCTGATAACGGCATCTGATAATACGGTATCTCTTGTTCAGCATTTTTGAAAAGCCCTTCAATCCCAAGCTGTTCTCCAAGACAAAAATCTGTGTGTGTGCATGCTGTAGATTGGTTGGGAAAGATGACAAGACAGGGTTTATGATGTTTTTTCCCCCTGTATGTATGTATGTATTCTCTCCGTTCACATGAATAATTTATTCTTTCTCACCGTCTCTCCTTGTCTGTCTCTTTCTTTCTCCAGCTTCTTTCGGCAACTTTTCTTAGCTCATCCATCCATTTGGCAGCTTTCTCCTCTCCGCCAAACACAATGGATTCCTGATAAGGAGAAGAGGCACCGCTCCAAACGGACACTGACAGAGGAGGAGATAAAGAGAGAGAGAGATTGGGAGAGAGAGAGAAACTGAGCTCAGGCTGGGGTTAGAGAAGACTGGTGAAAAGGGAAAAGTTCTATTCCTGGCCGAACCAGAGCCCAGAACTTCAGCATTTGCAGCCAAGCTGATGCGTTTTAAATAAATGATGGCTGAATTCATACTGTAATATAAGGATCAGATTCAACACTCATTTTGTTCCACATTTTGTTCTCAACTGCATTACAGTGCTTCACCAGATAAATGCAAGGTCAGGTCAGCGGTTTGACTCTCTGCTCTGATTGCAGGAAGCAGGAGGCTGTTGTTTTTTTTCCCCATTAATGCCATTTAAAATTTGTCTGTCGCCAAAATCAGTTTACTCAACTGGAAAAAGGGAAATCAATCCCTTCAAGTAGCGGTTAATGTCACTTCAAGACGAGTTCACCAGGTGAACCCACAATCCCACCACAATCTTGCGAGCCTTGGAAGCATGGGCCAAGAGAAAACAAGAGCTGATCTGTGGTCTTTCCAGCAGTTTTAGGATGTTCACTGATCAACCAGCTAGCCAGCTAACATTAGCTGTACACTGATGCTCATAAGAGGACTGTCCATAACTGGCTTATTTTTGCTGGACTCTGGCAAAGAAAACTGTAAGCCAAAAGTGGTGTGTCATCTATTTTACACTGACTTACGACTCACCAGGCTTATACTCACCAAGTCCTATCCTCTACAAATGACATTCAAAGAAAGGCAAAACTGACCTCACATCAGAATAGAGGAGTTCTCTATGAGTTGCATCTACATCTGTCATCTACCAACATGGGCAAGAGGATGACGAAGCATTCATCTTCCTGAAGTCAGAACAAAAACACTGTCATCTTTCTCTCTCTGTCCAATGACGAATACTGTGTGTCTGGCTCTTACAAGAATTGATGTGCTGCTGTCAGCAGAAATAGAGCAAATAGAATTAGTATTCTAGAGTAGAGAAGCCTACCTAGAGATCTGAATACCTAGTGCTCTCCTGTTGTTGACATATGTGCTTCATTATTTAAGGTCAATGGATTCTCTGATGGAGTCAATAGCACATTGTATTTAAATGAACTCCTTGCTGAATGTCAATATCAATAGACTGGCACACTCCATAACCAACCTTCAAATAATGTATTTGATTTCTTCTCAGGGTGGGATAAATTATTTTTTTTATATACATCCTAATGGTTACGTCTTCTGCTGTCCATTGTAGTCCATTCCCAGACACACTTATCCCTTTTGATCTGAATGCTTTTTTTTTTTTTTTTTAGATCTTGCTATGAGATGTACGCAATATAGCTAGACGTTTTCTTTGTATACAATAAACACTGTGTCTGTAAGAAGTATAAATAAAGTTTTTATGACAGGGCTAAATGTGTAGAATCTAAGAATGATTGATAACTGTAAATATGTATGAAAGCAACTCTTTTAGGATTGTCTCTGCACTGTTTAAAGCAATAACATAAAGGGTCTCTGTGGAATGATGCTAGTTTCATGTCTTTACCTCCCTTTGAATGTGTATCACACAAATGCATAGCAATCTACACTTACAAAAACACATATGATTCTGTTACGCCACTACTACTTCAAATATATTCGACCAATCAAACCTCTCTGACAGACCTAAGAAGCTATATAATGTATTGGTCAGGGGTGCATAAAAAGAGGGAACGGATCCGGAATCAACATTTTTGCATTGAAAGGCTTTATAAATATGAGAATTTATGTCTTCCTATCTTAAAGGAATAATCCTCACCACGTTCACTGTGCTTTTACCTTTTATATGTCAAACGTAAGAATCATCGATTTAGTCTTGACTGCTTTAGAACCCACTGTCGTTGTGATGCCTGTGAACCGTTCATTCTGTGTGGATTATACAGTTCTTTTGGGGAATACTGTGTTCACAAAAAGCCTAATTCACGCTCCTCCCATAAAATGAGCTTTAGAACACTGCAAAGATCCGTTTTAATGGGACCATACACCACAGAACGCACCATTTACTCCTCAGTTCATACAGCCATACATGGAAAAAAAGCTGGAAAAAAACATCCATTTTTAAATTGTTGTTTTTGTAATGTCAAGAGGACACATCTTCACAAGTATCCACCTAATCAGCCTACACCGGTTAAGGCCATTTACTCATTAACACTGCAGTTAAAATGTGTTTCAGAGTGTTTAAAAAATAAAATACACCAGGTTGTATATCATAAATGATATACAGTGGGGGAAAAAACTATTTAGTCAGTCACCAATTGTGCAAGTTCTCCTACTTAAAAAGATGAGAGAGGCCTGCAATTGATGTCATAGGTACCCCTCAACTATGAGAGACAAAATGAGAAAATAAATTCAGAAAATCACATTGTCTGATTTTTAAAGAATTTCTTTGCAAATAATGGTGGAAATAAGTATTTGGTCAATAACAAAAGTTCATCTCAATACTTTGTTATGTATCCTTTGTTGGCAATGACAGAAGTCAAACATTTTCTGTAAGTCTTCACAAGGTTGGCACACATCGTTGCTGGTATGTTGGCCCATTCCTTCATGCAGCGATGTTTTGGAGCTGTCGGCGGGCAACACAGACTTTCAACTCCCTCCAAAGGTTTTCTATGGGGTTGAGATCTGGAGACTGGCTAGGCCACTCCAGGACCTTGAAATGCTTCTTACAAAGCCACTCCTTTTTGCCCTGGCAGTGTGCTTGGGATCATTGTCATGCTGAAAGACCCAGCCACGTTTCATCTTCAATGCCCTTGCTGATGGAAGGAAGTTTGCACTCACAATACACAATACAAATCTCACAATACATGGCCCCATTCATTCTTTCATGTACACGGACCAGTCATCCTAGTCCCTTTGCAGAGAAACAGCCCCAAAGCATGATGTAGCCACCCCCATGCTTCACAGTTGGTATGGTGTTCTTTGGATGCAACTCAGCATTCACTCTCCTCCAAACACAAACAGTTCTACTTTGGTTTCATCTGACCATAAGACATTCTCCCAATACTCTTCCAGAACATCCAAATGCTCTCTAGCAAACTTCAGACGCGGCCGGATATGTACTGGCTTAAGCAGGGGAACACGTCTGGCACTGCAAGATCTGAATCCCTGGCGGCGTAGTGTGTTACTGATGGTAGCCTTTGTAACGTTGGTCTCAGCTTTCTGCAGGTCATTCACTAGGTCCCACCGTGTGGTTCTGGGATTTTTGCTCACCGTTATTGTGATCATTTTGACCCCACGGGCTGAGATCTTGCGTGGAGCCCCTGATCGAGGGAGATTAGCAGTGGTCTTGTAGGTCTCCCATTTTCTGATTATTGCTCCCACAGTAGATTTCTTCACACCAAGCTGCTGCCTATTGCAGATTCGGTCCTCTCAGCCTGGTGCAGGTCTACAATTTGTTTCTGGTGTCATTCGACAGCTCTTTGGTCTTCACCATAGTGGAGTTTGGAGTGTGACTGTTTGAGGTTGTGGGCAGGTGTCTTTTATACTGTTAACGAGTTTAAACAGGTGCCATTAATACAGGTAATGAGTGGAGGACAGAGAAGCCTCTTAAAGAAGTTGTTACAGGTCTGTGACAGCCAGAAATCTTGCTTGTTTGTAGGTGACCAAATACTTATTTTTCACCAATATTTGCAAATAAATTCTTTAAAAATCAGACAATGTGATTTTCAGAATTCTTTTTCTCATTTTGTCTCTCATAGTTGAGGTCTACCTATGATGTCAATTACAGGCATCTCTCATTTTTTTAAGTGGGAGAACTTGCACAATTGGTGACTGACTAAATACATTTTTCCCCACTGTATATGCTATACATTAACTTCCTGTGATTTATACATCAGTACATAACAGTACTTCTTTGCTGTAAGTCAGTCAGTGTGCTGTATAAGACAGAGTTATAATTACATGAACATGAGCTCTTCTATGTTTTCTGTCGAAAGGTGTTGTTAGGAATTTCTACAGAAATAAATCTAATCAAATCAAATTTATTTGCATAGCGTTTTTTACAACTGTTGTTATTGTCACAAAACAGCTTTACACAATCAGTAATTAGTAAAAGACAAGAAATCAACAACAAAAGACCCCAGTGAGCAAGCCAACGGCGACAGTGGCAGTCCCTCAGAGCTGAAGGAAGAAACCTTGGGAGGAACCAAGACTCACAAGTGGGACCCGACCCATCCTCCTCTGATCAGAACTATTTATAAATTATTGATAAAATTCACCAAACCACCTAAACTGTTGTACTTCTCAGGTGAGCAACATATTCTTAATTATAATATAATAATCCTGGTGTAGTATAACCTAATATAGTCATGGCAGTGATGGAAAGAAATGAGAGTAATGATGGTTAATAGTGGTGATATTAATAGTGGCAGATAGTTAAGGGTCTATTTAGGTTTTAACATGGTCATTAGGAAGGTAGCAGTGGTAGGAGGGTGAGCAGCTGGTCTGGCATGGGTGGTGGTGGGAGGGGTAGGCCTGATGGTCGGGCTGGTAGGTAGTAGCTGGTCTGACGCATGTAGAGGGGACCCCCAGTGGTCAGTCTTCCAGCAGGTTGTGCTGGATGAGTGGGCGATCATTTACTCAGAGAAGGTAAAGAGACAGTTCTGAGTTAGGTCTGAATAGATTAATAGAGAGCAGAGATTGCTGAGCAGTATCAGAGTGTGTCTGACGACTCCGGCAGGTCTGACTATAACAGCCTAGTTAAAAGGAGAGAGCCAGAAGGTAACACAGACACGGTAGCACCCTGAAACACTAGCGTCCATCTGCAACCTTTATCTAAAAGGATAAGAAGTAATACATCTAGATAAACTGATCTAATGCAAACAAATTAATTTTAGAGTGGTCTGATTTGAACTTAATGAGTTAGGATTGTTCACAGTGGAGGTGGAGACTAGACATCTAAAGATTTTAAGGCCTCTATGCTCAAACCAAATTTTTGAACCGATATTCGCCCGAACAGTTCACCCTCCTGAACTGACATGCATTCGTAATGTGCTATGTGAAGTTTCGATTTTATCTTCACAGATCAGGCTAATCATCAAGAATGCACTCGAGCTTGCCCTAAACAGGGTGCATTATTTGGTCACGGCCACTTCTTTGGTTTGATTTTTTAAACTTCGTCTTTAAGCTTTCTATTTCCCTTTGACACTGTAGCAATGTCCTCCTGTGGCAGAGTTTGGCCATATCTTTGGAAATGTCTTTAAACATGGAGCGGTTGTGATGTGTGCATGAATTCCGATCTGGCTGTTAAGACTGAGTCACATTGCTGCATATCAGATATGTATTGGATTGGAAAGACATATAAAAAAGCAGCCCAAATTGGAATTTAAAATGCCAGATTCAATGTGTTTTTTTTTGCTGTTCACAGATTTGGGCCACTTAATACAACAGGTAAAATTGTCCTCAGCCCAAATTCTCCATTGTACAATCTCCATTGTATCTTGTACTGATTGTTGATAGTCTAAACAGCCAAAAACCACATGAAATCCACATCTGGTGGTGGTGTGAAATGTGATTACAATAGTATTTGTATAGACGTGTCTCAGTCTGGATGCTCTGTATGCTCAAATCAAATTTGAAGTGTCTTTTGCGTTGCTCACAATTCAGCAAACAGCGATGGAAGTGCGGGGATCCAAGCGCCACAGGTTACTTACTCATCTCAACAGATCTGATTTGAGAAACAAATCTGCTTTGTCTGCAGTTTGAAAATAGTCTACTTCAGATACAGATCCGATACATAGAGAGGTAGCCTCCTAAGGGTTTGGTGTGATGTCTCTGTTCATGCACAGTTAGAAGGCACATATCGCAACAACTGTTCTGTGTTTAAAGACATCTTGGAAGAAATGGCTGAACGCAGCCACAGGAGGACATGGCTGCAGTGTCAAAGGTAAATAAAAAGTTTAAAAACAAAGTTTAAAGAAACAGAGGATGCAAACCATAAACCATTCATGTCTGAATAAGGTGCCCTTTTAACAGTGAGCTCCAACACATTCTCAGTGCTGATATCAGCTGTCAGTCACTGGAGCTCCTGACTGTGATAGCTCCAGTTATGCTGACAAAGACTAAAACTAAAACTTCACTTGAAGCATAAAACACGTCAGTTCAGGAGTGTGAACTATTGGATGAATGCTGGATATCGGTCACATTAAAGACAGTGTGAACAGTCTAAAAAAAAAGTGCCATTTTGCTTGATCCATGGCTGGATTTCTGCTTGCAGAAGCAATGGACACCAATTGTAGACATGATGGAGTTCATTTTACATTTTCGAGACAGAAAATGTTGCAAAAATGTAAAATCAAGGTTTATTTGCCACATACACAGTAATACACAGTACAGCTAGTAGTGAAATGCTTTGGCAGTGGAATGAAATTTAACAGCTCCATAAATGAAAGAGCAGTGCATTCAGACACGGTGTGCATGATTTTGTAATAAATATTTTAGAACAGTGTTGTTTCTAGGTATTTTTGCAACACACACACAATAACTAGGCAGTCTGTAAATGCAACTTGGATATTTCAACCAATACAAACATACACACTCACTCAATCTCTCTCACAGGTAAGCTGTTCCCTGCTACAAAGCTGTCCTCCTCCTGATAGAACGTTCAGTCGGAAGTGTGTGAATGTGTGTATAATTCATAGAAATTCTATGAGGCATGAGTGTAAAAGCTTTGAGCTGCTTTTCTGAACTGTGTTGGAGCATGTTTACAGAACATAAACAGTAGCAATTTCAAACCCACCCCATCCCATCCCATCCCATCCCACACCATCTCAAGGCCACAACAGGCGAAGGAACTCAAGGAAAAGAAGGGAAATCTAATAATTGCACACAATATCTGATTGTGCTTAGAAAAATTGTGTGACACTATGCATCACTGGACTTTTAGTTTTAATGCATTTATCTTTCCAGCGAAGACACCCCAAAAAACAGCAATTGTGGGGTTATAATTGCAGGATCAGAACATGTGACCTAACGTGGTTGGACTATGATGGCATGTTGGGCACTCTGTGTTGATTCCATGGTTTGGCCAATCTTGCATTTAAATAATGCAATTCATGTCTTGAGTAACTTCCAAATCCCACACACAAGGTCTAATGTATTAATGTCTAATGTATTCATTTATACATTTCAGACTCTCCCACTGGTCTAAATCCAGTGTAGCATCTGTTATATTTTTAGGAGGAGAGGATGGAAATTGCAAAACTAGCAAAACTGTGCACCTGAAGAAATGGCTCTTCGGGATGTTACGATCTGTCTGCAACGTTTTAGATGAGGCAAATGTACCTTCTATAAAGTCGTCAGCAAGAAATACCAATGCATTTTTATGCCATATTTTAAAAGCAATGACAGTTTGAGATGGAGGGAACAAGTGGTCATCCAGTAATGGGAGGGAAGTGTTTGCTTGGTTAAGACTGAAATGTCTTCTGAAATGAAACCATATTTTTGGGTCTTTATAACAACTGGGGCCAGATTTTGCAGACTTAACTAAACTGACAGGCAGGTTCTATAGAGACCCATATTGTTCCTTGATTGTTTTCACACACTGAAAACAAGTAATTCAATTTAGAGATGCCCAGTATTTAAATAGAGATTTAGGCAAGCCCAACTCCTCTTTACACCTGGGCATCTTTTAATTTGTTGGTTAGAGTTACTCCAGATTAAGGTGACAAGATTTAGTTGTTTAAACCAGGACTTTTGAAACGTTGAAATACAAGAATCATGGTAATACTAACTGTGTTTAACCAACACTTTTAATGCCACTAGTTTTTCCTTGACTTTCAATCTCTCTGAACATCTCTCTCTGTCTTGCATTCCCATTCTTTATCCCACAGTGCCTTTATTTCTCATGTATTCTCTTTCCCTCTAATTGTTCACCTTCTTTGTGATTTCCCCCTCATCTTGACCTGATTTCTCGACAGCGTTCGGTGAAGTGCTATCACCAGCAAAAAGCATTATTACTGTTTGTCAAATTGACCCCTCATCCATTCATCTATCTCAATATTTATCTTCTCCTTCACCTCTCACACTTTATTCCTCTTGTTTTGTTAAATCTCGCTCTATCTTTCACCACCTATTGCCTTTGTCCTCTCAAAATTCTGGTCAGAGGTTCTAGGAGAATGGCTATAAGCAAGCACAGACTCCAGCTAAGCACAACCCCAAGACAAGAACCATTAAAATCTGTGTACTGAAAACAAGGCCAAAGGCCAGTGTGTCTTGCACATGGTGCTCATGCTAGGCCTCAAGTGTCACTCCCTGTGACAGCAGTCTGCCCACAGCTCATTATTATGCAGACAGATAATTATCTGAAAGCTTAGCACACACACCTTTAGCCTAATTAGTAATTGCCAGTCCCCCCAATGTCTGAATCCCCCATTACTGCACAGCTCCAACCTATCTGGAAGTGTGAAGGCAAAACTTCGGAGACATGTGTAGCCAAACAGAATTTCCGTTTATTATTCAGATTTTCTGTTTATGGTTGGCATTAAAACACTTTTTTGTCTCATGATCTTTACATGGCAACACGAATGATGAGTTTGAATATCGTCATTACCACTTTGCTGAAGAGGGTGCAATCAGCAAGTCAGCTGTGTCATCCTCTAGAATTCTTTGTCAGTCACCTAAAATTTAGGTCTTACTTAACTGGCTCAAATTCCAATGTGGGTGCTGAAAGAAAGTCCCCAAGAAACAACTGTTGAGCAGTCCCCACTGAAATTAATGTGTGCTAACAATCACTCCAGGTCCAAGTGATGGCTGACCAACCTCAACAGTAAGGCTGATCCTTATTGAAACTGTTTGAATATGCATTGCGGTTTCTATGGTCATCATGCCATGAACCTTTGTTTACTTTTTAAACTTTTTAAACAAAGAAAGTCATGTCATTTAACACAGCATGTTTTGGCTATGTCTGTGATTCTGCAGCTTTACCATGGCCTTCCCTACTGCCATCAATGTTTCTTTGGTCTTCTAGTTGAGAGTGAAAGTGATAGAGTGATGAACTTAAGCCTTGCTGCTTGGTAAGTTGGCTAAAGTTTTAGTCTGTGCCTTTACCTTAAATGCCCCACTTTCCTTATGTTGTTCATCTTAATCTAATTATTTCTATATTAGCATACAGAAACCTATGTGTGCGAGGCCAAGTCCCAGACCAGCTGTCAGCCTGCCCTTGTGCTGCCTATAATTCTTTCCTGCATGGAGTGAAGTCTCTATAGCTGCCAAATGAAAAGTCCACAGACAAAGACTTCCATTACTAGTTTAGATTAGAAGGTTGTATCATCAGGACTCAGGAAAGGAGATTTCCAGTTGCTTGTGGCGATCCTTTGTAAGGTCCATAAATATTTGGATAATAGAGCAAATGACTCTAGGGGCTAGCAGAGTGGGAATCACAATGATCACTGTCTCTATCAGGAGGATCTACAGAGCTTTAATAAAACTGGGCATGGGTTGGTGTAAACATGTGATCACTATCATTATAGTATGTATAGAGCTTGGCCTTATGGTCTTATTTCCACAACATAAAGAGATGAAAAGTTAAGCCAAAGGATATGGTCAGAACTGGATATGAACTTGACCTGACCTGAGGTGCAGTGCTGTCCTGTTGGCTGTGCAGTCTGAGATTTTTTAACATAAGAAACTGGGGGAAAGTGCATCACTATAGGATTTTTGTTCCCTAAACCTTTTATTTCAAACAGACGGAATCCATCAAGCATCTTAAGAAGCTAAAGCTTACTGTCAGGTTGCCAAGCAGTGACTGAATGACAAAATAAACAGGATGGGGCTTGGGAACAGTTGATAGAGAGACAAGACAAATAGAGAAATGCTGTAATTTAATTTTTTTACAGCTATGTAAAGCTTACCAAACTATAAACATACCATAGTTTCATTGGGCATTAATATCCTAACTTGAAGTTACTTCACAGTAAAATGAAACAGAAATCAATGGTCATGATTTCCATGTTGTTTCAATGGAAAACTATTGATGTGTGAATAAATACTGGACTTCTGTAAGTATCTGCAGGACTGCGATAAAATCCTCCGGGGGCAGAACTAAAAACACACAAACTAAAATAAAAAAGAACAGTTCCAGTGTTTTAGAGGATGCTGATAAATGCTGCCTTTTTCATGCTCTCTTGGCCAAAAACATAAAGATGATAAACCTTAACAGCCAGAGGTGTGAGGAATGGAAAAGTGGTACAGTTTCTGTTACCAATGTGGCATAATTTACAAAAAACACAACTATTAATTAATGTTAATTATTAATGGCTGAGTACATTGTACAAATACAGTAGCAAAAGTAAAAACCCCAAAATATTAATCTACATATTAATATGTACACTGCTCAAAAAAAATAAAGGGAACACTCAAATAACACATCCTAGATCTGAATGAATAAAAATATATTCTCACTGAATACTTTGTTCTGTACAAAGTTGAATGTGCTGACAAAAAATCACACAGAAATCATCAATGGAAATCAAATTTATTAACCAAAGGAGGCCTGGATTTGGAGTCACACACAAAATTAAAGTGGAAAAACACACTACAGGCTGATCCAACTTTGATGTAATGTCCTTAAAACAAGTCAAAATGAGGCTCAGTATTGTGTGTGGCCTCCACGTGCCTATATGACCTCCCTACAATGCCTGGGCATGCTCCTGATGAGGATCTCCTCCCAGACCTGGACTAAAGCATCTGCCAACTCCTGTACAGTCTGTGGTGCAACGTGACGTTGGTGGATGGAGCGAGACATAATATCCCAGATGCGCTCAATCGGATTCAGGTCTGGGGAATGGGCGGGCCAGTCCATAGCTTCAATGCCTTCATCTTGCAGGAACTGCTGCCACACTCCAGCCACATGAGGTCTAGCATTGTCCTGCAGTGGGAGGAACCCAGGGCCAACCGCACCAGCATATGGTCTCACAAGGGGTCTGAGGATCTTATCTCTATACCTAATAGCAGTCAGGCTACCTCTGGCGAGCACATGGAGGCCCTCCAAAGAAATGCCACCCCACACCATTACTGACCCACTGCTAAACTGGTCATGCTGAAGGATGTTGCAGGCAGCAGATCGCTCTCCATGGCGTCTCCAGACTCTGTAACATCTGTCTCATCTGTGAAGAGCACAGGGCGCCAGTGGCGAATTTGCCAATCCTGGTGTTCTCTGGCAAATGCCAAGCGTCCTGCAAAGTGTTGGGCTGTGAGCACAACCTCTATCTGTGGACGTCGGGCCCTCATACCATCCTCATGGAGTCGGTTTCTAACCGTTTGTGCAGACACATGCACATTTGTGGCCTCCTGGAGGTCATTTTGCAGGGCTTTGGCAGTGCTCCTCCTGTTCCTCCTTGCACAAAGGCAGAGGTCCTGCTGCTGGGTTGTTGCTCTCCTACAACCTCCTCCACGTCTCCTGGTGTACTGACAGACACAGCAAACCTTCTTGCCACAGCTCGCATTGATGTGCCATCCTGGATGAGCTGCACTACCTGAGTCACTTTGTGTGGGTTGTAGAGTCTGTCTCATGCTACCACGAGTGTGAAAGCACCACCAACATTCAAAGGTGATCAAAACATCAGCCAGAAAGCATAGGTACTGAGAAGTGGTCTGTGGTCCCCACCTGCAGAACCACTCCTTTATTGAGTGTGTCTTGCTAATTGCCAATAATTTCCACCTGTTGTCTAATCCATTTGCACAACAGCATGTGAAATTGATTGTCAATCAGTGTTGCTTCCTAAGTGGACAGTTTGATTTTACAGAAGTTTGATTTACTTGGAGTTATATTGTGTTGTTTAAGTGTTCCCTTTATTTTTTTGAGCAGTGTATATTAATATACATTTAAAATATATATGTATATTAATATACATAAAAGTACAAATACATCTAATTACAAAACATGCACACGTAAGATAATTAGAAAAAAGAAGCAACCAGAGATTAAGATGACCTTATTTCTGCACATCTGCACTCCTGGACACTAGGAGTGTCACCTAAATATAAAACCAATATATGCATATATTTATTCAGTATTGTCATCTACCTGCTGATACCTGCTCCTCTTGCACATAATTCATTCCTTATTCTTTATAACTGCACTGCCTTTCTTCTCTGCTTGGTTCTGTCCATCTATCTTATTTTCATTTCAAATCCAATGTGCTCAATTCTGTTGTGGTACAACACATTTCCAAGGCCATCAGCCTCAGCTCTAGACTTGTTACTTATTCTTTATCCATCATGAGCCCTTCCCCATGTTTTTGACATGATGCAATGTCCCACAAAGTCAGAATACAAGGTGAGCATGACAATTATCCTAGCGGGTGTTGAAAAATCCACTTGACATTTGCTCCTGATCTGTGTTTTGGCTCCGTCAGCATAACAGGCACTGAGTAAATCAGTGTCACTAAAGGGAGATTTATGCACTGTCAGGCCATATCCAGCTCAGTTCATTTCAGCTGCATTATAAGATGGGGAGTAAATGAGAGAGATAAAGAGGGAACATTTTATTAGACAGTCAGGAATACATTGAGATTGGGAAAAATATATAATCTGTATATCATGAGACATAATGTAAAGGTATCTTCATATCACTGTGAGCATAAATACATTCAGCACAAGGTTATACATAATTAACTAGTTTTATGCTAACATTACCCTGTAGAGCTGCAATAAACTATCAATAAAAAAAACAATAATAATCAATCCATGTTTAACTTCTCAATCTGAGGCTTATATCTTGTATCTTTCAAAGTCTGTGCATTATATATATATATATATATATATATATATATAGGCCTTTGACAAAAAGCTGAATTACTTAAATTTTGAACAACCACATGTAGGTTTCCACTTCTTTCGTAAGAGCCTTTCCTCTTCAACAGGGGAGAGTTAACACAAGGTACACCAGTCTATTACACACCGTGACGGCCATTCAACCCAGCGTGCCACTCTCGTCTCCTAGCGTGAAATGCAGTTGGATTGGGAGTACATCACTGTTGGAAAGTGGCTGAAGGAAGAGCCTGTGTCATTATGAGGTAGCCCATCCAATCGCATGATTTTTTTTTCTTGCTAAATTGACTTCTAAACCTCTCCCCCAGCTTCCAGTCAACTTTGTCTTTTTACTTTTTATACTACATTGAATTAAACTAATTATCAAGAGTTTGTGAATTTAACTGGATTTGTTGGATTGGAGCTAAACTGAAGATGCTTTACTCAATATTAAAAAAACTGCACCTCATTCTGTAATCATCTTTACACTAACAACATTTCATAACTGTTTATTAGATGAAGATGCTCTACCTACAAAGGAAATGGAGTTCATTTAGGGGGCATATCTGTACTAAACTGTGCAGCGCTATGGTCAGGCAGGAATGCCTGTGTCTGTTTAAGCTTAAGGGACAGACCAATGCAGTCACTCTAAACACTTACAGTGACATTTTGGCGCAACCAGTTCCTAAGGAAAAGACCAATAACCCTACTGACCATTTAACGGTTAACAACCATACCCCACTACATTATCGGGGCGATACTTCCCTCTAGTGGCCACCTTGTTATGTGTGAAGAGTGGAAGTCAAACGTTGTAAGAAATGTTTGCCTATATGTTTAATAATGTTTAAAATACTCTCTTGATCAAAAGTGAAAATTACAATTAAAAGACTTAAAACGCGCACGAGAGAAGTGTTAGAAATCAGAAAGTGTTATCGTGACTAACGCCTCCAAAAAGCGGCCATGGGCCGCCCCCTGGTGGTCACATCGGACATGCACGTCTGAGTAAATTACGTCATAGGTTGACGAAAAATCAATTTATGGGTCATACGCTGTCGTTACTGGGTCATCATGAAGAGCACGACAGTATATGTTGAAAGTTTGACTTCCCTGACTAAGTGCTTTATTACTCACCATAAATCATGATTTTATCATTTGACTGGATAGACTAAAGATCACTGAGCTAATGATATTAAACAACTAATATTAATAATAATAATAATAATAATAATAATAATAACATAGTTCGGCCACATTAATCAGACTGAGGTATGTTTATTATTATTATTATTATTATTATTATTATTATCATTGATGTCTAAAAATGTGACCGATCATTTAAACTGAAACTAGTATGAGGTAAATGTTAGTATTTATTTAAAGACAATATGAGTATGGGTCAGGATTTTAATTCTGAATTTTGCAGAGCATGTCACTACTTACAATTCTCATGATTAAATTTTTATTAAATGAATCTAAAGGGCGTTTAACCAATAAGACATCGGACACTAATGACAAATATATATAAATGCTCCACGTTAACTGCCCGGTTAACCGCGTTGCCAGATTGTGTTGGTTAGCCTGCTAGCAGCCTACATTGAAGCCTAACCCTTGTCGTCACGAGCGGACGGCATTACGTCGAGCCGCATCAAACGCTCTCTCACCGTCAGGCGATCGTTTATTAATCAGAAATATGAGCATTATTTTCTCAATTAAAAAAAATGATCAAATACATACACATAGCCTCACAATAATAACGCGAGAGTTTGCAAGTTGCCTCCAGTTGGTAGTTCCAGCAGTGACAGGCAGAGCGGATCCGCGCATGACCCAGCAGCCCGTCCTGTAGACTCGTACTGTACACGGCCAGCATAAGAGCCGTATGAAAAACAGGCACGAGCCTGAGGTAAGGAACCGAAGACTGCGCCCAAAAACCCGTCGAAGCAGTGCCTTTCCGACCGACTCCGCCGCTTTCTGTTGTTCTTTTTTTTACCCTAGCCAACTCGGTCGTAGCTGTCGAGAAATGATTGCACTAAACATATTTTCGTTCCTCCCTTTCGCGCGAGGATTTTTTGCCTCCTCCTTCGTATTAAAGTCGCCATTTTGCTTCACTGCCTATAAAAGCGTCTTGTAGTTGAATATTTTCCGTACGGGGTCGGTAACGTCGCTGCCGTTTTTCCTTCGTGACCATTTGTGGAGGGTTTTTTTTATTATTATTTTTTTTGGACCACGTCTCGACTGTGTGTGTGTTTTGGAAGAGGTTAGGAGAGGGACTTCGCGCTTCACATGTTAATGAAGAAAAGGAGCGGCGGACGGAGTGTGGGAACAAGGTGAAAGTGTTCGGGGGCTTTGGGTTCATTTGCGTTTCCTTTCCACCTCTCTTTGCTCTTCCTCACCTCCTCCTCCTCCTGGTCGTCGTCGTGGTCCTCCACCTCCTCCTCTTCCTGCTGCTGCCTGCTGTGGAGTTGCGGTGGGGGGGCTGTGAGAGTGGACGGTACTGGTCGTGAGGAAGTGGCCGGCTGTGGACCCCCAGTCCAGGCGGAGTTGCCATGTAGCGCCCTGAGGGAGGTGTGAGAAACACACAGCCTGAAGCGCACGTGGGTGACCCGGGTGGCTCGGGCCGGCCGAGTGTTTGGGTGGCTCCAGCGTTTCAGGTAGGTGTGGCCTTACAGCAGGCAGGCGCTCACAGGGCTCTCAACATCATCAGCAATCAGGGGTCAGCTACACGATCAGTCATAGCATATGGAACTGGGCTGGGCAGTGTGGTCGTGCTTCGTCGTGCCAAAGAAAGATCACACACACACACACACACACACATATCCATGAGTGCACACACAACAACACACAAACTCCCAGGATACAAACATACATACTTAAAGCACATATACACACTCTTGGACACACACACACACACACACACACACACACACACACACACACAGTATGAAGAAGAAGGTAGAGAAGCAAACCGTTTGAAAGTGTACGTTGGTGTGTATGTGTTAAATTCCCCAAATAACATAGCACTTACTTGCAGCAGCTGCTTTTCATATCACTATGTCCTGTGTATTCTTGTTGAATTAGACTACTGCCTCAAAAAGGCATCCAGACTCGGAGCCATGAATCATTTGGCTCAGTGCTCACCAGAGTTAAGGCTTATCGGTGTGGCTGAGGTTTGTGGCCCTTGAAAGCATCTGGGCTGTGGAGTGTGCTGGTGCTGATCCTGTAGGCCACATCAGTAGTCAGGCACAGGTGTGTGCTGTGTCTGATGTAGTGTCAGTCAGGCTTGCCTGTGGTTTCATCGTCTGCCTGATGAAGTGCAACTAACAGTTCTGCTTGTGGTTTCACGTCGAGCGAAAAGTCAAGGCGCCAGGAAAGCGATCGCTTTCTTCACTTTCTTCTGCTGTCTGGCCTACCGGCCAAAAGACATCCCCCCCCCTTTTTTTTTTCACAATTTGTAATGCCTTGCTCTGTGGTGAAGAAGCACTATCCTAATATGAGGGGAAATTGAAGACTCCCTTGTGTATGCACTCCTTCACGTGCAGGACTGTCCTTCTATTTTTACAAGAATATTTGGAAACTATTGACTCGAGAAAACAATTGTTTGCCCTTAAACTAATACTTCAGTCAGTGCAATGTCCTCCCAAAACATATGAAACACAGTTATGTAAGTCTACAGACTGTGTATACAAAAGTGTACTTTTGGAAATGCTCATATGAAAGTATGTAAGTCTCTCTTTGTTTTCACTGTTAGCTGATTAGCACAAAGTTGGCAGTCCAGTGTAAATAAGGTATGACTCCATTCAAAATGAACTTTTGTTTACTCTTACAGTGTTCTTGCTGTAACTGTTCTAGTCATTTAGTGATATAATCGGTTGGGAATTGTATTTACATTGTTGCAAAATCTTTACCTTTGATAAAAACAAGGACATGTGTGGACATTAGGCCTCGAATGAGAGTTTGAATTGCAGGCAGTGTAAATTTAATGCTCGTCTATCAGTCTGCGATGATTGATTACCACAGAAGGTGGTGTCATTTCCACACTTTCCCCTGTACTTCATTAAACAACAGACGACCTGTTCACCCAACACACTTACAGTAGAAGCCAGTGAGCAAGTGCTGAAGTTGGGCCAGAGATTAGGAAACAAATCTGTGACCCTGTTACTTTGCTAAAGTTGAGATTATGCTCTTTCATACTCTTTAGGATCTGTCTGTGTACAGTATGGCTGTGGTAAAAATGAATAAATGTATTTTTAAGCCTGTCAAAAAGATGAAATGGTGACCCTCCAAGCTGAACTGAATTAGGAAGTGAAACAGCATTATTATAATAGGAAAGCACGATACTGCTATAATCAGTCCTGTTTGTTTTAATTAGTCTTTGTCAGCCTGCGTTTGGTACCATACGCTGCTCATTTCTGGTACAGATTGATGATCGTGGATTAAAATGATGTGTAGAATGGCTTGCAAATATGAATGCAGAAAAAGAGCTCGCGGATAAAGAAAAAAGTCTTGGAGCAGATAAGAAAATTGTAGAACTGGGGAAAGGGTTAAAAGGCTGTTAAGCTCCAGAAGTAGAGGGCTACGGCACTGCACAGTCGAGTGTTATCGCTTCTCTAGTAGACAAAACTGTGAAGCGTTTCTGAGTTAACACTCCTTCACTTACAAAATGAAATAAATATAAAAAAAGCACACTGACTAATATATGTTGATTTCAGATGTGAAAAATTAAATGTTTACATGAGCTTAGCGGAAATAATCATGCAAAATGTGATCATTTAGCTCATTTGAAAGTTTTAATGTGAGAAATTGAGGACACGTTTCACAGCATAGACCAGTTAACACCAAGAACTGTCATCAGAATTAAGTGTGATTTTGCTAATTTGGTTAAAAAAAGGGGGGATAGTTTGTTTACACACATTCCGATGTTGCGCGTGCCTCTGTAGAGGTGAATGTTTGTACCCCAATGGCATGAATATATATTTACAGGAGTAGACATATTACATACTTTCCCCTTTGAAAATGGGGATCATTCTCATTCATCTTTGTACCAGTGACTGGCCTGAAAAGCTGGTGGAAACACAGACATTGATCATGTTCCCAGGAGTGACTAGATGACCAAGTACCCTGGATAAACTGTGACAACTGCCTCTGAGCTCTGTGTGTCAGCATGTGGTGGTTGGTGCGCGATTACGCTCCATAATATTCTGTTATGCCTCATTTACCTGACTCCAGGTGACCCTTTCATGATAGACAAGTCTGATTGTGTAAATAAATATTGTTAATTGTGCTTAAACTGTTCTGTGTATTGATCTATGTTTGTGTGTGTGTGCCCATACAGGTATGGACACCTCCAGCAGTGCCCGGTTAGTTAAGCCGCCCTCAGGGTTGTCCAAAGGACGCCCACCGAAACAGTCTCACCCCCCGGAGACGGCACGGATGGGTGGCACTGAAAACGACAATCATGGTGAGTACCTGGTGTTGCAATGGCTTAAAGGCTGATTTGCGTGTTTTGACCATGCTGTCAGTATATGATTATGGTATGGAAAGGGAAAGTCTGATTGTGAGAGCTTGGGCTGCAGTTTAGATGGCTTCCTCTTTGCGCTAGGAGGCCAGACCCCTCTTGATAAATGGGGCTAGGGTTGAGAAATTTGACTGAGTTAAAGGCAGGAGAAGAGGTGCGGGAGGAGCTTCAGGTATGTCCCTGATGCCTCCCAAATGCCCTTAGCTTAAGCTAGCATTTACTTTATAAGCAAATATGATGAATTTGTTCAGTGACGGTGCGTCATTTATCATTTTTATGCTTTTTTTTATTTATCAGTTGTTTTGCTTTCCATCTGCTGAGACCTTGCAGAAGTGTTTGTAGTGAGGGATGAACTTGCGCTAATCTAGAATGTCTTTCTATTGTGTATCTAGATTATATATTTCAGTGCTGTATTCTCTGACAACAATTCTGTCATTCCAATACAGTGAAGACAGGAAATGATTGCTGTCTCATTATAATAAAGGGGCTTTTGACACCATGCCTTTCTCAAAACGGGCAGGCATTTTTTCTGGTGTCAATGAAAAACATTCCCCTGACACAGGCCGTCGTAACGTGAATGACTAGCTCTGTGGTAAATATGCAAGCCTTCAGCGCTCCTCTCTGCATTCACACGCAGTATGGAGTCATTTAGCTCGACAGATCTGACAGTGTCAGGGAGAAAGAGCGAGAACAGTTACTGATGAGCTATTCAAGAACAGCTGTCGTCATTTTTGAACTAAATGGATTACCGCAGATGCTAAAATCAAACACAGAGAAAACATGTCGGTGACATATTGACTGGTTAAGCATGAGCACAAAATTTGCAATTTGATGGTCATGCTTGACTTGTATTGTGTTTTTTGGGGGGGGGGTTGTTTTTGCAATAGATGATTCCAGGATTGTCTTACGGTACTCTAGTTGTGGATACTAGTGCAAAGTGGCAAGCAGATTAAGTGGTCCACAAATGTTCTGTCTCCATTTTGAATCACAGTGTGGGACATGAGGATATATATTGATTGCTGTTTAATGAGCGCTTGTGGGAGGAGGTGACAGAAACTCAGAGGGCTGATTTGCTGAGGGACTTTTTTCATGAGTCATGGTTTTTGGCCTGTTTTCTTCTCTGGGGGCATTTCACAAAGCAGGATTTTCCACTTAAGTTGGACAGAAATCGAGACAGTACAATAAAAATATTGGACAGTTTTTTTTAGACTTTTTGACTGAAGGTTCTTTGACTAAGATCTTCGCTCAGGAAATGCTCTGCTTGTCATTTTAGATGATACAAATATACAAATATTTAATCTTGTTCAAATTGGGATATTTCAAATATACGTTATTGTGGTTAGCTACTTTATTAGTCTTATTAGTCAAATATAGGCTAGCAGAATTCAGTTTAGTTGTATACTGTTTAATTGCATCAGTTGTTTTTATATGAAATATTAGTGGAGGATAATATGGCAAAAATCTAAATTCATGATAGTCATGTGAAAAAATCAGGACGTCCAGTTCTCTATGCAGAATACTTTTAGCTGTATGGCAATTCAGCTTTAATTTTTAGCCATATTTTCCTCAAGCGATCTCTATTATAATAAAATATTGTGTAGGAGCCCTGCTGCAGAAAAGCAGCTTTAAACCATGACATTTCCAGTGAATGTGTTATTGTGCTTGAATGTTGTGTCTGGTTTATGACAAACATGTCCACTTTTACTGTGTCCAAATAATTCAACATTGGATTCATTTGTCCAAAGCTACATTGTTCCAAATGTCATGGCCTTGGTATGTGTTGTAAAGGTGACTATAGTCTGGCTTTAATGTCCTTTTTTGACAGCAAGCGTTTCCTCCTTGCACACCTCCCATGAAAATCAAATGTGTGGTCTCTTTCTGATGCTTTACTTTGACTTTACTTTTACTTGTCAGCTGTGGCAGGAGCTACCTGTAGATTCTAGATTATGCATCTACAGCTTTTCTTTCTGTAGGGCTCAGAAAGCTCTTTGAATTTCATCATGGTAACAACTCACTTGACAAATCAGGAGCAAAACCTACATGTCTAAAACTAAATGTCTGAGGTTTAAATAAGACGAGCTCCTCTAAAATCCCCTTTAATGATGTTCTAATCATCCGCAGCTAATGTGCTGCAACTGATTCTAATTTTAGGCATTTATATAAATGTGGGGGTGACACATTTATATACACATTTATATTTACTCGCAGGAAATAGTATTTTTTTATTGAGTTACATTTTACAAATGATTTTTATTTTAAAATTGTACCAATTAAACCTACAACAATGATTCAATGAGCTGCTAAACTTGGGACTATGACGAATCAAGTATGTAGTTGATTGTGGCATTCTGTGTTGAAAGATGAACCTGGCCCTGCTTCAAGAATGAGCGATGAGCGTGATATTCCTGCATCCTGGCCATGATGTTTGAGAGTAAATTGCAAAGAGGCTTTTTATTGCTTTCCCAGTGTCAGGCCAAACTGTCTTCTCCAGAGGATATTTATCGCTGAGTGCGCAGGCTCAATACGCCTTCACCACCTCTGTCCATTACTGCTAGACTCAGAAACATGCTTTTCCCAAACTCATGCATCCTCTAAATGTTGCTGTAACATTTTCGTGTCGTTACCATAATTGGATTTAAAGAATGTTTGGGTCTGTGCTTGAACGCCTGTCCCTGTTGCTCGGCTGAATAGCATGGGAGAACAAAAACGACTCTGTCCCATAATAAATGACGGGAGCTCTGGCATGGCAAATTGATTTAGCTGTGTAAGGGGGCTAATTGATTAATTGACACTCATTATACCCTTAACAGTGTTTTTATTGATGGCCTTTTGCCATCGTCATGGTGATGTGCTAACAGTCTCTGCCGCTCTGCACAAAGAGCAAGGGCCACTTGCTGAGCTGAAAATGTTAAAGACGTTTTTATCCTTCGTATTGATATTTTAATGCTGGTATCGTTGCTTTCCATACAATTGTATTTTAGGTGTTCATATTTCAGGAAACCCTTCAAAAATAACTTTTTGATATCAGTACAGTACGATATTACTATGTATTTTTGTAAGTTAAGAAGTAGTTAACACAGCCTCTGTAGCAAACCAAACGTAAAACAGTCTTTTCAACAATCTTTGATAATAATACATAATACGTACATCATTCATAACATTAACATTTGGGCACCTTACAGAGTCTGGACTCTGTAACACTGGTGGCAACACAACCACAAAGCATGATAGACCCACTCCTGTGTTTTACAGACCGGAAAGTGTTCTTTTTTATTAAATGCAATTACCATTTTTTTTTTTGTCTACAGACGTACATTTGCTGGTCAAAAAATTCTATTTTGACCTCTTTAGCACTGACAAGTCAAGTTGCAAACAACTCTGTACATTAGAACAGTGCACCACCCTCTTGACTCAACTGACTCAACTTTCATGTAAGCCTTTTTTAGTCATATGGAGGTTTGGTTTTGCCTATTTAACCAGCATTGAGCAAAGTTTTCTTGGTCTTAATAACATCCAATGCTGTAGAAACCTCAAGCAGCAAAGGCAGATCTTTAGACAGTTGCTTAATGGAGTCCATTTGTCTAAGTGTTAGAACAAGATTTGCTGTGGCAAATGTAGCTCTTTGGGCCTTCCATTTTGGTGTCTACACCTTGATTAGTGTTCACCTGTGGTAAATTCAGTTGATTGGACATGATTTGGAAAGACGCACATCTTTCTATGTAGGGTCTCAGAGCTGACTGCATATCAAAGCAAAAACCAAGCCATGAAGAGAAAACACCTGTCTGTAAAGCTCAGAGACAGGATCATGTGGAGGCATTTGTGCTGCACTGAAAGGCATGGTGGCCTCCATAATTCTTAAATGGAAGAGGTTCAAAACAACCAGGACTCTTCCTAGAGCTATCCCCCTTCAAACTAAGTAAAGCAAAAAGGTCACCAAGAACCGAAGATTCTGTGTGCCGATCGGAGAAACATCCAGATAGTCAACCATCACTGCAGCACCCCACCAATCTGGGCCTTATGGCACAATGGCTGGACAGATGCATCCCGTCAGGGAGTTTGCAAAAAAGCAAAATTAGATGTCTAGATGAAACCAGACACTGCTCATCACCTTCCCAATACCATCCCTACAGTGAAGCATGCTAGTGGCAGCATCATGCTATGTTTTTCAGTGTCTGGGACAAGGAGAATGGTCAGGGTTGAGGGAAAAGCTCAGTTGAGCAAAGAACAGACATATTCTTAATGAAAAATCGGATCCAGAGCACTCGGGACTTCATACTGGGACAAAGGTTCTCCTTCCAACAAGACCATTACTCTAAGCACACAGGCAAGTCAATACAGGAGTGGCTTAGGCACAACTCAGTGAGTGACCCAGCCATAGCCCTGACTTGAACCCAGTCGAACATTTCTGGAGAGACCTGGAAATGGTTGTCCAACGACTGTCCCCATCTAACCTGACAGAGTTTTTTTTTTGCTAGAAATATCGAAAATTCTGTTTTCACTTTGCCAGTCTGCAGACTATCTAAATGCATATGTGTGAAGATGTGTGAAGCTTCAGTAAAAAAAAAAAAAAAAAAATTCACTGCACTTCCAAAAGTCTTGTATTAGCAGTGTTCCACATGGCAAGGGCAGTCACACAGGCAAGAAGTCTGTGACACTAAGTGTTGCGTGGAATCTCATGCGTAACCTTGCGTGTACTTGTGTTCTCTTTTGCTGTGTGCTGCAAACTTCCTGCCACTAGAATCATGTCAGAAATTTGTCTGCAGCGATCATTACCATTAAACAGTCAAAGAATGTAGACAGTAAGGGTGATCAGAGACTGAGCAGCAGACTGACCATGATTTAGTTTTTCAAAAGTTTAGAAGTATTAAGATCATCTTATATGGTGGAATGTGCAATTGCTCTACTATTTAGCAACTGTCTGTAATTTGTGCTAAGATGGAGACCTAGCCCTTTAGCTGACTGTGATTGCTGAAGTGTGATTAAAGTATATAAATTTGAGTGTTTTATAATCATTTATTGTTGATTGAAACAGTATTCTGATTAAAAGTGGATACAGGTGGATCTTTCAGTTCATGTGCTCCTGAGCGTGCGCCACGGCTGTAAAGTAAGTGCGGGGAAACACTTTGAGCCATGATATAAGTAACTGTTGCACATTGCGTCATAAAATAAGTCACAACACGTAGCTAACACAAGTAGGAAATTGTGTCTAGCTATGGCTATGCTACAAACATCTACAAAAAAATGTGAGTAGCTTCCATGAACTCATTGCTAACTCATTGCTGGTACTGACATCAGCTAAGCCAAATTTAGTGGCAGCCAAGCCAAATCAAGGAAAATGACAGAAAACAAAATTAACTAACAATTAACAACTTAAAAGACCAAAATAATTCTTTCTTCTTAAAAAAAAAATGTCATTTGAAGAGATTTCCAAACTTTCTGTCCATGCTTCCTGTGGAACAACTCAGTGGATTCATTGAACACATTTGGGATGGTGTGGATCATGAAAAGCAGAAAAGGCAAAAACCCTTGAATGAAATAAAGTCTCACTACTTCTATGCAGTTTTCTCATTATTTATCATGTGCATCCTGAGGCAGACAGATGAATCACTTGTGCGTAAATGGAAATTTACATACAATAGAAACAGGATGATAAAAAATAGTGACATTTTATGTAGATTTGTTGACTCTACCATGTCCAACACTGGCGCACAATACCGCTACCAACCACAATTCAGAGTTTGAAATGCCAGCTTGGGAACACTACGTAATCTAAGCTTTTTAGGTTTTGAATACTCTGTCTGTCACTGCAGCCTACTATATCCTCACTCAACTGAGCTGAAAGAGTGACAAGAGTGCAGGAGTTATTGCATTCCTGTGTACTCTGTGCCAGGCCTGTGGCCACTGCTACCGACTTTACCATGTAAACAGAGCATCTGAGAGGGAGCTCAGCAGCAACAACGCTGTGGTGTTCCTGCAGTTGTGGTCTTATTATAAATCTGCCAAAACCAGTGTTTAGACCCCTCCGTTTGTGTGTGTTTGAGAGTTAGTGTGTGTATGTGTGAGGTGTTTTTAACATAATTAAAATAGGATATCAATTAATTTGACAGGAAATGGACTTCTTAACAGCCAGACGTGGTGGAGTTTCTGCTGATTATGTTTAGTCTTCTTTTAAAGTCTGTTAATGAGACCTGTGATATCCTATTGGACTTTCAGTCTGCTGTACATTTTAATGGGAAGCGTTTTTTAAGATAACTGCTTTGAACAGCGGTCTTCATGTTGATCGTGTATTATGAAATGTATTATAAAATAGGATTGCAGGAGTTTTGCTCTTCTTCTTTTTTTTAATGTGCTGTCAGTTCCTCTCTCGTTTCCTTTTTCAGTGTCTTCTCCCTTTGTTGAACCCTCAACATGCAGTTCATTCTAGCGCTTAAAATGGTGATTTAAGTGAGAGGTCATTCCAGGTTTATTGTTAAAGCACCACCAGTGGCATGTTTGTCGTATGTCGTTTCCATTACATATAGTGCTGCAGGACCTAATGGTTTGTCTGCTTTAATACTGAGTATTACACACCCCTATGTAGTTGATGTAATTTACTTCAAAGTTTTAAAGGCCAACGATTTAATGACCACATGGTCTGCATTTAGGTTGTCTTTTTCTATGTCATTCTCAAAAATACAATCCGGTCTGTCATTTATGTCATTTTGCTTCTGTTCGCCACCTCAGTGGGTTTGAGATGGAGTTATTAAGATATAACTGAAGGGAAGTTGTTTAGCTTTAATTTAATAATTTAAGAGTTGCATTAACGGCTGAGGAATTGCTGGCATGTTCTACACAGGGCATGCCTCAGTACTTTTGAGGTTGATCTGTGTTTGAAGATTTTTGAGGAATGCTGAAGTCAGGTGACACGGTGATTGTGAGAAGGTCTATAGTAAGCCATTTTGGTCACAGCCATGGTGACGCCCTCGTGCAGTGCACAAGCGTAAACATGGGCGGCACAAAATCGGTTATATGAGACTGATCAGCTAATCACGGGTTATGGCTGGTTTTTAAGCCCTATAAAGATATAGTCATTGGGATAAACTGCAACATAGTACTTCATGTAGTATTTCATGCATTTCTATATATATTATATATAGAAATACACCCAGGTAACTCACAGACCAATCCCATGTATTGCAAATATTGATACTCCGTTGCTAGTCAATCATTATCATCATTGTCAATGGAATAAAACTGCGGTCGGAGAAGAAAGCGCCGTCGGAATAAAGTTAATTTACATGGTGTGCTCTAAAATAAGAAAAGTGGACAGCAAAAACCAAGCTTTTAATCAAGAATGGACTCCTACATGTTTATTCTTCCCATGGGCAGTGTTAAACCAGTGTAATGTAAAGCACCACTATGAGATGAGTTATTGAGCCCTTTATTGTGCATGTGTCTTCCCCCTTTCAGTGTCAGAATTACATGCGATTGGGCAGAGCATTAACATGTGGGTTGGGTAGTTGATCATCTAAAAATATCCATTTAGAATATTTATTTATAATTTGTCCAGTTCAGTTTAAAATGTATCAATAAATTTGACAACAATATATTGCTGAATTATACTGAATTGTAATTGAACTTGTAAGTTGATGTGGCATTCAGTTGTTGACTATATAAATTGTACTACTCCAATTTATTCAGGATATGGCACTGAGGGTGAGACATTGATATTCCAGACACTGGCTTGAGGAAATTTTGAAGCACCATTATTTATAAGAGTGTATGGGATGTTGTTTATGTTACTGTTTAAGTTACTGTGCTTTGATTGGTCAGCAGTGTTACTGTGGTCCTAATGCTGTGAGCTGCCAGGCTGCTGGGGGCAACACGGCTCGACTCTGACCCACCGCATAGCCTCCATCTGCTCTCTGTTAGGGCTCCTCCTTCTCTGTCATCACTGATTAGAGCTGCCTGCCAATACCACACACTACACACGCACTATAATTTTCACAGCTAAACTGTGTTTGCGTATTACTCAGTAACTTTCAAGTATATGTGCCTGACGTTGAATAAAAAATATTTGAGGTGTGTTGATTTGCATTCAGGTTTGGCAGGAATGGTAATATTAGGGTTGTGTATTGGCTAGAGCCTGGCGATAAGATATGCATCACGATACAGGGTTTACAGTTCAGTGTATTATGATATATTGCGATATTTAAATCAAGGCAACATTTAAAATTCTATCAAATTTAGGGAAACTATTAAAGTTTAAATATAAAAGAAAACTTTTTTTTAAGAATTGCCTAATAATTTTAAGCAATCAGTACAGTGAGATCTAAAAATCGACAAAGTACAACACTGCTATCTAGCGTAAAATAAAATACACAATAAACTACTGTCTGCAATAAATCTTTGCATGTAAACTATTCATAAAAATCATTACTTTTTTCTTACACCCATAGGCTGTTATTAATAGTATTTCAAACAAGACAGTGTGAAACATGGAAATCAACTGGTAACCTGCCTATCTAGCGCTGAAAGCTTCATCCTTTAACTTTCCGACTGTTGCTGCTGTACGTGGTTAAATATGGCCTGCACTGTTTGCTGTTTTGTGTGGTTAGTGGTATTTGTTAACGCTGCTGTCTTCTCATACTCGCTGTGTGTCCGAGTGATGAACTCAAGAGAGGGGTATGTGGTTAGTGCTTCCCCAAAGTGATGCATTAGTTTTACAGATTTGACAAATATTCCAGTTTGACTCTGATACATTTAAAAAAACACTGACCGAGCGCATGAAGAGTACAACGCTGACTTAATGCACATGCTATGTAGTTCTGTCTTGCGGTCAAACAAGGAACTGCAGGATCCTGTGACCATGGAGCCCCTACAAACTTGCCTCGCTCAGAACTGCAATATATAGCTGGTTGATATTTTGATATTTATCTCTCTTTTTAGCTGTTTTTAGTTATTATAATATACACCTTAGTTGTCTGAACAAGTGATTATTTCAGTGTTTATCTATGATGTGGACAAAAACATAATAAAATGCGGAACTATTTGCGCCACAGGCAAAAGGCACTCTTTACCTATATAAATTATTTATATTACTATCTCTGTATGTAAATTACAGCAATTATCTCAAGATCATTGCTTTACCACACAGCCAGTATCTATCTTTGTCTGATAATCTGCTATATCTATAAAAAAAAAAAAAAGAAATCTGGATGTCATTTCAACATGCATTTGTTATTTTGCATGAACACAATTTTATCTTTCAGTTTCTTTTGCCAATTATGGTATTGAAATTATGTGGAAGTGATGTGCATTAGTCATGAAAGCATTCATTTCCTCAGGGCATAGTTTGGTATTAAAATTGGGACCAGGACTGTTTGTAACCATTTGCAGTAGCAGATGCTTTACTTTGCATTTTGGTGTCTGTAAAGTTCTTAAAGGTTCTGCGTCAGAAATGAAAGGAAGCTGAAGCACACATACATTGGTGGTACATTGGTGCTCTAGATAGCACAGTGAGTATGAAAGGACAGCACTGCAATCTTTAGAATGAGGCATGAAGGTACAGCTGTAAACTGCAAATAAAGAATGCGATCACAATGTGACAGCTGCTGTGCATAACAGCATCTGGCAACACTTCAGCACTCTGGTTTGACTAAAATGCAGTGGTGGTATCTCAGTGTTCATTTGGAATTAAACCACGAATATAAGTTGTTACAGTCTTTCCATCATCTGCTACAAGCTGTTGAATGAGTTACCAGTAATGACCTCACCACAGGCATGATTGGTTACTTTACAAGGCATATTTGATGACAATAATATCATGTTAACACACACATCCCTATCAGAATCCCTGCTTCATCTATTTATGTATTAATTTTTAGCTCTTTTAGCTTCAGAACAACATGCAAGCACACATGTACATGTCTGTACATGTCTATGAACAGTGCCAAGCATACATTTGGGCAGCCTAATGTGTTTACAGTTACTGTTATAAAAGGCAAGAGGATGCAAATTTCAGAGCCTATTAAATTAAAACTCCAGACTGAAAAACTTCAAACACTGTTCCATCAGTCAGAAGCCATGGCTTTCTTGAAGCAAATGCCTACCGGGAAAATAATTTATGCCCACAGAGCAGGAGAAGATGGCAAATTGTTTACAGGTAGCCATTTCCTCAGTTTGTTATCTAATATGCAATGGCTGTTAACAGGAATGGTAGAATTCAAGTTAAGGTCTGGGACACCAAGAAAACTTTCAGAGAGAATTGCTCGTAGGATATCTAGAAGGCAAGTCAAAGCCTTTATTTGACTACTAAAGACCCGGAGGAAGACTTTGCAGACTGTGGAGCTGTGGTTCACTGTTCAGCTGTGCCCAAATGTATGTTTCAGAACCCTTTTGCTTTTCTGTTATTTTGGTATCTTAAAAGGTGGGAATTTGTTCAAGATTTTATAGAAATATCTTAATTAACTGTCTGCCTTTAGGCAATCAGGTAGTCAAATACTCATTTAGCTATTCACAGTAACAGATATTTACAGGATTGCCCGAACATTTGGATTCCACTGTATATTGGAAATAACAGTGACCGAGCAGAATGTAACCTCCACATTTAACCCATTCATGGCTGTAAACACACAGTGGGCAGCCATCTCAACCCCCCCAGGGAGAAATTGGGGCTTAGGTGCCTTGCTCAAGAGCACCTGGGGAACCAGTCATTTTTCAGGTCTTGCATCTCTCACGTTTAGGCCACGGGTAGAGTGACTCTTTTAAGTCACTAAGACACTTTATCTATAGGTAATGATATCTTTTTCACATTCTTCTATACCTGTGGATATACCATTTCCAACCTTAACTGAAAGAAATGACAAACTGGTGTGGTTATGTACTTCCAACAGTTTTAAGAAGTGCCTGTTCAAATCTGTCACTTTACATAGCTCTAATAAGATTATTTATTTTCTTGTTTACTCAAATGTTAATTTGGATTGTTTCCTCTTGACTACTTTTTTTTTCATTTTTAAGAATAACGTATTCCTATGTAGAATATCTGAATTTTAATGATTATTTTATTGAAATAAAAATAAAGTAGTTATTCCATTAGAGGATTATTCTGGATGTGATAACTTCTTTTTTTACTTATATTTGAGTTTGTTAAATATAAACTATATAAGAAAAATAATTGCAGTTTCCATATTTAAGTTGTAATTTTAACACAAGTTGCATTCATCATAGTCATCACCTTAAAGCACAAATATGGTAGTACATTGTAAATCAGCTTTTGAATTTGAAATAAATCCATTTTTCTCATTTCTTGACTTCTTGGTTTCATTGCACAAATATGTAATTTCAGACTAAAAACTATGTAACTTTCAAAACTATGTAAATATATAGTTAAATATGTCATTACTTACGTTAACTTTTAAAATGACCTTACATTTGAATAGTATTGTGAGAGCTTTTTTAACTTTAAAAGATTGATGGAATTTTACATATAGTAAAATAGTAGTATATTGTACCTGAAATTTCTCAGTGTATTTTAAAAGGGAAAGCTTAGACTAGCAGGAAGAGTGCCATAAACTAAAGTGAATTTTGGCTACAGATGGTGAAGTGATAGAAGAGAGTTCATGTAAATGAGCTTCAGCAAGGCCAAAGACACATCTGCACCTGTATGAAGAGTAGATTAATGCTTGGCTCAATTCTTGGGAGCCAGTCTTAAGAGTTTCTGAGACAATGGCAACGTGATTCTTTCTTCTTCTTTTTTTCCACACACACTTAAACACAACAAACGCTTCTCCCTCACTGCCTGCTTTGCTCCTGCTGCAGAAATATGAATCCATTCAGAAATCTAGTTTGTTCTATGCTTCTAGATTGGCTTGTCAAAGCCAAGAATGTAATCCCACCCTCTCAAACTCCCAAACGCTGAGCTGTTTCCCGCCTGACACGGCTACAATCATTTTTAGCTCTGTGTTGTCTTGATTGACTCAAGAATTCAGTTGGTCAGAATGACTCCACCAGAATCTTTTATTAGATTAGCATTCAGTTCAAACTGTAGAGCAAAAATACGCCTTGTAAAGTAACCAATCATGCCTGTGGTGAGGTCATTACTGGTAACTCATTCAACAGCTTGTAGCAGATGATGGAAAGACTGTAACAACTTATATTCGTGGTTTAATTCCAAATGAACATTATTATTGAATTATTTCCGCTGTATTTGTAGCTAGCTATTGTGACGGACAGTGAGAAGCTGTAGTTGATGAGGTTCATGTCTGTCTGTTTGAACGCTTGTGCTTGCACATCTTCAGAAAGAAAGAGAGAGAGAGAGAGAGAGAGAGAGAGAGAGAGGGAGAGAGATCCCTGGCATTGCTCCCATCTTGGGAGAAGTCCAACAAAGTGGGAAAGTGTTGTCTCTCTTCTACAGTGACTCTGGAACAATGAAATAGAGGAAAAGAGAGAGTGAGAGAGGGAGAGGCTGTTGCAAATAGCTTTGACTTATGATACTGTATGCTGTTTAATGAATTGAGCAGACTTTGTGACTTTTCAAGAGATATGGGGGGCTCGGTTTAGGGTAGACATGGCGATATTAGACTCCACAGATATACACATTAATGGAAATTAGACATGTGCATTCTGACAAATCTGATATTTGAGTAAAGGCAGCATTAGGTGGCAATTAATTAATTACCTAAATAACTTCTGTCATTGCCACTCTGGGCCCTGAACACTGCTGCTGCATTATGTAGTTTGGTGGAGCTGCATGCCTGGCTTCGACGCACCAGCCCGCAGATGCCATTGACGGCCAGCACCGCAGCGAAGCAATGTCATCCAGGCAAATAGTGCTCTCTCGGGGCCTCCGCTGCCGATGGCTCGCAGCATGGCCGGGATTCGAACCGACAATCCTCTGGGCGCCTTAGTCTGCTGGACCACTCGGGGCCCCGATGTGGCAGTTTATGATCTGTTCAGCAACACTTTCACCTATCGTTACACAGTTACCCATTTACATAAAAATTACAAGATCCTAAACCTAACAATTAAGTTTGCTGTGACCGTTTTTGATCCAATTAACCTTCACCCATACAGCAATCACCCACTACATCACGAGATTATTAAAAATTTTAAATTTATTAATTAGTTACTTAAATAACTTCTCTGTCATTGCCACTCTGGGCCCTGTATGTAGTTTGGTGGAGCTGCATGAGTCCTCTCACATAATTATATTGTCTTTTGTTGTTTTCCTTTAGCTTGTCAACAAATGCATGTGGATAGCTGTCCACAATCACAATCGCGTCATGATTTATATTTACAGCAGTGGTGTAAAAATGCATTATAGTCCCAACCTATAGGGGGGCCCATTAACAAAAATGACAAAATAATGCTGCTCTAGTGTATCTGGGTATCTGATTGACTGTGGGGAAGAGAAATAGAGATTTTCTCTAGTATTACCATATTATAATGCACAAACACAGAAGACTGGTGTGCTGGTACTGGCTGTCTGAAGAAGCTAGGTATTCTTATCATTCCTCTACACTTTCACAGTACATTGAAATTCTTCCCTTCATAGAGAGGGTTAATTGCCCAACAGTGGCAGCTTAGCAGACCAGCATATCAAACCTACAACCCTGTGATCAGTATCCTAGTGCTCTAACTACTGTGCTACAACAGCCCCTTGCTACTGAACTAGTGACTGAACCATGAAAATGTAGCTGATTACAAATGAGTACATTTGTACAGCTTATTATTCATAAATAGCCAAGGGAAATCTTTTATAATCTGACTTGAATGAGCTTTCTGCTTATACTATAGCAAACCGGTGCAGCAGTAGATTGGTGATGACTCATCATCTTCTACACAAAGTGCTCTCTTTTCAGTGGATAGTGTGCCCACATGTAACCGCAACAGAATTAACATTAAAAACATACAAATGAGCTGAACAGAAAAAAGTTAAGATCCAACATTAGCCACAAAGGTAAAAGAAGAGAGGACAGAGTGGGATGCTGAAACCAAGTATTACAAAAGAAATAACGCATGTGTCTCCATTTCTGCCTGTGGAGCAAAAAGGCAAAAATGACTGACATTAACATACTAAGTAAGTGTAAGTAAGTAACCTAATACAGGAAGATGACAATATTCTGCACCTAACAACTGCGCTTACACATCTTCCTGTATAGTACATTGCATGCTCTAACATGTGGGCAGCTCCCTTCTTATGTTGTTGTGGCCATTTGGCATTTCTTCATTTTATCACCCATTTTCTTCCGAATTTGGACCGTCAATTACCCAACCTGTACGTACCCTCCCTCCCCATCGCACACAATGCCCCCAACACTAGTAAGGGCGGACTAACACACTCCCCCTTTGACATGTGCACAGTCAAGCCTCTCATTTTTGGAACTGCCAGTGATGCAACATCACCAGGCAAGCAGCACGCCTAAAGGGAAGCGTGCCGCATGCCCGGCTTCAACGCACCAGCCCGAAGGCGCCATTGACAACCAGCACCGCAGCAAAGCGATGTCAGAAGAGGGCGCCATCCAGGCAAATAGTGCTCTCTCAGGGCCTCCGCTGCCGATGGCTAGCAGCATGGCATGGGCGCCTTAGTCTGGACCACTCGGGGCCCCCGATGTGATCAGCAACACTTTCACCTATCATTACACAGTTACCTACATGAAAATGACAAGATCCTAAACCTAACAATTAAGGTTGCTGTGACTGTTTTTGATCAAATTACCCTTCACCCATACAGCAATCACCCATTACATCACGAGTTCTTCACATTATTAAAAATGAATGTTAATTGTGTAAAAAAGCAGTATGTTTAAACATCAGGGTTTTGATTCATATGTAGTTTCCAGTATGATAATAAAATATTGAGCAACACAACCCCTATGGTAAGTTCCCAGTGAAAACATATTACATTACCATCTCACCAAGATCTTTTGTGTGTGTTGGCGCCGTCCTTATGAACACGCTCGTCTGTTTTGTTTGTAAGCTCTTCACTACTCAAAGTAGGGAAATGCTGTGCTGGATGACGCCTTGGTGATGATTTTTTAAACTGTAAATACTGCCTGTGTCAGTCCTGTAAAAAAAAAAAAAAAAAAAATTACAACACATGCATTGTTACATTTTTCTACCCAGTTTGGTTGTCCAATTACCCAATCCCCATTCATGTGAACCCCCCGCCCCCCCATCGCTAGCAATGCCCCCAACATTAGCAGGGTGAAGACTATCACATGTCTCCTCTGATACAATAAGCCAGCCACTGCCTCTTTACAAACTGATGTAGCATTGCTAGGCAGCCAGCGCGCTCTGAGCCACCCAAACAACCGCTAACAGACGCCTGTGCTGATCAACATCACACTAGGAGTGATTTGGGAAGGAAGTGCCTTCAACTCACCCCTGAGAGCAAAGCCAGTTGTGCCCTCTCTGACTTCTCTGTCTGCTGTCTGCTGACGAGCAACATGACCCAGGATTTGAACCAGCGATTCTTGGATCATAGTGGCAATTCCTTAGTCCATTAGACAACCCGGGGCCCCATCTGCATGCATTTTTAAGCAGTTGTAATATTGTTCATTGTATCACTAGTTAAAGTTTTTTTTTCACACTGTTATAGTTAGACTATGGTTCCAGATTCGGGGGTCATGTGTGTCCTGTACTGTGGGGTGTCATCCGCACAGATCACAGATTATCTGCACATCTGTTTCCTTTACCACTAGCTCTTATACAAGTATCAGGTTGTTTTTGGGGTTGGTTTGTGTTCTGATCGTGCTCCACAGCCTCAAACATTTAGCTGTAGTGTACTGCAGAATAACAAAGTAGTCTGTCTATCAGATGCAAACAACAATAGATATTAGGCACTATTCTTAGCTGGCCATCATGTGCTTGGAAGCAAGGAGTTCAGTTGAAATGGTGACCTCCTCCAGCACCTCCATCAACACTTTACAAGCATCAACTTGCAGTTATCTGCAGTAGAGCACTAAGACCCAACTGATAAGAAGATAAATGATAAATGTTCCATGAACAATATCAGCACCCAGATCAGTAAAAATATTTTAGGGTAACGATTGTTAAAATGTTAAACTGCATTACTGACAATACAAGAGCTTAGCAGTTTCTATTAAGCCCTCTATTCAATTTGTTATACAAACATCTATGTGTTTCACTAATACCAAAAACATAGTGCATTATTTCATTTTTTATATTTTACCTTTCAAATACATTGATCAGGATGTATAATGTACTTATACTTCATTATTTTTATTATAGACACAATGTAAGCTAAAATTCTAGTAGGGAGGCCAATGAGACCCTTGTAATCTGGTTTGCACATCACATTGATTACTGTTTTTTTATTTTACCATATTGCCCACCCTTAATAATTATATAGTGACATATGCATGATCCAACACACTGGCAAGGCATAAAAGTGTGTGTGTGTGTGTGTGTGTGTGTGTGTGTGTGTGTGTGTGTGTGTGTGTGTGTGTGTGTATGTGTTAAGCTGATGTTTATCTGGGCAGGGAGAGTTATGGGAGGAAGCTGTAGCAGGCAGAGAGAGCAGAGCAGAGCAGCCGGGTTATTTGAGATCATTATGCAGTTGGCACAACTCAGCACAAACCACCCCGTCTTTTTTTCCTCTGTCTCTTTCTCTCTGTCTTGCTGTCCATCTCTCTTTTACATTCTCTCTGTCACTTTCTCTCTTACCACCCTTCCTTTTCCTTTTCTGTCTCTTCACTTACTCTCTTTCCTCCTAGATTCTCTCTGCCTTTCTTTTTTTTTTTTTTTTTTGCAGTTTTTCTCTTCCATCTCTCTCTCTCTCTGTCTCTCTCTCTCTATCTCTCTCTCTCTCTTTCTCTCTATCTCAGTCTCTCTGTCTGTCTGTCTCTCTCTGGTCCTCCTGCTCCACTGAGGATGAAAATGAACAATGTGCAGCTGCAGTAAGAGACAGCTGGGAGGGCCTCACACTCTCACAAATTACAGCATGGCCTTGTGTGTGTGTGTGTGTGTGTGTGTGTGTGTGTGTGTGTGTGTGTGTGTAATATTTTACTTTTACTGTTGTGTGTGAACATAGATGAACATTTGATTAACATTTAGTTGTTGGTTGTGCATGTATGTGTGTGTGTATGCACACAGAATGTGTGAACATGAGTGTATGCGCTGTAAACAACTCGTGAACTGGGTTGCTTCTGTGTGTGTGTGTGTGTGTGTGTGTGTGTGTGTGTGTCTGAGTGTGAGCCTTTGTTAGATAACCATGGATGTTGATCGAGGAAAGAGAAAGTACTCTTTGTTTCTTTCACCACCATCACAAGTGTGTGTGTGTGTGTGTGTGTGTGTGGAATGGATAGTAGGTACTTTTGTGAAAGAAACTGATGTTTATGTGATAAGATTGTTGTGAATGAGAATATCCAAGGCAGGAAAAACAATAAATCTAGAAGTGGCTTTCATAGTTACAGGTTGTTCAGTATATCTTAGTGTGTGTGAGTGTGCACGTGTAGGTGCATGTTCCTGTAAGTTAATACATATGCTGTGAAAGTCATTACAGTACTACTGTAAGACAAGTGGGTCTCATTCCCATAGCAACACACACACACACACACACACACACACACATACACAGAACGTCTTACCCGAGAGCCAAATTCCTTAATTATGCTTCTTTTTTGAGACCTTTATTTTGGTTGACAGAAATTAAAATTCATGCTCAGTTTCATCCTCAGCTGATAGCTTGAAATGAGATCTCACTCTCCTTAAGAGCTCAAGTGTGTGTGAATATAGGCCTGATGGACCTTTAAGTACTCTCTCTCTCTCTCTCTTTCTCACACACAAACACAAAAAGCAATAGAAAATCCAAACTGGCCAAATTTCGTTTAGTCTTAGTCAGTGTGAGATTTGCTCCATGCTTTTCCATGTGTGTGGTAAATGTTGTACTGCAGTTTACCAAAGAAATCTCCACCAAGTCTTACACTTCTACAGAGCTTTTATATATATTATATATAATATTACTCCTAAGGATTTCCCAATCCGATACAGTGATTTATTTTTAACACAAAAAAGTAGGCTTCTTGTCACAACTCTCCATTCCACCTTTAATAGTGGAGCAGTTACATTGTGTACATTTCAACAGCAGAACGTAACTACGGTTTTATTTAAGGTGGAACAGAGAGTTGTGAAAGTGGGAAAACTTTAGCTTAAAGTTAGCGTACAGCTTAAGAACCAATCATGTCAGATTGGTATCAGCAGATAGTCTGATACTATCAAAACGGATGAGGACATACAAAACCCTTGATCAGGACATCCCTACTTCCTTCCCTTTTCCCAAGTACGCTATATTACCAAATGTTTGTGGACACCCCTTCTAAATAATTCATTTAGCTACTTTAAGTTGCATCCTGTGCTGACACAGATGTGCAGATGCACACACACAGCTTGTCTAGTCCCTGTAGAGAAGTATTGCTAATGCCAGGCATGGGCTAGAGGGGTATATTGAGCTGTGAAGCAGAGGAACTGTGCTTTCTGGAATGATGATGCTCCATGCAATACTATTGGGATGAGTTGGAGATGGAAGTGGGGTGGTGATCATCCAAAGTCTGGACATACAATTGTACAAGGCCAATAGACAAAACGCGTACAAAGACAGTAAATACAATAAATACAAAACTATCCAAATATAAATATGTGCATGTGCTAACGTGTGCATGAAGGCTGGGTGATTAAGGTCCAAAATAAGATACTACACTTAAATTAAAAGGAATGGCTATATAGAGAAGGAATGTGCTGTGTGTGTAAATGAAGAGTAAATAGGGAGTTCAGGAGGGCATGCTGAGGTATACCAGTCTGGTATTGTAACAGCATATCATACAGTGCAGGAATAAATATCTAAGTATTTAAAGAATATAAATAAGTATATAAATGCAGTCAAACACAGCAGTGCTCTGAAATGCAAGACCTTCCCTGGACAGTAGGGACTGAGACAGACAAAATGGTCCTTGTAATGACTTGGCCGACTTGTTTTTGTCCATAAAAAAACTCCAGGAGTTTAACTGCCTTAACAAATGTGTTAACTGATTAAGGTCATCTTTTCCTTGAAAATATTACAATCTGGCAACTTTCAGGCAATTAACAGAATGCATGTTTGCCCCCTGTACAAAGGCTGTGTTGTGCCAGTTCAGAAAGCTAGATCAACCGAATAAACTGAACAAAGGCTGGAGTTAGTGAACCAGGCTAAACCAGACCTAGCAAATAAAACAAATTACCAAATAATTTCTTAACATTAATCAGGAACAAACCTATTCCCAAAACGCACCTCCTGCGGAGCTTTAGTCTATCAGAAAACAGAACATACAATTAGCCCATGGCAGTCCGGTCCCACAAACTGATTACTAGAGTCAGCAGTGTTTACATATTACTTTAGTATCAGTATCGACACTACCGCAGCACTTGAATCCATGCCCCTCTGTGCCAATCTCCATACCTCAGTGGAAATGAGTGGAAATGAGCTCTAATTAGTGCTCCTGATTATTTTCATAGCCTATAACAGTGCCCATCAATTGGCTAACATGGCACTGCTGTACAAAACAAGCCTGCTGTGTGTGTGTGTGTGTGTGTGTGTGTGTGTGTGTGTGTGTGTGTGTGTGTGTGTGTGTGTGTGTGTGTGTTCTGCTGACACAATGTGCTCATCTATTAAATCATTAAAAAAAAAAATAATAATGCTTTGCCCTGCCCCCTGCACCACAAACTACGAACCACACGTGTAGATCTTTGCGAGAAAAGTCACATCAACTAGATAACCTAAGGGAATCAGATAATCCATCTGATTTAGAAATAATTTAGCAAAACAATCATATATTGGCATTAAAACTGTTTGGTGCATCTAATATAAGGTTACCTTTGTTTTGCTTGTATGTCCTGCCTATACGCTTCCTCCCTTTGCTAGATTTTGTATTCCTTGTACAGTCATTATCAAACCCTAATCAGCAGAATGTATCTGTTGATTCTTTATTTCAGATTTGTCTAAGCGTGGCTGAACAACACCAACCTGGATTTGTTCTGATTTCTAGCTTTCAGGGTTTTTTTTTTTTTTCAGGACCTGCCAATAAATTGAAATACGTCATTAACATTATTATGGTCAGTTACATTTATATTTGAGGAATTTAGCTGATGCTCTTACAAGATTACTTATATTACAGAGGTGGACCAGTGCAGTGTTAGGAGTCTTGCCCAGGACTCTTATTGGTGTAGCGCACTCAGACTGGAATTTAAACCCTGGGCTCCCACATGGTGTAATGGCTTACTGGCAGCTAGTGGTTTTATCTGTTGTACCACACCAACCACAGTTAACTGCATATCACTGTTAGGGTTTATGCTTATATTCAGGAATTTGTTTTGTAATCAGCTAATCTTCAGAATGGGTTGTAAAAAGAGTATCTGCTGAATAATGTAAAACTTGACTTCAAATCAGTCATATCTGAATCGATCACTATACGCTTATTATGCGTATTCTCATTGCAGAACCGTCCATATCAGTGCATCACTAATCTCATAAAGATAGGCTGACCCTGTCTTTAATGTATTGGCTTGGGCTGAGAGGTCTCTGTGGTTACATGGTGTTTAACAGACATAGTAAACTGTGTAGTTGCGAGTACCAGTCGAAGCGTTTAATCTCACTCAGGCACACATTCGCACAGCAGCGAAACCTGAGTCACTTTACCGTTGTTCCTCTGAGCATCTCCCCCAACCCACCCCACCCCCCCACCCCACCCTCAGACAGACTGCGCCATTAGACGGTTCACCTACTGAGAGTGAACAGGGGAGAGTGAGACCGGCGCTGGCGGAGGCGTGTTACATTGTAGACACAATAAGAAGCTGATGCAGAAGACTCTGTGACACATAATTAGAGCGCTGTCTCATTCCGAGAGCCGCACTTCTTCCTCCTCCTCTTCCTCTTCTCAGCCCTGGTGGTGAGCGGCAAGGCCAGCGGAGCTGCAGTGATGTACGAGAGGGCTAATTGTGGTGGAGAGGGGCGCACTAATGAGGGAGCCTGCCCTCATTATAGAGACCGAGAGAGAGAGAGAGGGTAAGGGAGGGACCTGGCTGAAAAAAAAGAAAGAAGTATATTTGCAAGAGGAACAGTGTAGAGGAAAGAAAGTAAGCAAGCCAGCACAGAGTGAGGAAAGTGTGTGTGTGTGTGTGTGTGTGTGTGTGTGTGTGTGTGTGTGTGTGTGTGTGTGTGTGTGTGTGTGTGTGTGTGTGTGTGTGTGTGTGTGTGTGGTGCAGGGATCACGTCCACTTGGTGCAGTGTCAGGGACCTGGCTGATTAATGGTTGATTTACTGTAGCTGGTGAAAGGCCTTTATCCACAATCATTCTCATTTACACACACACACACCAAACCCCTCTCCCTGCAGTCACTGAAGCCATTTTGTAAGTGTCCTTATGATGTAGTTGCTAAGCAGCCAGAAGCCTCTGGGGTCTCTGAGGACTATTAGTTTATAATTAGTTAGAGTTTGTATAATGTTTGACCTTGCCTCCGTGCCTATGGATTTACAACACCATTGATGAACTCTGTAACAGAAAGACCAGGGCATATAATCGTCCACCCTCCCGAGACCAGTAGCATTTACTCCCAGACTGAACATTGGCTCAGCAGTGATTTGCATTCAGTGTACATTTACTATTGCCTGCACTTCAGTATGCCTTTTCAATTTCACTGAGTGCCCTTTATTACAGTTTGCATATAACTGAACTAAGGCTAGGTGATATATAGGGCTGGGAGCTATTTAAAATGTATATCCTTATTTTATACTCTAATGGTAATAATACAATATATATAATCTATGAGATACTACTAAATACAAAAGTCCATACGGAGACCACAATACCGCGAGCAACTTTGCCGTTCAGACACTCAAAACTGAGGATGCTTGTCTGCCTTAGACTCTAAGAGATGGTAGGTCAAGCTGAGCCGTACTTGAAACTCGAAGGGCTCTTGGTACTGATTGGCTTTTGACCATTGCCATCAAGTATGGAGGGGCTGGTCCATTCTTGGCTTTGTAGGCCAGCGTCAGGGTTTTGAATCTGATGCGGGCAGCAGCTACAGGAGGCCAGTGACATGGCTGAACATGCGTGATGTGCGGCTGCAGATACTCAAATCCCCCCCTCCCAAATCCAATATACCCATATGCCCCCCCCCCCCCCCCCCCCCCCCCCCCAATCCAATCCGAATCTCTTAGGGGTGACAATCTGCTGTTACCGATCTGATATGATGCAATCTTTGTTTCTTTAAATAATACAGAGCCACACCTTAGGTAAGACGTGCTAATACACACTAGTAAACACCAGAACTTGCTGGTCTTACCACAAAGTACTTTGTTTGGTATCCACTATGACTGACTTACCTGACCCTTCCAGCTCCCAGTTCTTTTAGAAGTCAGATCACTAAGTGTATGTGCGCTTAAGCCTCCTCCTCAGTTATGAATGCGGCATTCAGAGCTGGTGTAGAACCAAAGAAAGGAGCTTGGTTCTCTCGCTGGTAGAACAGAGCATTTCCACGATAGTGTCAATTTTAACCAAACGTAATTCAAGAGCGAAGACCGGATGGGAGTAACGTTATATCTTCCCAAATTAATAAAATAAAGGTAAAGGTAAAGGTGCACGTATATGTCACTGTACAGTGTACACTGTACAGCGAAATGTGTCCTCCGCATTTAACCCATCTGTGGTAGTGAACACACACACACACACACACACACTAGTGAACTGTGTGTACACACACACACACCCAGAGCGGTGGGCAGCCGACTCCAGCGCCCGGGGAGCAGAGAGGGTAAAGGGCCTTGCTCAAGGCCCAACAGTGGCAGCTTGTCATCGAACTTGATCTGCTCTCGATCCCAAGTCACTGGGTCAGATTGGGATGTCCCTATTTATAATTATTATTGTTGTTGTTGTTGTTGTTGTTTTCTGTCGTCAATTACTTTATAATCAGTGATGCAAGGTTCCTTCTTAACCTCGCTAAGTCTGACATTGAGATAGATTTTAACTGATAACCTCCTTCCTTGTAGGCAGGATATGTTATATTTCAGTTCAGAAGTGAAAAAGAAACTATTGCGAAGTAATAAGCGGAATAAGCAATAGACAGAAGCAAAGTGTCTCTGCGACCCTTTGTTAGCAGTGAAAGCCAGAGTGGGGGTGTATTGTGTAAGTGTGTGAGTGGCATGCGGCTCATGGTGACCAGAAAAAAACAGTCTTGCTTTAGGCCCCCACCAGCTGTGAGCTGCTTGCCATTGTAAAGCGCTACAGTAACATTGTTAATGCCACATTTACACAGGAAAGTGTAGTAAGCAACAGCACAGCAGCAGGGGCTGAGGTAGAGGTGGAGCTATTTGTGGTTCATTGTTTTTCTACATCACAAGAATTTTTTTGACAATGATGAAGCTCCAGCTTGCATGCTCTCACTGTGCTTCGATCAGTCAGTCATTTTTAAAAGATCCCTAACTCTGATGCGGCCACCGTAGTGACAAAGCTTAATCTTGGTCAAATCAAAGAACATAAACCTGTAGTTTATGTTTAATAAAAGCATAAGTTGTAGTACTCGGCCATCTTTAAAAAAATATCATGAATCCAGTAAGAAAGAACTAAAATGTGCCATAGTCTCCACAGCTGCTAAGCTTATACTGATAGTACAGAAACTGAAACTGTACCATAAATGACTTTTTGTTTGCATGATATCTGGCTGAAGCAGTAAGCAGGTTCAACCAGCACCGCTCAACAACTGCACTTCAGCCGTTTTGCTATGGTTTGCATGCAGTATTGTTTTTCTTTTGTTTTGTTTTTTAATCAGCTGTAAATATGGTTTTACCTTCACTGGGTGCTGTTACCAAGGTAACATGGTTAACTGTCACCATACACAGGCCTACGTTAAGACGTTTTCCGTAAGTGTATCCTGATGATTCATTTTTCAGAGGTTTGACAAGTTGGAACTATACAATATTCAGTTGTCATTTATGCAAATTCTGTGTTTTTCCATTAATGCCACTTTTATATTGCTGTTTAATTACACTGTGTGGGTGATGATAAACACATTACGCTGTGTTGCAGAAAACATAAACATATTTCTTTATTCTTGCATCATCAAAGGGAAACAGCGGCATAATTACTGACTTGCTTCCATTTGGACTGAGACAGAACTCTCAGATACTGTGGCCAGGGATAGCTCTTCAGGCAAGCTTACAGTGGCAATGTGTTTGTGTCCTCTCTCTTCTCAGGTCCCTCCTGCAATGAGAGGTCAGAGGGGAAGAAGAAAGGGCGCCCCCGTGTGGACGTGCAGGAGCTGCGCAGTATCCCTGTGAGTCCAAACAACAATCTAGCTACTCGTGTTCAGTTTTGGCAGCGCTGGGGGAATGTTTTTCATGCCAGTTCGGGAAAGTGAGGGGATTTTTTTTTTTTTTTGCTTTGTTTTGGTGGAGGTTGTTACAGCAGCGAGGGGATTTTCCACATTATTTCCAACCCATTCAGTTTGCAAAGAGGAAGTTGATCTTGGAGGAGTAACGGTTTGTGCTGTGTACTGATAGTTGTTAATCACTAAAGGGCATTTGTGTGTGTGTGTCTGCGCGTGGGTGTGCATCTGTCTGTCTTGCTGTAGGCCCATATGATGGTTCAGTGGAAAGAGGAATTTAAGAGTCGTTCTCGTGTGAAGTGCCCGAGTTCAGGCTGCTGGCTGGAGTTTCCCAGTATTTATGGGCTTAAATACCATTATCAGCGCTGCCAAGGGGTAAGACCTGACCCCCTTAATTGCCTATGATATGCCATAATATGTTAATGTAAACTAGTAAAGCATATTTGTAAATACCCGTAAAGTCTACTGAGTAAAATAAGTGTTATACACTCAAATTTCTGTGACATTTAACAGTACAAACTCTAGAAAAAACACACTTTTTTTGTGTGTTATCCCTCATCTAGCACATCTCATTTGCTGAGGTAGGAAAAACACAACATGCAATACAGGAGGGCCCTAAGACCTATCCCCCATAGCATTTAACATACAGTGCATCACAAAAGTGAGTTTAGCCCCCCCCCCACACACACACATTTCTGCAGATATTTAAGTATATCTTTTCATGGGACAACACTGACAAAATGACACTTTGACACAATGAAAAGTTGTCTGTGTGCAGCTTATATAACAGTATAAATTCTTATTCTGTCTAAACCACCGGCAACGAAAGTGAGTACACCCCTTAGTGAAAGTTCCTGAAGTGTCAATATTTTGTGTGGCCACCATTATTGTGTGGCCACCATGATTTAGGTCTGGAGACATGCTTGGCCAGTCTATCACCTTTAACCTCATCATCTTCAATAAAGCAGTGGTCGTCTTAGAGGTGTGTTTGGGGTCATTATCATGCTGGAACACTGCCCTGCGACCCAGTTTCCAGAGGGAGGGGATCATGCTCTGCTTCAGTATTTCACAGTGCATATTGGAGTTCATGTGTCCCTCAATGAAATGTAACTCCCCAGCACCTGCTGCACCGATGCAGCCCCAGACCATGGCATTCCCACCACCATGCTTGACTGTAGGCATGACACACTTATCTTTGTACTCCTCACCTAATTGCTGCCACACATGCTTGAGACCATCTGAACCAAACAAATTAATCTTGGTCTCGTCAGACTATAGGACATGATTCCAGTAATCCATGTCCTTTGTTGACATGTCTTCAGCAAACTGCGGGCTTTCTTGTGTACAGACTTCAGAAGAGGCTTCCTTCTGGGGTGACAGCCATGCAGACCAATTTGATATAGTGTGCGGCGTATGGTCTGAGCACTGACAGGCTGACCCCCCACCTCTTCCATCTCTGCAGCAATGCTGACAGCACTTCTTTCACATCTTTCTTGCTTTTCACATGAGAGTGTGAGGGCTGAACTACAAAACTGAACACACCTGCTCCCTATGAACACCTGAGACCTAGTAACACTAACGAGTCACATGACATTTTGGAGGGAAAATGACAAGCAGTGCTCAATTTGGACATTTAGGTGTAGTCTCTTAGGGGTGTACTCACTTTCGTTGCCGGTGGTTTAGACATTAATGGCTGTATATTGAGTTATTTTGAGGGAAGAATAAATTTACACTGTTATATAAACTTAAATATCTGCAGAAATATGAGGGGTGTACTCACTTTTGTGATTCATTACTCGAGCTGTACCAATTTAACTGGAGAGATTCTGAATTTGTCATTTAATTTTATGTAATTTCATTAGGAAATTTGTAAGTTGAATCTTAAGGATGCTACTGATATCTATGGCTAGGCCCTGGTGTATGTGATGAGATGGGGGAGTGCTATCTGGGTCGGGGGGTACTCAGTAGAAATACTATCCCTCCCTATGGCTTGTTCACAGTCATCATGAGGAAAGTCCAGGCCATGCATATATCAAAGCTTTATGAATGACTTCTTAGACCATGTCATGTGACTACATGAATTAAAGCGATCGAAATAATCAATCGGAATGATGGTTTTGATTAATTGCCCAGCCTCACTAAAGTTGTTGTTGCCGAATTCAAGGAGATCTACTGTGGACATGGAAATGGACGCAGCAAGACCTGTGCGTCATAATGCTGTCCACATTACATTACATGTTCATACTTCTGCCGACTTTATTTCTTTGCTAAGTCTCTTTATTTTTTATTTAATTCACTTCTCTTATCCTGCTTAGGGAACCTTTTCCTTATGACCTGTTGTGCAATAAAAAAAAAAACATACCAGTGTAAACACGCAGGTAGTGAAATGCAATGGAGCTGGTTATAAGGTGGCAGTTGTTGATCAATAAAAAGGAGGAGCTTTTGTTGAATTTGGCTGATAGACAGTCCAGACAGAGGTGTATACGCCCTTCACAGCGCTACACCTGTCAGCAGCGTAAATTTAGCCAATGAGCGATGGGCGCGTGCATGCATCGCCACGCAGACTGGACATGTTTAAATTTTCGAGTGGTAGATTCATCTTACCCGCTTCTTCCTGGTCAAGGTTGTGGTAGGTCCAGAGCCTACCTGGGATCATTGGGCACAAAGCAAGAATACCCCCTGGGGAGTGTGCCAGGCCATCGCAGGGTACTACACACACAGATCTACACTTAGGGCCAGTTTAGCATAGCCAGTTCTTCTTCCATGCTCATTTTTGGAAGGCGTGAGGAAACTGGAGTACCCAGAGGAAACCTACACGGACACAGAAAGAACACCTCAAACTTCTCATAGACAACAACCAGTGTGGGATTAAACCCAGCTGAGCAACACTTGCACTACCTGTGGCAGCCTGGGTGAAATCTAATGAAAATAAAATGATTTGAATGGTGATATGGAGAAAACGTTCCAGAAAATGAGGACCAGTCCTGAATCTAAATGATAATATAATAATTTTACTACTCCCTGTACACAATTACTACACAAGAAAACAATGCCACTGTGCATTGTTTATTACATTTGGGGAACGAGGCACGTGGTGCATAATTTAGTACACAAATGCTGAAATAACGAGATTTTATCAGATTTTTAATATTGATCACCAGGAGCAGAAGAAGTGTTATCCCGTTCACTGGGGTAACAAGTGGTCTATCTTTCTTTTTGTGTGTGTGTGTGTGTGTGTGTGTGTGTGTGTGTGTGTGTGTGTGTGTGTGTGTGTGTGTGTGTGTCAGGCAACCATGGCGGAGAAGTTGAGTCACAGCTGCCCGTACTGCGAGGCTGTGTTTGCCACTAAAGTGCGCCTACAGAAGCACAAACTGTGGAACCACCCTGAAAGGGTCACCATGGAGACCAATGCTAGGGTGCCCATGGAGACCAAGTCAGAGCCTAAACTCGAGCCCAAAGTACAGAAGGGCCCTATGAAGGGAAATTCCAAAAAGAGGTGAGAGAGACCCTACCCTTTCACGTTTGTACAGGGTTGATTTTTTTTTTTTACTATTTTTTTCCAACCTTCGAAAAAGTTACAAAAACATTTGCAGCAAATTTAAATGTGCAGATTTGACTCTGTTAGGAGATAAAACTGTTTAGATGATGTAGAAATGATGAGCTCTTATCTTACATGTTTTTTATGTGTGTGCCATACATAAGTCTCGATATGATTTGAAATATGATTAGCATATAAGAAGCTCACAGACCGTGTAATTATCAACTTTTGCACGCTGTTCATTGGTCCAGTGCTGTGGGTTCTTAAGAACTAATTGTTCATTTGCTTTTTGCGGTAATAAAAAAAAAATTGTGTAATAAAAAAATAAGGCAAGCATTCAGATAAGGATTGGTGTAGGCTTGGTAAACTTCTTCTGCTGGTATTCTGTTCTACCACTGTATTTTAGTCAAACCAGTCAAGGTTTTGCCAGGTGTCTTTTAGAAATGCGCAGCAGCTGTAAATGCATTCTTTATTAGATGTTTGCAGCTGTGTACAGGGTCAGAATATACATGCAGCACACAACACTTTGTTAAATGTTCCTTGGCACCTTGAACAGACCCTTTTGGTAGCCATCAGCAAACTTCTGGCAGACTTGTGGTTGGATGTTTGACCAGTATTTGAGGCCTTATTTATTGATTTTTTTTATTTATTATATAAAGTCAGTATATTTGAGATCAGGCCTTTAGTAAAGCTATTCAAAAAAGGTTACTGTTAGTCTGCTTTATCCATTCCAGAACCACCTTTAATGTGTGTTTGGGGTTGTTGGAACATCACATTTGATCAAAGTTACATCCATCTAGCTGATGGTTTGAGGTTATGCTGAAGAATACTTAGGTAGAACGGCTTCTTCAGTATTCCACCCCCTTTGTGCGATGAACCAGTTTCAAATCAAGTCAAGGTTTTAATGCGGTACAGAACAGGGACATTGGTGTTCCAGCAGCTTAGAGTTCACTGCAGGCCTGTACCTTGTTGTTCTTGGGTTGTTCCTGACCATCCAGCAGTTTGGCAAAATTACTACACGTCCCAAAAACATATATGTACTTATGAACTTCTGATTGAATTGATTATCTTGGAATATGCAGTTGTTTACAACACAAACCGGTCGTATGATTCTACAATCATTCTTCTGAGATCTGCACTAAGCTCCTTAGACTTTCCCTTACTGTACTGTATGTTGGTCAGTCCCATGGGTGCTGTCAAACAAGCAACTCTTCTCAATCATGGTCACTAACAGAAAGGAAAGAAGCTTTGGCTGTGTAAAACTGAAGAGACATTTTAGAACTTCAGCACCACTAAATTGATAGTCAGATCACCCAAAAATGAAAACATGTGCACATTCTTGTTTTATTATCAATTAAAGATGTATGTTGTATACTCGTTCTGCCCCAGAAACAGAAACAGTTCAAAGAAATGATTGAAAGCCCAATATTGGCTTGATAAATATGCCAATGATGATGAGGTGTGTATCCTCGACTGGTGAGTGTGCAGTTTAAATTTTGTAAGGGCTTATGCCTAGCCATAACACAACCACATGGTGGACCACACCTTTACCAGGTTTGAAAATGAACACATCAAGTATTGAGTACACTGCTGAGGCAAGGATTGAATGAATATGGAATATCTCAGAAAGGACACAGTCAGATCCATTCATTGTTTTAAATTCTAAAGTGAAATTTCTGTTGAGCAGACATCTTTGTGGAACTTGTTTGTAAGCATGTCGGTATCTAAGAACATTAAACATGGATTAGGATCTGATGACCTTTAGCAGTATGGTAATATGTTTTAGTAAGAATGTGTGTTCTTTGTCCTTGGCCTCAGGCCTATGGAGAACAACCCCCCCTCGCCAGTCTTCTTCAAGGTGAAGAAGACCCAGGAAGTGTCCCAGCCTTCGCAGAACGGCGAATGTGCCACCCAGAAACCGGACAAGAAGCAGCAGCACAGCTCCCACCAGCAGCAGCAACAACAACAACAGCAACAGGGGACTACTTCAGATACTGGGGGGAGTGAAAGTGAAGGAGGGAGTCTGCCGCCACCCTTTCCTGAGGAAGACCCAGAGAGGATGAAGCATAGTAAGATTACCTTACAGTGTCCCCAGTATCAGTAAAATGACTTGAAATTAAAGTCTCGTCATTTAATAACTATAAAAAGTGCTACACTGCTATTATGCAGAGGTGCTCTTAGATTTGTATTGTGTGACTTTAATTATCTTTTATGATGTATAAATGTAAATGTAGAAATATTATTTCAGCCTTTAATGTTAGATTTCCAAAATACCAGGTTCCAAGTGCACAACACACCTAATACACTGGTGCACAAGGAGTGGTGCTCTGCCTCTTTAAGCCAGCACCATTTCAGTGGCATTTCTCCATTTGAGGGCAGGTCACTAAGCTGCTGCGTGGTTGCTTGTGGCGACGGCTTGTTTTCTCCACCACACACAAACACACACACACACTCGCGCACGCACACACTCTCTCTAAATGAGATGTCTGTATGGCTCGTGCTGTGAGTCTGCTATTTATGGCTTTTGTTTGGGTACACACTCCCCTCATTTGTCGCTGTAGAGAGCAAAGAGTGTGTGTGTGTGTGTGTGCACGCACGCGCATGTGTTTGTGTGGAGGGGGTGTCTCTGAGTCAAAAATGTTGCTCAGGGTTTGAGGAGAAGCTCAGGAGCAGCTGTGCGTGATGATCAAGAACTGCTACACAGCATTCATGAAGTACAGAAACGCGTGCACACACATACATACATGCTGAATGACGCGTGCTGCAGCCGAGACAAATGACATATCATCAGACTTCTCCCCTGGCTCACAGATAAAGCCTGTGTTAGTTTCCTCTGAGTGGAGATAAATGACAGCGTGCTTGAGTAACACATGGTGGAACAGGTGGTTGCATGTGATCCAGTTTGATAGCTGATGTGAGACAGAATGCTACCTCTCATTGAGCCTGTGGCAAATAACTTTAGAAGAAGTGATGTTATCATTTATTGTACTGTATTCAATTTCTTTTGGCTTGTACAGTGTACGGCTTGCTTGATTCGTGTCCGGTACTGATTTTAAGAAACTAACACCTCTAATGATCGATAATGTTGAAGAATAAAATGTTATTGGGACATAAACACTACACCAGTTCTTCAGAAGTATGTGGTTCTCATATCAGAATTAACTAATAATAAAAATACATAACAGGCCACTTTATTAGGATTTGTTTTCTATACAGGATTTCTTTTTTCTCACAGTGTAGCTACTTGGTACTTTTAAAGCAAAATATTTGTAAGGATCTGTAATGAATTCATTTCAAAAACATTTTATTAATCAATGTGGCAACTGGAAGGTTTTAGAGTGGAGCTGCTGTGGAAATCCGAAGTTATACGTCTTCCCCTCTGTAGTAGTCTGCAAATTGAGCAGGTTTAGCATGCAGGCATAGCATTTCACATTAGGTCTGACCAATATTACAAAAACTAAAATTGCCATGTGTTAAAATTAAAATGCAGGTATTGTCAGCAGTTGTCTCCTTAAGTCAGTGATCCAACATCTATTTATCAAAGATTAGAGTCAAATAAATGAGACTGGGGAAATCTAATCTGTCTCTGGAAGATCATGGAAACTGAAAAAAAAGTGTGAATTTTCCTTTTGTATCAAACAAAAGACAATCCGGGAGCCTTCTGCATTCCAGCATTCAACATTACATTATCAGTTGACATTTCAAAATTGAGTTTTTTTTATGTAATTAGATTCTGAATCGTCCACATCCACATCAAGATGCATCTAATAATATTTTTTTCCAACCCCTAATAATTAAGCAATTACTAACTATTCCCATGTGCCAGTGAGATGTTTGAGCTGTTGCTGTTTTCTCTTCTCCATTTGAGCTAGGGAGGAAGCAGAAAACTCCAAAGAAGTTCACTGGGGAGCAGCCCTCCATCTCTGGGACTTTTGGCCTAAAAGGTATTACACACAAACACACACACAAAATCTCTATCTCTGCCTCTTTCGCTTTAGGACTAGTTTAGCTTTGAGACGTTGAGGCATCTTTGCCATGTGGTTGTAATTCCCTGTTAGTCTTCTGTTCCTTGCTGTAATTGGCCCTCTTTGTGCTAATAGCACCATTTAGAGAAGTGTTTCATATCCTTTCGGAGTGGTGCAGGCCTGTTATTTTCACACATACACACACACACACACACACACACACTGCCAGAGGAAAAAAGCACACTGCAATACCAGATCATTTCACATGTATGACTCTCCCTCTCTTATCTCTCCATTGAGAATTTTAAAGTTTGGGTTGGGTATTGACTCATTCTCTTGCCAATGTCTCCCTGCTCTCTCAGCCTGTGCTGTTCTATATTATTGTGCGCTGTTAAGAGTAAATCATATTATGATATGTCATTGTTACCATGATTATTTATCTGACAGTGCTCTCTTCTGAGTATATAATGGGTATGTTCGTACTTTTTCGCTAGAACACTGAACAACTGTATGCACCATAGGAATAAGAAGGTTTTGATAAATTGTAAAAAGGCTATAAACAACAAAACCAGTACTGTAACTGCATTATGATGCGTCAACCCATTATGCAAATACTTTTATGTATAAATGTTCTTTTTTCACATAATCCCATATTATGTATGTTGTGTGCAGGAATGAATAAGGTTGAAGAGAAACTGAAAGCAGGCAGAGCAAAGCGGCCAGAGGGGACACACGAGGAGTCCCAGAGAAAGCAGGCAGCTACAGGTCCATCCAGGAGAGAACCTCCCTCCCATACTCAAGGTATGTGTAACTCTTATGTGTCCCTCTGGTACTTGTTTCCTGGAGAGGCTTCCTCAGGCTTGTTTTTGTCCTTCTTTAGCGGCCCCTGCTGAAGCTCAGTGGCAGCACACCATCTCAGAGCGGGGTGAGGTGTCCTGCCCCACTTGCTCCGTCGTCACCCGCAAAACCGTCCCCGGCCTCAAAAAGCACATGGAGATCTGTCAAAAGGTCAGCGGTCACACCCATAACTGCTAGATGACTCATTAGCATGCCGGCCATAGTACTTTATAAAGAATGGCAGTGGCAATCCATTATGACATCCAGCAGAAGCTTGCACAGTTTTCTCTGCCGCGGCTGCTTCATTGCAGAGTTGATGCAGCACAACGGCTCTGGCGCTTTAGCCAGTATCCAACATGTGGATTTTCTGCAACTGAGCTGCAGCGTAGTTTCGAAGTATGCGTAATATCACATACACTAATATATGCAAAATATTCTGATAATGATACACTTTTCTAGTGAAATAACAGTGAAAAGTGCTCACTGTTTATTGCTGAGAGTCTGTATTACAATGTTGTCAAGCTGTTTGGCATTTGCTTGATTTTTATGTGAGGTATTCTTATATTTTAATATTATAGTTTGATTATTTGGCATGTTTTGGATCTTGAAACCCCTCAACCCCTGTTCTTTCTGATGTCTTTTAGAGACAATGTATAAACAAAGCCTTGGAGGCAAGGGGTTAAAGGTGTTTTAAAATGGAAATAGGAGATTAGCCTTCATTATCGGCCAGCATGGAAACGTTCTGTGACGAACATTAATTCGGTTGATTTCCGTCAACCTGTACAGTGTGACATCTGCTGCAAAGTGATCATAATGCTGTCACAGAATACCATCAGTTCTGTCAAAAGTGTTTGTTCGCCTCATTGAGTGGCCTCCACGATTCATCCGCTGCTTCTGAAAATGTTACTCCATAGTTATCGCTAGCCTTAACTAACATACACCATTGGAAGTCAACATGTTTTCCAAATATGGTGACAGCTGCTTTTGTTACTTGTGCAAGTCACTACAGAGTGCAGTTAGCAATTATAACCAGAGCATCCTTAAATACAATAGCATATATGCAGGCAGTCCTATAGGGTCAATTCAGTGTGATACAAATTCATTCCGGTCCATCTGCCACCTATATGACCCAGGCACAATACTCAGCAGTGTATGGAGAACGCTTTAAGCATGCAATTACTTGCCTGCGTCTCTCAGGACCCAGAGCCAAGGTCTAGGGAGCCATTAGAAACACTCTATTGATTGGGCAGCTGCGAGAGCAGTTTGACTCAGTGGGAAGTCACTAGTGTAGAGCTTTATGGCGCTAAGCTTATGCCTATAGCTTGACCCTATAATGCAGCTACATTCGCATTAAGAGGGAATTGATCTGCTTATTACAGGTTGTGGGTCGCTTGCACTTTTAGCTTTCATAGCACTTTCTTTGAGTAAGGCAGGGGGAGCAGAGATGAGGATTGAAGGAATAGTTGATCTGAAGACTGATATCTGAATTACTTTGTACTTTTGATAAGTGAGTTAAATAGGGCTGCAGCGGTGTAGTAATTATGAACTGAAGCTGATGTTCAATATTGTTCGTATATATACCTGTATGTATACCTAATCATTTATGAAATTAAAAAATGGAGACTAAAGTGTATCATTACAATGAAATGGAACATTTATAGAGTGTTCTACAGGTATATTTCTATGAATGCAGTAAAATCAATAATATGCAGATATTTTTGCACAGTAGCCCAGTGTCATCTAGTCAGGTAGAGTCAAGCCAAGTTAGTTTGTATAGCACTTTTTACAACCTGATGTCACTAATCAGCTTTATATAAATATAAGACAAAAACTAGGAAAAAAGGAACATTATACTCTTCTTAAAGTACTGGTTATATTTAAGCACCTGTCCGATGCTGACATTTTACTACATTTGACTACATGCCAATATCAATATGATTAAGACATTATTGTATCATAGTGTTAGGACCACTAGAATGAACAACACTCATTTCTGGGAAATCTATTAACAATTTTTTAAAGCTTATAAAGGAATCAGTCCAGGCCGTTATTTGCAGACTTTACTGCTCTGCCACTAATTTGCCTGAAGGAACAGACACAGGACAAACTGTAAGCTGCCACCAAGCCACATCTGATATTTGGGTCAGACCATAGCAACACCAACTACTTCTTTGCTCATTATTACTCTACATAATGTTGTTTTATTTGTATGTTGACATTGTGTTTGTTTTTGATTTAATGTCACTAAGAATAAGTATAGACTGAGATAACTCGGTGATCCTCGATCTCTTTCCACAGCTCCAGGATGCACTGAAGTGTCAGCAGTGTCACAAGCAGTTCAGATCCAAAGCTGACCTCAGTTACCATGTCATGGCTGAACACTCCACCAAGGTAAAATGCACATATGTGATTTTATTGTGTAATAAATAAAGAATTTCTTCATGTATTGTATCAAATGATTTCAGTTTCAGCTCAATTTTCAGTTGTAGGTCATACACCACATATGGACTAGGCGTTTTAAATGAACAGGGTTTTAACCAGCGCATGTCCAGCCTAGGCTCTGTTCCAGTGAGCGTACGCAGGTCTTTTGGGGCCTATGCGGATGCTAATATTACCTCGCCAGCTTTTGCATTAGTGCAAAGGAGCTCCCAGGAAATATCGTAAATTATGCACAAGTGTACATCTCTAAAGCACTGTTTAATCATTAATGAGCAAAGGCCTCCCCAAAGTCTGTTTTGTTATTATGTGCATATGTATTTGTGTGTGCGTAAGTATGTGCATAGAAGTGTCTTTGCACATTTTTGCATCTGTACAACCCCTTATCACACTACTAATGATTTTTTGAGGATATTACAATAGGCAAAGAGGACAGTAAAGTTGTTGTATTTGCTCTTGACTAGAAGCTTACACTTTTAGGCTAAATGAACATCCAGATATAAAACAAATGAGCTCTTCATACACTTAATTCCGGAACAGCTAACATGTTGGCAAGGTATGGAAACTATTCACTATTTTGTGTTTGATTCAGATCTTACACCTCTAGTAACATTTTTTTACAGTCCACATTGCATGCTGGTCTTTGGTAGGACGCTATTTCTGCTACACTCCAGGGAAGAGATCTTTCCCTTCAGTTTTTTGTATGACCACTTTAAGACTCATCATTTTCCCCCACTTTTCTTTTGCTTTTCTTTTTCCCTTTTTGAAGTGTCTTAAAACTGGGCCTAATGATTTGTAGGCATTGACAGGATGACAGTGCTGGAAGCCAGCCTGAGGAAACTTCGATGTAGATCAGCTTTACAATGCTGAATGCTTAATATGAGGCACCCCACTGATGAAACTGCCTGGAGGGGGCTGCTCTCCTCAGATTCAGGTTTTATCAGGTGTTCTACTTTTTGTCCCTGTTACGAATCATGTCGCTTTTGCTCAGGCAGGAGAGGCAACTGTTACAATTTGCGAGGTTAATGGGTCTGTGAAAATGTGTGTGTGCATTTTTGATTGTCACTGAACGTCACTGTCCTGCAAAAGCCTGGTCTCTCCATTTTTGCCGTTTTCCACTTTTTTGACGTAATGTGAATCTGGCAGTTGTTTACATTAGCAATAGAAATACATTATATTTATTTCCTCCTTCTTGCTTTTTTGAAGATACCTCATGTTCTTACAAAATGCTGTTTGAAATTGAAAACATAGACAGAGTAAATGCAGTGTTTTAGAGGTAGGAAAAGCAAAGTAAAGCTACAGAAACATACAGTCCTGCTCTACAATGGTATTCACCACAAGCAAAACTGCACTGGTTTTCAGATATCCCTGTGCATCCTCAGCAGTATGCCTAGTGTTGGGTCTATTGTCCTGTTTTTCATTGATTTTTTTTTTTTTTCTTTCCCCCTCCCCCTTAGTTGGAAAATATAGGGCTATGTAAACATCATTTTGACAGTTGTCATAAATATACTTTGAGTAATGGGCTCTATGTGTAAGCCTGTAAAGTCGTTGGCTGGCTTGTGGCTTTGTGTGATTGGAAGCACATTTTGGCTCCAGGCGCTATATTGTTTGGGACTTGTTTTGGAGTATCTGTGTAATGTGTTACGCTGAATTTGTTCCCCCTCTAGCAGCCCTCTGGGAGTGAGAATGAGGGAGGGGAAGAGCAGGAGGAGAGAGAGAAGCTCCGCAGAGTTCTCAAACAGATGGGCAGAATCAAGTGTCCCAGTGAGGTATGGGACACACACACAAATACACACACACACACACACACACACACACACACACTCACTCTCTTTCTCTCTCTCTCTCTCCAACACAGTCACGATCACGCCCCCATTCTCCATCATGTCCTTATTGTACCCTTCCTGCCTGTTTTCTTTCTATCTCTACACTTTCTTTCTCTCTCTCGCTCTCTCTCTGCTTCCCCCCTCTCTCCCTCTCTCCCTGTCTTGTCACACCGCCCATGTACACATCATTGCTCTGTTTCCAATTACTCTCTGCAGTGAGAGATGAGGTAGAGCTCATGGCTTTTTCCATTTTGCCCTCACTCTTCTTTTCCCTTGCATTCCTTAACTAATACATTTTCTTTCTCTTTCATTCTCACTCACACACACACTCACACACACACACACACACACACACACACACACACCCACACCTTTAAGGATTTCACTACCTGCTACTTCTCCCCCCTCGTACTTGCTTATTTTGAGCGAGCCATCATCACACAGCTTTACATAATCATTGCAAATCCTGCTTTTTTCATTCCACCAAGCTGCTTTGTGAAGCTCCTCCCTTGCAGGCAACCTCAGAGTAAGAATTTAACCCTGAACCCTGAGCCATTACATCCGGTTTACAGTTTTATGTTTATAAAAAAGGAAAAATTTTATGTTTTTCACAATTAAAATCTCAATTTAGCACAGAGAAGATAATGAAGTTAGGTGTATTTTAAGCAGCTCAAGGTCAATAATTGAGTTTAGCTGATATCTTATAATAAGCAATTTATATGCATTTTAGCATCAATGAAAGAAGACAGGTAAATGCGTTATAGTCGAAGGTGTGCTGCCTGCAGCTTGTTCAAATCAGAAAGCCAGCTATGAATTCTTTCTTTCTCTGTCTCTGTCTCTCTCTCTGTTCTGTGCACACACTCCTGCAGGGCTGCTCAGCTCACTTCTCCAGTCTGATGGGCTATCAGTATCATCAGAAGCGCTGTGGTAGAGAGCTGTCAGACACTGAGAAGCCTGTGTTCCTGTGCCAACACTGTGGGAAGACGTACCGCTCCAAAGCCGGCCGAGACTACCACGTGCGCTCCGAACACGCAGTCGCTACCACACCCACACGCCCGGTGAGACGAAACACTCAGCCTTCATCCTGCTGCAGTCATCTGCCTAGAGCACTATAACTCTTTCCTATTCATTTAAGCTTTATTAATCCATTATTGTCCAATATCCCTCTGTTACACTCTGATACGGTCTGATTAAGAGGCACAGCATGTGTTCCTCTGTCTTACATGCCACACTAAGCTCTTCATTTGTTTGTTAAAAGTAACAAGAAGCTGCAACTAAAGTGTGAAGCGTAGTCCTATGAATGTGTATGCTTTTTCATAGTAGTTTGTGACAAAATCTAGAAAACAGAGACAATAACACGTAATGTTATTTTCATGTAGAAATAAGCATAGAAATGCACAAAGTGCACAAAGTTGGGATGCAGAGCTTAGTTTCTTTGCTTTAGTTTTTTGTGGTTGTACAAAATTATTGGGAGTTAAAGGATAGCTTTGAACACAGTCTGCTTTTTCCAGGTCCCCACCCCTGAGGAGGTGAAACCTACCATTAGGAAAGAGAAGGAGCAGTCTCCAACAGAGAAGACGAAAGCAGACAACATCATAAAGAAGAACCCAGTAAAAGTGAAGGAGAGAGTCGAGGTGAAGAGGGAGGAGAAGAAAGAGGTGAGGGTAGAGGCAGAGGAGCTGCTGGACCTTGAGCGCACTCCCAGCGGCAGGGTGAGGAGACGCTCGGCTCAGGTGGCTGTCTTCCACCTGCAAGAGATAGCAGAGGATGAGCTGGCCAAAGACTGGGGCACCAAACGACGTATCAAAGATGACCTCGTGCCTGACATCAAAAGAGTAAGGCTTCAATTTACGCACTTAAGCTCGCACTCATATAATAGAATAAAATAAAAAAATACTTTACTCTCATTTATCTTTTTTACTTTTGCTAATTTGTATCATATTGTTGCTCCTAAAGCCTAAGGCATTGTTCCTTATTATTAACTTGCATAGAATGTGTGCATATTGTATTGCCTGGAGCTACATCTAACAGCACTGAAATGAGTACTGATTTGAGCAGTGTTTGCATCATGTTTAGATGCATGGAAATAAGAACCCATCCACTACTCCTGTATTTATATTTAATATTCTAAAACACTCACCAGTTTACATATATTTTACATGAAATACACCCTGGGATAAACCATAGGGAAAGCATTCAGAACTAATGATTTAGATCCAAGCCTTCAAAATCGGAAATTGCTGTTAACAGAAATAAAAATAGTATTCACAATTATGGAAAGCTAAGTTTATTTGAATACTGTTCATTTTTTTTATCATATTACTGATCCTCTGACCATACAAAAAAGTGTTCTCTTTATTAGATTTCTTTACTAAAATATATATATTTATACCCATTTATATACCACTTTCTTCTCTTTTCTGTATGTTAGCTCAACTACACACGACCAGGCCTACCTAACTTCAGCCCAGAAACCCTGGAAACTTGGAAAAATGAAGTAAAGGAGAAAGGTTTCATTTGTTGTCCCAACAGTGTAAGACCTTGCTCTTCATTTCTTTAAAAAAAAATATTCTTTACATGGAATAATCTCCTGCTGAAAGATTTAACTAAAACTAAAGTAAAAACTAAAGTTCTGTGTTGCTGTGGTCTTCTAAGAGATAACTGTCCATCCTTGTGTTGTCTGCCTTGACAGAGCTGTGAGGCTGTTTACTCAAGTGTGTCAGGACTCAAAGCTCACCTCGCAAACTGCAACAAGGTACAGTGCATGCTGCTGCTGCACCTTATGATATTTAGTTTTCTTATTCATTCATTATGTTCATGCCTTTGGGAGACACTATTCTAATAATACTGGAATATGTTGAATGTGTTTGTTTACATTAATTGTTAATACAAATAGCAGAATCAGTGCACTGGCAACATCCAATAACTGAAAAGCTCTTGACTTTAATCACTTAAGATTTCTAATATTTTATTTAATCACTCTCACAACTATATACAGTAATGTGTATATTGTTTTCATAGTACTAAAAGTATGTACAAAAAGTAAAATATTAAAAGTATATACTTTTAATCCCTTAGAAAGGGATTTACTTTTACTGTAATTACTGAACCTGCTTTCTACTGCAATAATACTCCAAACAGGGAGGGGGAGATGTGGGAAAGTATACATGCTTGCTGTGCCAGAAGGAATTCAGTTCTGAGAGTGGAGTAAAATATCATATCAGCAAAACACACTCTCAGGTAAGCTGAAAACACACATGTATACAGTCACACACACAAGTAGGCAATTATACAGACTATACAAACAGGATTTTGTATACAATGTAAAATAAATTCTTTTGTCTTTTTGTTTTTTAAAATCACTTACTTTTCATGTAACTTTACCTTATCGTCAAACTAATGTGAAAGTGGGCTACCTGATCTCACTTTCTCTTTTATGTTGACTCATAGAATTGGTTTCGAACATCTGGCCATGTGGTGCCTAATAGCAAGAGCAAAGAGCCACAGAGCAATGGGCTGCAAAAAGATGTGAAAAACGGAGTTCATGGGAAGAAGAGGGGTCGAAAACCCAAAGATCGCCCCCCAGAGACCGCCTACAGCTCAGAAAAGACTTCTAACAGCAGCACACCCACATCCACACCCGCTCCAGCTCCTGCTCCCACACAGCTCCAAAGCCTGAGTCCAAACACAACCCCAACACCCACGCAGCCCCCAGTACCCACCACCTCTGACAGCACCCCAGTCCCAGTAGTTGTGGACAGTGGAAGTCTAGCCCAAACCAGAGACTTGCAGCCCCCCGTGAAGAAGAGGGGCAAACCTAAGAAAGTGCAACTCGCAGAGTAACGTTGCTTTCACTACTTCAACACCAGGCAGGATGCTGTTGGTCATATGTCAGTAAATTAATGAAGCTAGGCTAGGACTGCGCCACAGAGGTGAAGGATTACATAGAAGATGGAGCTGATAGAGAAATGGAAGGAGGGTAGAGCAAGAGAAAACAACAACACCAATTAGCTCTTGTTTCTTAGTTTCACACTGATCTGTTTTTTAACCTGATATACATATATACAGTATATGTGTCTACTGGTATATACTGATACATAATAATCCTTTTTTATTCCATTTTTAGACTTCATTTCAATTATTAAGCTGTTCAAACAAAAGGGGTTACTTAATGCATAAATGCTGAGATTCAACTAATATATATATATTTCATCATCACTGTCACACGCTTTTTGACATAATGTAACTCCGGCAGTTGTCCGTTACATTTTGTCAAAATTCCCTAGTGAATGAAGCAATAGAAATGGCCCAAAATGACTTGGAATTAAATCTTTTTACAATCTGTTAAAAAAGTTTATTTCCTTCCGGAGATACGAGGTCTATGAATGACGGTGATGATACTTATATATACTATAAAGTAAGCAAAGGTGCAAAGAATTCTGACATTTCAGACAATGTGTGGGGTAGCTAAGTCAAGATGTCTGGTAGTTTCATGTTGTATTTTGAAAGTTCTTTTTTTTTTATATTATTATTGTTATTTAAGATAAAATTATATAAGCGTCATTCAGTTAGCATGGTGCGCTAATCTACAGTTTAACATGGATAAACTATATATATATATATGTATGTATGTGTGTATGTGTATATATATATATATATATATATATATATATATATATATATATATATATATATATATATATATATATATATATATACTGTATATACAGAGGAATTCATTTTTTGTCAGTTTTTCCCAAGTCGGTCAGAAAACTTCATTTCCCTTTCTTTGGTGGTCGTCGCTTCATTTTAGTTCTCCTCTGGTGTTTTGGAGATTACTTCTGTTAAAGGCAGCAGAATGGTGAGGCAGAGTTAGATAGCTGTTGGAACAGTCTGCTTCCAGTGCAATAGTGTCGCTTTTGTGGCTTGTGTCTAGTCTCTTGCTCAGAATCACGAGAGGGTGAAGTTTGCATCTGTGTGTAAAACTCCCTCCCTATTTCCATTAGTTGTAGTACTCAACAGTTGGTCTTAGGTTATGGTCAAAAACCTTCAGCTGCTTGGAGAATAATTTTCAAGATTTTCAACATTTTATCAAACAGCTAACCGTGTAAAAAGGCAGCAACAGTGGAGTGAGAGGAGGCAGTGGAGTTCGTATGAAATGGAATATTTACTTCAGACATGAATAGTAGAAATTTATGTAGAGAGCACACGTTTTGAGGTTTACTCTGCATTTAAAACCTAAACCGACAGAAAAGATAAAGCTTCTCTAATGTAGAAATATGCACTTTGGCATCTGTGATGTCATGAGTGTGTACTCAAGCTTAAACAATACTAAGGTTACATACACTTACTCTTTTATCTGTAGCTCTAAATGAATATCTAAACACCCAAATTCCTGAATTCAGTTTCTTTACTGTAAAAGAGAACATATTCTCATTTAAATCAGCTAGATATTTATAATATAAAAGAATATTTTATCCTTCTCAAAAACATACTCTATGACCATGAGCTGGTTTGTCTAGGGCTGTGTATAGTTTTAGTGGAGAGTCCCAGGCATTTCTTGAATTCATTTTGAGGCATGGAGCAGTTCCATAATGTTTAAAGCAATGCATATAGACTGCACATGAAGACCTCAGTGACTGTATGCAATAGTGAGAGTGTTTTACCCGGTGGCTAGAGGTTGAACGGAGGTAAAACACTGAGCAGCACAATCAGGATGATAACTACAGGAATTCAAGGAGAAGTCATATAATGGAGGCTGAGAATCAGAAACTTTTTTTTTTTTTTTTTTTTTTTTTTTTTTTTTGGAAAAAGGACAAATTACAGCTCTGTTTTGGAAACTGTTGTTGGACATCTGTCAATGATCCTGCACAGAACTATACCTGATATTCTGATTAAGGCCTATTTGAGGGAAAAACAAACGCTTGTCTTGCACTTTAACCCTTCTTCCCCTCCCTCCCTCTTATCTTGCACTTTGCAGGCACTGTTAGGCTTCCAGCCCTGATTCCCCCTACCTTGTTAAAATGGCTAAGGGTAGACGATGTCTATTGTGCTCATCTCGATCTAGCTTCTCCTGTCGAATTTTCTGGTGTTGTTTTTTTTTGTTTGTTTTAATTAATGATTTGATGTCTATTGACTACATCAACAGTTAAAATGTTCAAGTTTCCAAACCTGAGGTTCACTCTCCAGAGAGAGAAAAACAAAAAAACTTTAGTTCTTACTGCACTTTTCTTACAGCCCGGCCTGGTTGTGAACGAGACACAACACAGGACCAAAGGCCAATCAGAATAGTGGTTACTTGCATATATTGGTCTTACAGGCATGGCATCATAATGTCAGAACAGCCTGTTCAGTTCAGAAAAGGATCAAGTTTGAAAAATGGCCATGTAAATCAAAATTACGATCAGAGAAACGTCATGAAGCCCTTTAATCATTGTAAGAGCTGGTCTCAGGTCAGCACACATAGACATCTTCAACCAGCTTCCACCATGTGGGAGACATAGTGCTAGGTGCAAGGACTGCTGGTCCTCCATGTCCCAGTGTATGAAACATGTGAAATGCGAAACAAAATGAAATATTAAGCCATAGCTGTCCCTATGAGGGTAACTAATGGAAGCGGTGTGTCTTCCTCAGTTTGTACGCAGTGTTGCGAATTGAAAGAAAAATCAATTTGTTTTTGTTTGGGTTTTCTTTTTTCAGCAGATGACTATTTATTCCGAGACCCTGATTATTCTAACTGAGGTACTTGAAACCATGAACAAATTGCCATAAGAATTATTATCTGACCGTAGGTCGCCGATAGAGGGAAAAAAAAGAGAAATTATGAAATGTATATTTATATCTACTGAGCAAAATGTAATAAGCTCACTCAAAGTGGCACACCAAGTTTATTTTATACGTTCTTGTAAATATGATAATAGCAATCTCATACTGCTTTGAGTACACTAGGGGTGGAATGTCAAGGTTAGACAAAAGGTGCTAGTAGCCATTCTACCTTAAGGACTGTTGAGTGTGACGTGAACCGGTCAGTCTACTTTGCCATCGAGCCATACTTTATGGACATGAAATACCCAGTTTAATTTGAAAGTTAGCATTTCAAACCGATTGTTCCACGGCATCGGTCCCACGCTGTGGTTCTGTAGCGCACTGATGGAAACAACTTGCGCATGTCCCTTGTTTGGTTTGGCCTCAGCTAAACGTCACAGCTAGAACCCTGTGAAGAAAGGACCATGTGACATATTGTCCATGCATGTAATGCCAGTCAAAAGAGTTGCTGTTTCACAGCATTACTGCATACATCGTTGGCTAGAAAACGACAGCCATTAGACACGTGCTGTCTGTTGTTGTTTTTTTTGTTTTGTTTTGGGGTTTTTTTCTCCGCGGCCAACATAATCTAGGTGAAGCAGCACACCTTATGTTTTGAAATCGTGTCTTGTCGAATGTATCTTTTGCAATGTCACAGAATACCATTTCTTTGCTCTTTCATACTGAATGATATAAAGGCTGCCGTGTCACTTTGTTATAGGGATATTGTTCTGTCTTGAGTTCAACAATCTGTCTTCCTAGATTATGTGGCGTACACATATGCAGCAGTTTGGGCTTCTAATACTGCAAACAAATGTTCATTTGACTTGACAGCAATACAGCATAATCCCTGTATGTATCAGCTTTGCAGTTGACGGCACTGTTTAGAATATGATTTCCAAAGCTCAGTGCATATTGTATTCATTCTCTCTTGCTTGTTTGCTTCGTTCCTTGCGCCAACTGTTGCTTTAAACAATTTGAATAATAGTCACGCTTTTCTATACAGTTTAAAGTACATGTTGAAAATTGTCTTTTGTTAAAGCAAAAAGGGGTGTGTGTGTGTGTGGGTGTGTGTGCGTGCGTGCGTGCGTGCGTGCGCGCATGTGAGTGTGGGTTTTCTGTATTTAGTGCACTTGCTATCCCATGAAATAGGCTTGAATTTGAAGTGTTGGAGTGGTAATAGAGATTTTGGTGATTCTTGGCTGTGCAGTGTGGCTTTTGTACCTGAGGGGGCGTATAGGTGCCCCCTACCCAGTTTTTAAAAGTAGGTTTTTCTTTTCGTTACTTCTTGTTTCGTATGAAAAAAAGGATTTCAGAACTAAATGTTCGACCCACACACACAAAGCCCTTTTATTATAAGGATTGTCAAAACGTTTACAAGTGGGTGGAATAATGTGAGATTGGAACTGAAGATTATTGAATCATGGTACTTAAGGGTAGTCCAGATGAGGACAAAAAAGATGTTTTATTAAAAGGGTTATAAAGTCTACTAACAGGTATGTACTGATGGGAGTAACAGACGAAATGTCTTATTTCTTCATTGAAGTTTTTATCTAGGTTATCAGCAGTTCTAAATCTAAACTGTTATCATTCTTTTACAAAATTGTATTAACTGTGCATTAGTATCCCTCTAAATGATTAATAAAATGTTGTTGACTAAAGACTGGCTGATTTCAATGTGTAAAATGTATGCACTGAAATGGACAGTGTGTCTTTTTAGGTTGAACTACAGGCATTTTCTGACATACAGAAGGTTTGTGCACCTGGTTTTCTTTAGGGCCGCACATATACCGGTTCAGCAGCGGCATCACAACGTGCGCATGCTCAATAGTCACATCGCGGGATGTGCAATGTCTAATTATTATATTAAATCATGTCAGTCTGCAACTTTTTTTAGAGCTTAATTAACATACATGGTTTCAGTAAATGGTGTGACCCCGTTCAGCAGTGATACCTCTTACTAAACGGTTCCAGTAACAAGGGATCAATCCTTCATAAGTTGGAGGATTTTGGCCCATTCCTCCTTACACGTGCTTCAACTCAATGATTGTGGTGGGCTTCTTTGCATGAGCTGCTCTTTTTAGGTCCTTTAACCCCATTTCTGTTGACCTACTGGGTCTGGACTTTAACCATTCTAAAACCTTCCATTACTTTGTAGACTTGCCTGAGTGTTTTAGGTTGTTGCTTTGCTTTATGACCAACATATGATTAAGCTGCGGTTAATGCACAGGAATCGTAACAGTCTTTTGTAGAATTTGCTTGTGATAACGGTAACAGTGGTGCTTAAATTGCTCCATTTCTATACAGCCTGGTTCAGCTACCCACTGTTTCTGAGGTCATCAGGAATCTTCAATGTTTAGAGCATAAACCTGTAAGGTGAGGAGTAGCTGTTGATAGTGAAGACCCAAAGTTCATGTTATTAAAACATGGTCTGGCCTGCTAAACTCGCATTCTCTAAACTGAAACATGTGACTTCAGTTACCCTTTAAAATAATCCCATGCTCTTAAATATTTCTGAGGTAATTATGCTTAATAATTGTAACCTGAATTAACATTTCATGTTAAATTTATACAGAAATTCAAAATCAATTTAAAGTCAAAAACTTTCTAGCTGCACTGTGTGAACCACTGATGGGCTAAATATTGGCCAATGTCTAACAAAGCTTATTTTATGAACAGGTAGCTACGTATTTATGAGCATAAATATATTAATGAACTTAATTTGCTAAGATCAACACTTCTAAATCTAAGCTGTCAACAATCTTTTAAAATGTCGACAAAACGTACACTCACTACACTAAAGTTGCTAGAGTGACATTTTAGGCTATATTTGACTATACCCCGCACTTTTCTCCCTCCTCACCATATATGAGTATAAGCATTGATGGGCTACAGACTCTGTGAAGTTGATAAAAAAGGAAGCTGGGAATTGAAGTGCAGTGGACTTGAGTTCCTGCACGCCCCCTACCGCGATCAAACTACACCTCCCAGAAGCGCGAGGGGCGGGTGACGTCGGAACAGCTGACTGTCAATTCGGAAACCTGCTAGCTAGGATATGTCTGCCGTGCGTGGAGAAGGAAGGCTCTCAGCGATGGAGACTGGAGAAAGATCCCCAGCGCGGCCTGCAAGGTACCCTTCACTATTCACAGAGCTAAAACAAGTGTTTTACACTCATATTCTCGTATCGGACGAAGTAAGTTTTATTTTTCGTTACTGGACACTTGCTCTGACACTCAGCCCGGAGGTCGCGTGGCGGTGCGGCTCGTTCGCATCAGTCAGGGGTTCAATAATAATGATCAGAGAAGAAACCGAGGAGAAACGTCTAAATTCACACACGTGGCCGGTGTGTGTTCCTCACAGCGGTTTCATTAATTAGCCAACGTCTAATCAGTCAGACTACACACCGTATACACTGCTCACCACCTTTTAGTAAACTTTCGTGAAGAACTTTTTTCCCTTGGAACTGGTGAAAATCTCCCCTCTTGGTTATTTATGGCAGCACTAGCTGCATTTGTCACGGTGGTGTGTGGGTGAAGGTGCTTTTCTGGCTAAGCCTTAAAGACCACGCGCCTTGTTTAGACTTAGGCTCAATGCTGTGCTGCTGAACATGCTAGCTAGCTAATCTAATTCTTGACAGGACCATTTTTATTTTATTTTAGATTTTTTGATCATTCATATTCATTTTACAATAATAAATCATATGAACCTTGCATACATTACATCGATTTTCTGTTCCCATCCTGTGTGTCCACACACTCTACAGCTAGCTAGCTAACCGTTATTTTCCCCTTAATCAGAGGCGATACGCTGTGGGAGCCACTTTCTTCAGGTCTGCTCATAGAAGCGGCTGCTGCTCGTAGGTCGTGCTCTGCTGAAAGGAAGACAACATAACTACAAGTAAAACTTGGCTAATACTTCTCTGTACTTCACTATTTAATGTGTGTGTACATACATTAGAGACGTTAGAGAATGCACTTGGCTCCATGGCGTATAAATGATGCTAATTCATGGCAGACACTACCTCGTGTTTACAGAGTGAAGCCCCCTGAAGCACGCTTTCGCTATTAAATAGTAAATGTTGCACACCGCCGCAAGAGGGTGTAATAAGCCAACTAGCTACACGTTAGAGGAACGTTAAAGCTGTGTAAGTAAAGTCTACAGACCATGTTATTACAGGCTTTGTTACAGTGCTGGAAACGTTGGTCAGCACTTTCCACTTGTAACATGTGCGCTGCCCGAGTTGCCTGAGCTAGCAGGTCGCACAGGTTCTCCTTCACCTGGCACTTTCCACAAGTGAGACAGTGCTGTGAACTTGCCTTAGTTTTACTAAACCTGCTAAATCCTGTGGAGAGTAAGGCATTTCATCATCACTTCGCTGAGTGATTGACAGTCTGGTTTAATATTTTTTAAAGCCTAAGGATGGTGGTTGATGCATTATTATTCTCTAGTCAGAATCCGAGCTGGAACACAGGTAAAAAAGGCATTTAACCCATCTGTGGTAGTGAACACACACACACTAGTGAACTAGGGGCAGTGAGCCACACACACACACACACACAGAGCGGTGGGCAATCAACTCCAGCGCCCGGGGAGCAGAGAGGGCGAAGGACCTTGCTCAAGGGCCCAACAGTGGCAGCTTGCCGAGCCCGGGTATCGAACCCACAACCCTGTTATCAGTAGCCCGGAGCTGAGCCAGCACTGCAAAGGGGGTGGAAACACTGTAAAGGGGGTGTTACCAAGTATTTTAAATATGCAGGGTGCTCAAACGTTTGCTTTGTGCCCTCCTCCTTTGTTATTGAAGAAATGTGTATTCTTGATCTTCTGGAAATCAGTTCATCATTTACTTACATAACAGATATGTAGACCAGGGGTGCCCAATCTTATGCTTGCCACTGTATGTTATTAAAAGACATTAAAATATCTGGTGTCTTAATCTATTATCCAGCTTATAATAATAATAATTTTTATTATTATATTTTATAATTAGAAACATTCTTAAAGTTGATTCTGCCTCCTGGTTCCTTGTGGTTTGGCTAAAAGTGATCAAATATTATCGTCCAATGTTCTTAATTTTTTTTTTTTTAATTAAAGATTTTGATGTCTGTTGACTACATCAACAGTTAAAGGGCCCTATCTTACACCCTGTGCAAGGCACATTGTGATCTATCTTACACCCCGCCAACAGTCTATTTTGACACCTTCTGCCTGCATCGTTTAAACAGTAGTAGTGCTTGTATATCTAGTATATATCTAGTATATCTTGTATATCTAGTGCTAATATATCTACAACAATGGGCGTGGTGGTCTTGGAATGAGGGGTGTTGTTTTGCTATCTGGGCAATGGAAAACACAGGTGCACTACGGACTGAAAACAACCTAGGCAGACGTCAACAGTCAGACATGCATCGCTATCTTGGCAGTGAATTGTCAACACAGGCGTGTGCCCAACGTGCATACACCCCCGCTTTGCACCACTAATATAGCAAACCACCAAAGTCAGGCCGCACCTGGCTCTTAAAGGGAATGGCAAGTGATTGGTTTATTGCACATTATGCCCAAAACACACTCATGATTAGTACACGCCTTTTGTGTGTATCTAGCCACGCAAGGCGTACTTTTTCGTCGTTACGACAGCAAAGACACACTGACTCGCCCTAGTGCACGATTGAGGACATCCCTAAAGATCGCTAAAATAGGGCCATATTGTTGTAAACGAGACACAACACAGGACCAAAGGCCAATCAGAATAGTGGTTACTTACATATATTGGTCTTACAAGCATGGCATCATGACGACAAAGCAGCCTGTTCAGTTCAGAAAAGGATCAAGTTTGGAGAATGGCCATGTAAACCAAACATACGACCAGAGAAAGAGCTGGTCTCAGATCAGCACACATAGACATCTTCAACCAGCTTCCACCATGTGGGAGACATAGTGCTAGGATAGCATAGCTGTCCCTGTGAAGGTGAATATTTGTCTTCTTTATAGTAAAGCAGATCATCACAATATCGCTGAAATAGCTGGTAAAGGCCTTAAAGTGTGTGCGTGTATGTGTGTGTGGGGGGGGGGATTTCTTTCTCTGTAAATAGAAGTGTTTACGTGTCTTGACAGCAGTCATATTTTTAATGACAAAGCTGATCATAACTCATCTCAGCATTGTTACAGTGAACCATACCTCAAAGTGAGTTACCTGAGCAACCTGTTTAACCTGGCCCCGTTTTACCCTCCTGTTACCTCTTACCCGATACGAGGAGTATTGCATTGTGGCCTCGTGCATGAATTCATGAATCATCAGAAGGTAGACCTACCTGAGAAAAAACATGTTATACAGCATCAGTGCCTTTTACTTTTGATTTGTTGTGTTCCTGAGTGATCACAGACTGGGTCACTGTACAATAATCACATCATGTACTCTTGTAGGTAGCTCAGTTATTTACAGCAAAGGGTCTGTCAGTCAAGCAGAAGCGTGAAAAGCTCCAGGTTGTGCTACTCTGTGGTTCTTTAATTGATATAGAAACTAACAGCAGGACGAACGAAGGACAAACTGCATCATGGGTGAATGGATACAATCGAAGGAATGATCAATGTGCCAATAAGCCTATAGATCAAACAGAAGAGAGAATACTCTGGAGACAGAATCAACTTTAAGATTTTTTCTTATAATTAAATATAATAATTATTATTATTATAAGCTGGATAATAGATTAAGACACCAGGTATTTTAATGTCTTTTATTAACATACAGTGGCAAGCATAAGATTGGGCACCCCTGGTCTACCTATCTGTTACTGTGAGTAAACGATGAACTGATTTCCAGAAGATAAAGATTACACATTTCTTCAAAAACAAACAAGGAGGAGAGCACAAAGCAAAGGTTTGAGTGCCCTGCATGTTTAAAATACTTAGTAACACCCCCTTTAACAAGTATCACACACAGTCTTTCATTTTTGGTTTGGGCCCAATTTTTTGTGGGCCACCTTACATAGCTTCTGATCTTTGATGACTTTTAGGTCTGGGGCCTAAAAGAGCCATGGCAAAACCTCCAGCTTGTGCATCTTGAGGTATTCCATTATGGATTTTAAGGGGTCATTATTCTGCTGTAGAATCCATCTTCAGAATCGGCTGGTGTTTAATTGAATTCATTCCTCCTTGTATCAGTGGAATGTTCCCGCTGTCACTGGCTGCAACACAACCCCAAAGCATAATCGATCCACCCACATGCTTAACAGTTGGAAATGTGTTCTTTTCATAGAATCCTGCACCCTCCTTTTTTTTATCCAAACCTACTCACTATGGCCAGTTGTACATTATTCACTGTGATTATGTGCTCTGTATTGGAGGCGTTTTACATGTGGGTCAATATCCCAGAGGTTGGTAATGAATGTATATCTACATAGTAATTTGTATACCGTGCGTCAGTGGCACTGCTGTTGGATGGGAGGGGGATAAATGGTGCAGGTGAATGCTGCAAGGTTTCATCATGCTGTTTGTGTGTGTGTATGTGTGTGTTTGTGTGCATCCCAGGAGAGGGGATTGCCTAGAAGCCTGTCCTGAGGGAGAGATTTGGTTTGGTGGGGTAGAGGTAGAGTCAGTGTCTCCATAGACACAGACGTGCACAGACATGATGATCTGCCACCACCACCCCCTCCCTTTCTCTCTCACTTTTTCCCAATCCTTCTCTCTCCCTTCACACTTTCTCACTCTCCTCCCCCTTCTCCTGGCTTTCTCAATTTTTACCTCTCTCTCTCTCTCTCTCTCTCTCTCTCTCTCTCTCTCTCTCTCTCTCTCTCTCTCTCTCTCTCTCTCTCTCTCTTCCTCTTGGTCTGCTTTGCATGACACAGCCACTTGATTTGTTTGTTTTCCTAGTCAGCCACCAAGGCAGAATAATTCAAGCTCGCTCTCTCTCTCTGTCTCTCTCTCTCTCCCCATTGCGACAGTAGATGCCACAGCCAGATGCCACTCTATTAGAGGCCGGTTCGGGGGGCGTGTGTGTGTATGTGTGTTTCTGACAGGCTCACACACTCCAACCTGCAGCTATTAATACCATCCAGCCAACCGAAAATGTGGAGAGAGGTTATCCTCTTACGTTTATTGGCAGTACTCTTAGGAGAGAGAGCGAGGGAGAGAGAGGGCATCAAAAGGAGGAGAGCGTAGTGAGAAAAAAAGGGAAGAGAGAGACTGAAGTGTTTTGCAGTGGCCAGAGTGTGCTACCGCCCATTGACAAGGAAAACAAAAGTTTGCGAAAAGCATAGTTTCATTTCTTCCCCCTGTGCCTCTCTCTCTCTCACTTTCTCTTTCCGTATGTTTCTGTTTCTGCACTTGTCTCACTCTGCACCACATCGCCTTGCCAGAGGGGGCACGGGTGCTGTTGGTGCTGCACGGTTATGTTTGTACGTGCGTGTGTTTTTGTGTGTGTGTGTGTGTGCGCTCGTGCCCGTACGTATCAGTGAGCAGATATATAAGCTCAGTCCCCACCGAGTGGCTCTTTCTCCTGTGTGTACTGCGTTCACTATGAACACTCTTCCAGCCTATTCAGGGGCCAGAATCTCAGGCTGCTGGGCACTGAGGGCCGACGGCAGGTAAGCCTGCGCAATTTCTTCATTATCCCTCTCTCCCTCTTTCTCTTTTACTCTCTCTCTCCCTCTCTCTCCTCCTCTGTCCTATCAGGCAAATTTTTCATACCTTTGAATTAATTTGGTCAGTTGCTTCACCGGCTGCATCTGACAGCTTCTTCAGCGTCTCCGAGCACATTCTGTCTTAACTGTTATTACTGTACTGTTATTACATGGAGAACGCCAGACAGCCTGCGCTTTATGGAGGGAGATTTTATAGTCTGACACCTGAGAAGGGCGGCACATTGCATCTGTCCTAGAGCTACTTGTTTACTGTTTACTGCTCTTATCAGGGGTAAGTAACTTAGTCAGCGACATTTCTTTTGCACTTTGAGCTTGGTGGTAAGTGAAGTAGATATGAGGAAGTGTGGATATGAACTCAAATGATATCACAGTGTTTTCCACTGTTTAGACAAAAGCAATATGTCAAGATCCACCAAAACTAAAAATAAATAACTGTTAATAACAATGGTGGTGATGATGATGATGCCTGTTCAGTTCTGAGGAATTCAAGAGAGCTTGCCATTGGCACCGAACCTCCATATCAGCCCATTTCTGCTTCAAAAACAAGACAAATGTAGGATATGGCCACATTAACTATGTAATTACATCAGTTATTATGAACAACCTCTCACCAGTATTATCTTTAATACCCTGCACCCCCCACCACCAGGTTGTACCTCAGGTATCAGTGCAACACGGTTCCAGTGTGCAAATTAAACATTGTTGACACAATGTGTGTGTGTGTGTGTGTGTGTGTGTGTGTGTGTGTGTGTGTGTGTGTGTTTGTTTCTTAAGGAACACTGTTGCGACAGTGCCCCCCTGAACCATCCAAAGGAAGGGCAGGGTCCACTGTAAGCAACCTAATCTGTTATCACTTTCTCATTATACTTCAGTTGGACTGATAGCATAGCAAGACAAATACAGTCACCAACACACACCCCTAAGCTCAGGTGCGCTCACCGCTCATAATATAATGTAAGGCACCTCCGTAAGTCTACTCTACTGTGTTTGCTTTGATCTATGCCAGTTGTCTCCCAAGTCAGGCTATTAAGGAATTCTTCAGAAACTGGCTAAACGAGCTAAAGCCACAGATCTCAGCTGCTCATCCACTCAGACAAAGAAATAATCACTTGTCGTTTTTGATGGCTAACTTTTTGTTTTCATCTACCGGGGATGTTTGGCTCGCTCGCTTGCTGTAGTAAGTCTTTCTTATTACTTGGCTTACGCACCATATGTTCAGAGAGCAGAGGTCAAATCAACAGTATTTGTCTATTGGTATCAGTGGGGATATGATGTTACTCCAGACATTCTGAATGAAGTGTTTTTGAGTGCAGTATTTAAACAAATTATCATATAAATTCATATTTATATGTATGTACATTGTCTTTGCCATACTTTAGATGTTATTGAGTTCAGACATTTGTCTGTGAGATGACTACTACATGTTACATTTTTAACAACACTGTTTCAGCAACTCTCAGTCAAAGGAAATCCTCAGGTTGTCACATAATGTGTTCGTACATATAATAAGTTGTGAGTAATTGTTATTAATGGATTATGCTGCGCTATGTCTCTTAAGGAATCATTTGTCACTGTCACACAAAAAACCTTGCATCTCAGAGACGGCAGCTTTACAGTAGAAGGAAAATAAACCTTCTTAACTTTCAATGGACATCATTCTAAAGCAGGTCTTTGCACCATTTCTCCTGAAATGCCAGATTCACATTATGTCAAAAAGTGAAAAACAGCAAACAGAAATGGACATACAAGGTCTTTGCGTGACAGAATGAAGTGATAATCTATAGAATTCTATAAGCAAAGCCATGCAGAAAGCTGTGTGGATTTGCAATTGGGAAAACCTGTTTGTTTGAAGATATGATCACAATGGGGCTTTCTGAAGGTGTGGTTGTGCCATAGTAATAGGGTCTGACACACACATACACACACACACACAAATCACACCTCCTCATTTGTTTTACCATTTAATGAGATTCAGTTTTGAATACCCATCAGTGTGAGAGGCAAATACAGCTTGCTAGACATTTGCACAGCCTGTCCAGCCATTTAGTCCTGACATTGTCTTTTGATCATTTCTTACACGTCATTGGATAGTATATGTTTTAAACCCTTAAAGCTAACTTTATTTTTACTTTAGCCCTGAAGGTCTGACTACATTACAAGAAGGCATTTCCTACATTAGTACTCGCTAACTGTGTGTCATCAAAAGTAGTCAGCACCAACCCCAGACAACAGTATGTGAACCTGCTCACTGTTAAATAAAATACCAATAACATATTTTCTTCTAATGACCTAAACCATGCTTCGTTATTATTATCATGACAATGTTATATATATTTGAATGTTCTTAATGCCATTTCTCTTTAGGTAGCCATTGAAAAAATGACCATGCTGGTCGTTATATGTATAATTACCAGATCGGCCTGTTAGCAGCTTGGACTGGAATTGATGACCCCTGCCATACAGAGCACTAACCTTTACTGAGAGCTGTAAAATTGCATACATAAAATAAGTATAGAGGGTATGCCGGAACGTGGTCTGCTGGAACATGCCCCCTTTCTTCGGACTGAGTGGCAAAACATTCTTCTGCATGGATGCATTTATTAGGGAAAATGGCCAAACTGGGAATGAAACAAGCAATTACCTGCTAAGTTAATGGCAGCTGGACCCGACAGCAATCCAACCAAATTACTCAAGTACCTAGTAAAGTATTAATGGAATTAGTTAGCATTTTGGCCTGTTATCTTAATCTTCCAGCGGCACAGGAAGTCAGAGTTTATAAAGAAGACCCAGCCGGAAGTGATTGTGCCATTTTTCTCTCTGTCTTGTTTTGTGGCTTAACAGTGGCGGAGGGGAAGGCTCTCTGGACAGGCTCTTGCCGGCTGTCAACACGGCCGTGTCACCACGGAAACGAACAACCAGCCAATGCAAATCGGAACCACCCCTGCTGCGGACTAGCAAAAGAACCATCTACACGGCTGGACGCCCACCCTGGTACAATGAACATGGGACCCAGTCCAAAGAAGCATTCGTCATTGGTAAGTAGATTATAGTCACAAAATGAAAGAATCTGAAGTGTAATCTTAGACCGAGCCTAAAGTTAGACCTAGCTTAACTGTCTTTTTGTACTGTCATATTGTTATAATCGTTCCATTGTTTACTTGAAATATGCATAATGAGATTTCTGACTTTCTCCACCTCACCCTACCTCCTGTGACTTAGCCTGGTAAAGACGAGTCCTATAACCTACAAAATTTTCTCCATGTCTTCCATAGCCAAAGTTTATTTAAAATCCAGTGTTCAGTTACATTTTGTTATTTATTTGTTTATAGAATGTTATAGACTGCAGTTATTTAGCATTTTAAAAGGTTTTAAGTTTTTATTATTACATTTGATATATTATGAAAAAAATCCAAACTGACATGGCCCTGTGTGAAAAAGTGATTTCCCCCTAAACGTAATAACTGTTTGGGCCACCCTTAGCAGCAACAACTGCAATCAAGGATTTGCGAAGAGTTTTTTACAGCGTTGTGGAGGAATTTTGGCCCACTCATCTTTGCAGAAATTGTTGTAATTTGACCATATAGGAGGGAGAGCATGAACTGCCTTTTTAAGGTCATGCCACATGCCACATCTCAAACGGAGTCAGGTCAGAACTTTGACTAGGCCACTCCGAAGTCTTCATTTGTTTTTTTCCTAAACCGTTCAGAGGTGGGCTTGCTGGTGTGTTTTGGATCATTGTCCTGCTGCAAAACCCAAGTGCTCTTCAGCTTAAGTTCTCAAACAGATGGCCAGCCATTCTCCGTCAGGATTTGTTGGTAGACAACAGAATTCATGGTTTTATTTACCACAGCAAGTCTTTCAGGTAGAAGAAGCAGCAAAACAGTCCTAGACCATCACATCATGAAGATGTTTTCTGGCAAAACTGAGACGAACCTTTATGTTCTTCTTGCTCAGCAGTGGTTTTGTCTTGGAACTCTGCCATACAGACCATTTTTGGGGCAAATGAGTCCTGCAGTTCATTGGGTGTTGTTGTGGGGTCTTTTGTGACCTCTTGGATAAGTCGTTGCTGCGCTCTTGGGGTAATTTGTGTTCGGCCAATTTAGATTCACCACCGTTCCATGTTTTCGCCAATTGTGGATAATGGCTCTCAGTGTTGGTCGCTGGAGTCCCAAAGCTTTAGAAATGGCTTTATAACCTTTTCCAGACTGATAGATCTCATTTACTTTGTATCTCATTTGTTCTTGAATTTCTTTGGATTACACCATGCACCACCTTTTGAGGAACTTTTGGTCTATTTTTATTTTGTCAGGCAGGTCCTATTTAAGTGATTTCTTGATTGAGAACAGGTGTGACAGTAATCAGGTCTGGATGTGGATAGAGAAATGGAATCCAGCTTTCCAAAGATGTGATAAACTACAGTTGATTTATGTTTTAACATGAGGGCAATCACTTTTTCACACAGAGCCATGTAGGTTTGGATTTTTCTTTTCCCCCATAATAATAAAAAAAAACCTTCATTTAAAAACTGCATTTTTGTGTCAATTTGTCTGATGATGTAAAACATTTAAGTGTGACAAAACAAATAAGATATCAGGAAGAGGCAAGTGACTTTGGGTGGTACTAACACATGGATGTGGTTTTTCACACCCATTTAAAACCCTGTGATTTGGCTCTAGAGTGAAACATGCTGCTTGTCCTTTTTCTGTGCTCATGAATAATTTGATGAGCTCTGATCTGTCTGGCTTACACAGAATCAACATGTCTAGTCAAACGGTTACCATAGTCATAACTTTTTAGCACTGTAACAAGAACGCTGTAATTATTTAATAGTAAGATTCTGCCAAAGCGAGTCTTACCTGATAATGCTGCTATTCATGTGGTTAGCCCAGCTAGCTAAATGGTCTCCTCTGGAATGCTGTTAGGCTAGGGTTAGCTTTTAGCATAGCAGGATACCTGCTAGCATCCCATGCTTTTGCGTTCTCATGCTTCGCTATTTCCTTTTTCCTTCTTTTACTGCCAACAGGCAAAGTCACGGTTCCAAGACATGGTTCGCATAGCAACCAAACAATGCATATATTCTTTTATCTATGAGACTATGAGGTTTTGATGTGTGTAATTAACAATGCTAGTGATTAACAAATCTTTCAGGAAACTGACAAAAGTAACAAAAAAAACACACTCTTAGAAAGTGGCCACTGCATGTTACCACACTGCCATCTTGGATTTGAGGCAGAAATGCTGGTGTATGTAACTTTTGTGGGTGGTTTGGAATTAGCCTGTTTTATGGCCCTCTTTTGCTTATGCTGGATATACATTTGAAAGAGGAGACACGATGTTCGCGATGTTCACAGTATGTCAGTTCAATGTACTAAATTCTCCGAATTTAACTAGGCTATGTATAAATACAGTATTCTGTTCTAGGGCACTAGGGTGTAATTTCTGTGTCAGCCAAAGAAAAATGTACCTTACCCGAGCAAACCAAACGTTAAACTAGGTCTTCATTTTTTTATTTTATTATATTTCACCAGGCTTAGAGTTAAGGGATCCATACTGTGACATGCAAATGGAAAGCTGTCAAATAAAGCAATCCGTGGTGGCTAACAGTAATGTTTACCTTGATGAAGACTGAACTGCAGTTTCACTTGTTTTTCAATCATAGGACTGTGTGGGGGAAGTGCCTCTGGGAAAACTACTGTGGCCCGCAAGATCATCGAAGCTTTGGACGTGCCATGGGTTGTGCTCTTATCAATGGATTCCTTTTACAAAGTAAGACAACAGATATTTTTATGACTTACTAAAATGTATATAGAGTGCTAAGCCAATCTGCTATTTAAAAAAAAAGCAGTTACAATCTGGGGTCCATTTGAAGCTTTGCAGAGGGGACCAGTCACATTGTCAGTGAGCTAAGAGCTAAGTGTTCTTGGAAATGAAGAACTCGGGCTGAGGAAGTTTACCAACGTAAGCAGTTGAAGACTAAGGGCCCTATCTTACACCCTCTGCAAGGCGCACAGCAATGCTCATTGTTATCCTACACCTGCAAACAGTCTATTATTGTTTAAATGGCAACCGTGCTTGTGAATATATCTACACAGATGGGCGTGGTGGTCTCCAAATGAGGTGGGTTCAGGTAATTTCTGGCGTATTTCTATCTTCTATTCTGACTGAAACAACCTAAGTAGACATCAACAGTCAGACATTCACTGCTAACTTCAGTGTGTCAGTCAATGAATTGTCATAGGCACATACCCAATTCAATTATTTTAACATTCTAACATTATTCTAGAGGCAAGGCGCTCCACCGCTTCAGCAAGCCTTCCCAGACTGTGCACGATGCACCATTGAATTTAGCAGTTCGCCAAAGTTAGACCACACTTTGCTCCTAAACGGAACGGCAAGTGACACGCTGATCAGTTTATTGCACGTTACGTCCAAAACACACATGATTAATTAAGAGACTTAGTACACGCCTTCTGCGCACCGTTACGATAGCAAAGACACACTGACATGCTGTGAATCAAGCTGCGTGGTGCGCGGTTGACTTCTCGCCTAAAGATTGCTAAAATAGGACCCAAAGTGAGAAGCCAGGCTTCATCACACTCTTAAAGTTTCTGAAACTTGACAAAACACACCTTATATGCTGAGGAACAGCGAAACATTTGCATTTGTTTACACTTCAAGCAAGACCATTACGTCAGGACCTAAAGTTTACTCTTTGTTATCCAGCCTAAATCCAAATTGGCATTTTATGGACAATGCTAACAGAAACACCCCACTCCATCCATCATAGCCTACCTTCTCTAGTCTCACTAGTTGATTATATATAATATAGATATCATTTTAAATGGTGTACCCAGTATCATAAATCAAGTTGTTGGCTGAGTGCATCGCTACACCCCTAGTTGCAACTAAGCTAGCATTGCTAGGTCTGATTACATACTTTTGGGAATCATCTCTGTTCCATCACTTCCTCACTGATTTTCTCGAACGATTGTAGGGCTTTATGTATGTAATTGTGTAGGCTGCAGAGCCTCTACTGTTTGCCTCAGCTTGAGGGATAGGCTTAAAGTTCTAAAAGCTGTTTAATCCACAAGTGTAAAAACTTTTAGGGACTGAATGTTGCTAAGGTTACACAAAACAGAGCTCAGAGGTGTATTTAAGTGCATGTGTGAGATGAACAATGGATGAGGCGAGTACCAGGATTGAGGCGAGAGACAGCCATGTCCCTGACCCATTAGTACCAGTCCCTGTTGAGCAGTTATGTAATAGTAAAACATGAGCACACTCTTTTAGTGTCAAACTGCCAAAGAAATCCAGTACAATTTACATTTAACAGAAACACACCGTGCATACACACCACACCTACTTTCCACAAGAACATCCCGAATGCTTAACAACTGTAGAACCTTTTAACTACCGATTAAATAAAATGGGAAATATCTCTGTTATTAAATTCCAATTGAAAATATTTCAGTGACTTCATTTTAATTTCTGACCTATCCCCAATGTCTGATGTGATTCCTATTGAGCTTTCAGAATATTTATTGTAGTGCAAAGGTCCTGAATATTCATTACAGTTCCAATTATGAAAATGGCTACAGTCGCTTTGCTCACATAATGAAGAGAGGGGTGCAAAGAGATCTGGAGAGAGGCAGGCAAGAGAGTAAGGAAACAAGACTGTGAGCTCCCTTGGGAAAAGACGCAAGAGACAAAGTGAGCTGTGGGAATTGAATATGTCTGTGTGTGTGCGTGTGTGTGTGTGTGTGTGTGTGTGCGTGCGTGTGTGTGTGTTTATACACTTGTAATATGTGGGCTGCAGATGGCAGGATTATCTAATGTGAAACAGCCCGCTAAATACTGTTCTACATATGCTGCAATCGTGAGCTTGTTAGTGCGGAGGTGTGATTATTAGAAATATAGTAGGGCAGCACAGTATATTGCTTTTTTTTAGCAATATCACAAGATCAGCTCTTCCAAACCTGATATTGCAGAATTGTACAATGGAAATGAGTCTCTACCCAGTCAGGGAATGTTTTACTGTGCCCTGACCAATCGCAGATCTCCAATAGTGTTTGGATAAATTTATGTTCAATATATTCACATTATTCAACAAACCATGCCATGTCATTTGTTTCTTAATGTGTTTCCAGTATATTGAAGGGTGTACAGCAATTATATTGAAATGCCAAAGTAGTCAACTATCTTAAGCCTGGCTAATCAGGCCCATTTGCCTGTCCTGACAATAGCAAGAGGTCTCTTGATCTCAGGGTGATCTTAAACGCTGATCTTCCCAGCTTATACTGTAGTGTCTGGTGTCTATAATCCAACCGTGTAACTCGGCAGTGAGCACAGCTGTCATGCAGCAGTGAGCTCACAGGTATAATGAGGTATCTGTACTCGTTCACTACCTCACTACCTGAAATTCTGTATTGTGATCTATAGTTGCAGTCGAAAGTATGCATCATATTAGGTTAATTTTTAGCAAAGTTAACAAACATTTAGCTGTTTGCAATAAACCAGTCAAACATTTACATTAATATTTAAGGCATTTAATGCACGTATGCAGAGCAACTTACACAAGTGCTTCAGCTTAGATATTACTAAATACAAAAGTCAGTGTGGAGACCATAATACTCAACACTACACTTCGCCCAAGTACTCTTGGAAGAGGTGGGTCTTCAGTCTGCTTTTGAAGATGGACAGAAATAAAGCCTGGGTGCTTGAATGCAATTTATTTAGCTTAGTGTAACATATGCTTTCATCAAATTCAACACAAAATGCTTATTTTAATGACTACTGCAGTTTCTGAATTATTTAACTCAGCTTATTCAAAGTCTGCTGTTTTGACCGGCTACAAGGACATCAGCTGGCTATGCATTTTGGACAACCCATTCCTAATGTAAGGTCCAATGACACCCAAACTTAAGGCATGACGTTTTCTCCATTTCCTGATACTTCATTGAATTCATCAGTGCCAGAGAAACCTCACTGTAGGCTGGGGGTTCTTTTTTGGCATATTAGCATGCTTCATCCTACAGACCCATACCACAGATCCATAGGCCCAACAAGTTCCAGTAGACGTAAAAGGGTATGTTCAAGGGGACCTTCAGTGTTTAGTATGCACCTTGCTGTGCAAATTGAAACCTCAGTGCCTGCTGCCAACAAATCTCACTGCAGGGCTTTTGCAGTTACTCGAGGGTTCTTGACCACCTTACTCTTCAGGAATGTGATGGCAGCCGATGATGGCTTTCTCTTTCTGCCACATCCCGGTAGTGTAGCCAGTGTTCCTTTAACTTTGAACTTGTGAACTCGGCTGCCAACTGTATCTCTAGGAACCTTCAGTGCCTTTGTATCCTTTTCCTTGTTTGTGAAAGGCAATGGTTTCTGACCTGTTTGTGGTGTCCCTCTCAAAAGTTTTCTTGGTTTGAGGAGATGCCTTTGTCCAAGTGGAATGAGGCAGCATTTAAACAGGAGATCCTGGGTTCGAATCCCAGCAGTGCCTTTGGGAATTTCCCCACTGCGGGACTAATAAAGGACTATCTTATCTTATCTTATCTTATTACTCATCAAACAGTTTTTGCATCTTTGCATTTTTTGCATCTACACTACACTATGCTACATCTACACTACATCTACACACAACTGCATTTTCTTATATAAAAACAATATCACCTTTAAAGAATTGATTTTGAGGGTGAGTCTTTAAAAAAGGATTGATTGTAATCCAGGCAACTCTGCTGACTTTTGACAGGCTTGCTTGCTTTTGTAAGGCCCTGTATATGTCCTTAATTGTCCAGACTTCTTTAGAGTCTTATATTAAGATCTGACATTGTTCAGCCTTAGTATGGAGGGATCCAAAGCTGTGTCCTTGTATTTTAGCTCAAGAAACAGCTGAGCCAAGTAATCACGTGTTGCGCTCTCATTAAGCGTCTCCTTTAGCCTGGGGGCTGATACAGAGCAAAACCTGTTGATAGTCCTTGAGGACTTGTTCAGTAACCTCAAAAAGCACTACTTGAGCAGAAGGAGAGTGAGTGAACATGGGACTGGATTCCAGGTCTGGGGTGTTTAAAAAGAGAAGGACAGTGTGTTCATGCCAACTAATTTTAGTGCAGCTAACTGCAGCTGGGTGGGTGGTGCGATGGGGGTGGAGTATCATATCATTCACATACTCCACACTGTACTGAGTGTTATTCTGGAAGAGAGAGACTTAACATACATTAAAATGTTGTGTCAAACCATCTAAATATGTCACTCTACTTCAGAATTTCACAGTTTCCTTAAAACATCTGATTCCTAACATTTCTGAGTGTGTTGTGATTTCGTTTGAATATGTAGATGATTGTGTGTATTCTCATTTTTGTGTGAATATTATTATTGCAAGAAAACATACATTCTGTACATGAGTACAAATGTTAGTATTTGTGTAGTACTTGTCGTAATATTTGTTTTTTGGGGTTTTTTTTTGCTATATGTAAGTATTTTATGCTAAAAGATATTTTTTGTGACATATATTACTACAAAAATGACTCACAAACAATTGTCAGTTCATCATGAGCAGACTGTTTTGGCAGGGTGGACTGCTGCCAAGAGAATGGGAGCCCTCGCATTCACTTAATAAACTGCAGTGAGTTATATTATTGATCTGCTGACTTTAAAGATTCCTGTTGCTCAGTGCCCACAGGGCTAGATATTCCACCATAGCAGCTTTGAACTGATTCAGTAAGGCTAAACTTCTTTCAGAATTTTACATACAGTGGAAAAATGCAAAAATGTATTATTATGGTTTGGTACAATTTGTGAAAAAAGCACCATGCAAATGTTCAGACACCGCAAGAGATTTGAGCTCTCACATAAAGTTCACATGCATCAGTAGGAAATGCCAGGTGCAAGCAGCCATGGATTCCTCTAAAGAGTTTTGTAGCACTCAACAAAATGTAAATAATTGATGCCCACAAAGGAGGAGAAGGCTATAAGTAGATAGCAAAGTGTAGTAATTTCTTCAGTTTGTAATGTAATTAAGAAACAGCATTTAACAGGAATGGTAGACCTATGGTAGAGTAGCACAGTTTGCATGATTCTTTCACTTTAGATATCATATTGCTCAGCTTGTAAAATGCAAGGGAAGCCCAGAAGTAAAAAATACTCATTTTCACATAATGCTGATTTAAAGAAACGTCCACACAAGCCTGATTCGTTTTTGGAAACAATTAATGAAGCTTACAGTGTGGTTCATAAATTCTAGAAGCAAACCTAATGCCATCTGGAACAAATCCCAAAGATGAAAAGAGCATGGTTTTTACAGCATGATGATGATCATAAACACACCACAACATTTAGAATTGACTACCTAAAGAGGTACAAGCTAAAGGATTTGCTATATTCCTCACAGTCCCTCAACCTAAACCTAAACATCATTAAAGATCTGTGGGTAGACCTTAAATGAGCAGTGCAAGATCGCCCAAAAATCTCACAGAACTAGAAGACTTTTAACAAGTTGTGATACTTTTGTATTAATAACAAGTGTTTGTTATTAAGCACTGACCATGCAGTGTTCCCTAACCTTTGTTCTGAGCCCTTTTCCTTCTTGTAATTATTTTTTTTATTCTATTCTGATTAGACCAAAAATTTAACTGTTTTTGTCAAGTGCTGTTAGCTGATGTTTGGAGGGTAAGGTTTCTTGTGACTGCAGCAACGTGCTGGTTATGTAACTTCTATGTGGAGAATGCGAAGCCTTTACAACATATGTATAGCAGTTCACCAAAACAAGTCTACAACCTTGAGCTAAGAATAGACTCGTAATCTTTTAAACAGTCAAAGGACATAAATGCTTTTTGATTTCTCATGTTCATGTTGTGAACTGAACTGTTCTGGTTTTATTTCATTAGGTCCTTTCAGATGAGCAGCAGTTGTTAGCTGCGAGTAATGACTATAACTTTGACCACCCGGATGCATTCGACTTCAGCCTGCTTTCCCACACACTCCGTAAGCTCAAACAAGGCAAAAGTGTGAAAATCCCAGTGTACGATTTCACCACACATGGCCGGCAGAAAGAATGGGTGAGTACATCCGCATACATGCACACATACTCTCCAAATAACTCGTACTCAACTTATCATTCATAAACTTGTCACATCGCGTATACTTTTTAATGTACCTGTTTTGTATGGTTTGTAATAAATGCATACAGCTACTTTAAGTTGCACCTATTGCTGCCACAGATGTGCAAATGTACACACACAGCTTGTCTAGTCTCTGTAGAGAAGTACTGCCAGTAGAATAGGACTCTTTGGAGCAGATAATCATGAGCCTATTGACAGGCGTGGGCTAGAGGGGTATTAAGCTCTTCAGCATTCAGCTGTGGAGCAGTGGAACAGAGGTTCTCTGGAACAATGGTGCTCCATCCAGTACTTTTTAAATAAATTTGTGAATTGGGGATGAAGTGGGATGATAATCATCCAACATCCGGACCTCACTAAATCTCTTGTCACTGAATGCAATCAAATCCTCACTGCGATGCTCCAACAAAAGCAGAATAAACTCTTTTTTTAAAATAACATAAATTTTGATAGAAACAATGAATGACCATGTGCCCCAATAACTTTGTCCATGTTGTGTACGTGTGTGTTGTATATATTTATTATGTTATCATATCATTAGTGTCAGAAACCTTGCATCTCCAAAGTGGCAACTTTACATAAGTAGGGAAAATAACCTTCTTAACTTTCAAACAGCAAGATTCTATTCCAACTAATTGAATAATTCATAATGAAATAAAGAAAAAAAATCTACATTTTTATATGTAATTCAGGTCCAAATGGCTTTATCCAATATGTGACTTTTTCCAGAAAACTGTCTATGGAGCCAGCGTCATCATATTTGAAGGAATCATGGCTTTTGCAGACAAGGAGCTGTTGAAGGTATAAGATCCTCCTTATTTTATCTGGACAGTGTCTGTATCACAAGTATCAATAGTCATTTGCAAGCAGTGGCCTGTTACTGGATGTATGTATGTGATGCTTACTAATGCTGAATTAGTCATTCTCTGTAGTTTGTGGTCTCTGTGAGTGCATGGTGTTCTATAATTGAGTGGCTCCCTAAAGGATTATTTTCCATCTGTTATCATCTTAACAATAACCTGGTGATATGCTCTTTGACCATTTTGAATATTTTAGCTGTTGGACATGAAGATCTTTGTGGACACAGACTCTGATATTCGGCTGGTACGGAGGCTGAGGAGAGACATCACAGAGCGAGGGCGAGACATTGAGGGAGTTATCAAACAGTACAACAAGTTTGTGAAGCCTGCCTTTGAACAGTACATAGAACCCACTATGAGACTAGCAGACATTGTAGTGCCCCGTGGTGAGTGGACACAAACACACATTATCCTAATCTCATGATAGCTTTGTCCTAAACCTTTCATAATGACCATAACTATTGTTGATAGTTGCATGTCCTGGGCAAAAAAGTGCTGCACAGTATAATAAGCAGTACTGTTGGAAGGCTGCAATTTGCCAATCATTTCATTTCAACATGCAGTGTGCATGTTCACCAGTCACACTCGCAGATGACCATTTCTGTGAGTGTTTTGGTGAATCTATGTATTTCAATCATTCACAGTCCAATCTTTAACCACATCACATTAATACTAGTATGTTGTTTTCTTTATGCATCCAGTAAGAGTATGTGCTTAATATAGAAATAGTTACTAATGCATACACACTACACACACACACACACCCCAAAACAATGATATTATGTCACGTCTGTTGGTAGGTGGTGGAAACATGGTGGCTATTGACCTGATCGTTCAGCACGTGCACAGTCAGCTGGAAGAGGTAAGCCAGACTGCAGTTAAATTACCACTTTAGTCACTTTAGATTTAGGCGAGCAACTCTTTCCCCACCATATACATACATAGACTTTTCAGTGGCTTTGCATGAACAGTTACTTTACATGTTGTATCATTTAACATAATTTACATTTTTTAAACATTCTCTCTATAGTACTCTATAGTTCTTAAGAATGTACCACTGCACCCTCTACTGGATATACAAAACACACCACCCCTATTTTAGCCCCAATGAGAAACTGGTGAAACAGCGCCACAGTCAACCCATTGGCTAGCTCTGAATTTATTACCATGCAATAATACTGTATATTTTAAAGATGTAGGACTAACTGAAAATCGCACAGAACACTGATCTTACCACATCAGAGGTTCCTTGAGTGGATATGTCATACTGTAGTGCACTTAATTAATCCATGTAACCTTATGACAAAGCTACCTTAACAGCAGACTGCTGGAAAAAGACTTTTGGGAATGCGCTGTAGTGCTTAAATGTTTGATTGCTGTGTGGAGGCACTAATAATAGAAAGTGTTGTGGGATTTTCCTGTTTGACACTGTGTTTGTTGGCCTTGCTCGCTCACTGCACTCAGACTGTTCCCTTTCGCCCTCCTTCCCTTACCTCCCTATCTTCCTCCCCTCCCCTTCCCCCCCCCACCCCCCCCCCCAATCTCTCCCTCTCTCTTCATTCTCTTCATCCCTCTATCCCCCTTCTTATCTTCCTCTCCGGATGCAGCGCGAGCTCAGTGTCAGGTAGAGTAGCTCCACCCGTCACACTCTCACCGCCGGCTAAAGCCTGCAGAGCTACTGCTGACAGAGGTGACCCCTTAGTGCTGCTCTGGGAACAACTCCTCCATTTCAAAAGCCTTTAAAGATTTAAAGGGACACATTTAAACCAGGTCAATTTGATGCATTGCTGTTTTGCAGGTGCAATTTGTTATTGTTTGAAAAACAGATGAAATCAGAAACTTTCAGATAATGATGATTTACATGAAAAGCTCTCCATCAAGTCTTACAGTCTTTGTTTATAGATGGACAAAATCTTGTCCTGGCTTTCATTGTAGATGCAGAAAGCAAACCTGGCTTCAGACCAGCACCAGGGGTCAGCTTCTGTCAGCATTCTAAAACAGTGTCCCTCCTCTGAAGCTGCAAAAGCATCGCTTGCTCCTGAGACTGCTGCACCTACTGTAGTGAACCTATAGGGGGCGCTGTCTGTTCATACTGACCACTTAAATACCTGCTCAGATGAACATATACCGTAATCTCAAGCAAGTTCATGGCAAGATCCTTGGTCTGGTTCTAAAATTTCAATTTTGAAAAAACAAGGAATTTCATTCAAGGAGTGTCGTTTTCTACTAGGGCTGCTCAGTATAGTGTTACTAATCATTGTCACAGCAGTGGCCTTTTGTAATACTTACATTGCAGAAGCCCACAATATCTGGACCTCCACATGATTCAGCAATAACACACCCAATCTTTAATGCACTCGATTGCATATTACAGTCCCTGTATGCAGCAGTACAATCACAGCATGGTATTCTGTCCATATTATGCAGCCCTATTGTCTCTGTAATATCTACCTTACTAAATCCTATAGCATCTTTGTCAGCGCCTGGTGCCCAGTACTAGTGAAGTCTGAAGCTAAGCTCTAGCCTTTGCAAACTCCTTCCCACCACAGCTGTAGTTAAAATGTGATTTTTCAATAAGTGCAGCTTTCACTACGTCTGACCAGTGTGTGCAGCAGTCACAAGCAAGTGAAGCGCAAAGACGTTTGGTCTCTTTTCCGTGCTGTTTTGAAAGAGACACTCCTCCTGCATTCTGTTTCTAAAAATAAGCAGCTGCCTACTCTTGACCTCTCACTCTCTTTTTCCTTCTCTCTCTCTCTCTCTCTCACACACACTCTGTCTGTCTCTTGCTCCTTTTTTCTGTAGCTTGTCTCTGTATCTATTGTCAAAGACAATATCTTGCCCGCAGAAATGTTTCCAATGTCTACTACAAAGGCTTTCGTTTTTCCGTTGGGCAAGATCAGAGAGAGAGAGACAGAGAGAGAGACAGAGAGAGAGACAGAGAGAGAGACAGAGAGAGAGAGAGGAAGTTCAGCTCTTTCTTTCTTAAGACACAGGATGTAACAGGCCTTTGCGTCAGTGTGTTCTGTTGCCAGTGAAAGAGTGAATGAGAGTATGGCAGCTTCAGCAGGCCCCCTCCACACACCCTTTCAAAAGCCCCTTCCCTTCAGATCATACAGCAGAAAACATGCCAAAACTGTTGAGAAATGTCAAGTCAGTAGATTTTCTAGTGCAGTGGAAAAATCACATGCGCTAGTTTGGGAATAATAATGACTTGGAATTCTTTACCACAATCCGCCACAAACATCTCACATTTAGCGCTCTCTCTAATGCAGAGAAATTACCATATGTGTTAGGGGGGGACAGGCAAAGCTGAACACTCACAGCTCAGCACATCCTCACCATAAAACAGGCTTATAATAGAAGCCAGGAGACAAGTAGGTCCAGAAGCAACTGACCTCCAGATGCACAGCATGGACATAAGATAGAAAGAAGAAACTCTGGAGTATTCCTAGCATGTCTAGCTGTGGGCTTGTGTTTTATGTGTGGAGGTCTTATGCAGCTGTCACACCCCTCACTCTTCCAGCAAAGTCCTCATTCCACTGTCACCTGATGGATAGTATGTGATGTCTATCTTTTCTTTTCCCTCTCTCCTTGTTGTCATCTCTGTTTTTTGTTGTTGTCTGTTCCCTTCCCCTGTAGAGGAAACTCCGCTGGGATATGTGAGATTTGCATATGATTTTCTTTTGTCTTTGTTTGGCTGTTTATTGTCGTTGTGGGTCAATTTTCTTAGCAATTTTGGTGTCCCGAAATGGAAAGGATTCCTCTATGGTCACGTCAGAGTTTGCATGTTTTTACTTACTGGTATAATGGTTTAGTGGTAATTCTGATGCACTGGGTACAGTTTAACAAGTATTTTAAATTGCTATGCTGGTAAGAATAGCTGTCTAATGAAAGGTTGAGGTTAGTTTTAAGGTTAAAATGCTTTGAGGAAATGCAAATTTTCGACTGACCTGCTTAGAATATATTACTTATATTATTTATTAATATTTTATTGATCTAAGTGCAGTCACTTTAAAAACTGACCTACTGTAAATGCAAAGAATGTTCTATACGTCACACCAGGGTTGGTTGCACTTTAATTGGGGGGGGGGTTTTGGTCAAGAGTGACGGGACTTTTCGAAGAAAAGTTTTTAGACAGGTCAGTCTTTAAGTGACAAATCTTTGGTTTTCTGCTGCTTCAGTTTTGCAAAATATCTTCACATGCTTTAACCATGCTCTATAACCTTACACATTCTCCATTAACATGATTGAGTAGTGTGTGTTTGTGTGTTTGTGTGTTTGTGTGTGTTTGTGTGTGTGTGTGTGTGTGTGTGTGTGTGTGTGTGTGTGTGTGTGTGTGTGTTTGTGTGTGTGTTTGTGTTTGTGTTTGTGTTTGTCTGTGTGTGTGTGTGTGTGTGTGTGTGTGTGTGTGTGTGAGAAAGTTGTCCTCATGTCTGAGATCAAACCCTAGTTTTTCTATGAGATAAGCTGAGCGTGTGTGTATGTGTGTGTAGACATGTCGATGCGTTTGCACATTTGCATGCACAAATGTGGGACAGTTTTAAGCGTGGCAGTCCACTGACCACTTCCTGTCTCTTTCTCTGGTGGTCATGGTAACAGGGCAGCACTAGCCTCTGCCCATCAAGCTCAGCCCCTCCCACAGACGCTCAGTGTTCTGGAGAACACGCCGCAGGTCCGCGGCATGCACACCATTATCAGGTCAGACACAAATACACACACAGAGACGACCAAATTAACATCAACGTCAGTCAGTACAACTCGGATTAAACACATTAGTATGTTTTATAGGACGATGATGTGTATTTTGCTTTGAGTAGAATGCACAGCAGCTTAGCTCAGCTGTTACTGTCACTTTGTTGTATTCAGTAAAAGTAATTACATAATTATTGATAGAATTGTGGGATTATTTGCATTAAAATTCCATTTATGTTATAGTTTAGTCTGCTGTTCTCATGCGTTCTGTTTGTTTTTGTGTCAAACAACGGCAGAATCATACCAAAACTGTACCATTTCACCTCGCTTACGTATAAACCAAAATATGGTTATAATGGAAATGTTAGAATCAACTTTCCCCTGAAGGTTTTTTTGCTCACGACAAATAATTACTGTAAAATGACTTGGTGATATAAAAAAATGTTCTGCTTCATGGCCGTCTATGATTTTGTTTTAGTTATTTATTTTTTTTAACGCATTAAGGGCAAAGCCATTGTTTCGGTCTCTGGGTTGACCCAAAAACTGCTTGAATTTTAATAACGTTTCTGGCATTATTCTTAGAAAATCTATCTAGATGCCTGTGCAGGAAAATGAATTGCCCTCGCCTGTAGTATTTAAATTTGACTTACCACTGTAATGTCAAAGTTCCTTGACAGTTGGGCTCAAACTGATGGCATTGGACTATAGAATTATGAATGTATGCGTGTAAATTCAGATCCCCATGATGGTCATCTTGTTAATCCAACAGGGTTTTACAGATACAGTAAGATTGCAGGGATGCTCCATCAACGTACACTGTAAACGACTATTAAGATGTACACACACATAAATGAAATCTGATGGTCAGTCAAGACAAGTGATTCATTTAAGTTACCTCATAAAAGGAAATTTATAGCTGCATTTTCTAAATGGCTATGCCAAATGCCAGTGGTCTGCACAATATGTTTACATCAGACACAACCTCAACCCATCTGGCAGGCAAATGATTTTTATGATATATTTATTTAGATATATATAATAGCCTGTATGACATTAGTTTGTCCTCAGGTCACATTTCTGTGTGTAGTGGTCTGTCACGATGCGTATTAGCCAGGCATTTTCAGACATAATTGTTGAACATTGAGCAGTTTGTGAGCCTACATTGCTAATGTTGGCATTGGCAGCTATCAGTTTATGCTACTTTACTGTACTATGCCACTATTCACAGGTGAAGGGACATTGTTACCTTTGTCACTGAAAGCTTTTTTCTTTTATATTTATAATATTCAGGTTTGTTAATTTTATTGTTAAAGTCATTTGTCATTCATTTTAAAAGTGTGAGCATATTTGATGAGATTCTACTGGCATGCCAGTTTAAACTGCTGTTTATTCGAATGGACAGGCCCATAGCTGTCTATGCAGCAGTTTTACCCAGCTTTTTCAGGAAAAAAGTCATAAATGGTCTGCCATAAACAATTATAATAGAAACAATCTATGTAGTGTTAATAATAATGTATGTAATTATTCTATTATTTAATATTGTACTTCAGCTGGGTGCTTTACACAAGAAGATGAGCAAAACACTAGAAAAGCAATTGTCATATAGAAGAAAGAAGGCTAGGCATAGAGTTTAGATGCCATTTAAGAGGAGGACCTTCCACCAACTGAGCTGTAAATGTAAGATTAACACCTACATTACAGGTCTCCATCTACCCTCTAGGTGTTCAAGTATCACTGGTCATCACCTCCATTCAGAGGTTTTGATATCTTAAACAGTTCCATATATTAAACTCATTCAGCTAATGTGAGGCATTCTTGTGATCACAGCTTTCAGTAGCTGGACCACTGTGCACCAGAGTTTGGGACGTTTGTGTGGTGTCCTGTATGTGACATTCTATAATAATTGTGTTTCAGGAATAAGGACACAAGTAGAGACGAGTTCATCTTCTACTCTAAACGGCTGATGAGGCTCCTCATCGAGAGAGCTCTGTCCTTCCTTCCATCTCAGGTAGGAAAGACAGAATGAGAGAGACGAATGTCTGCGTAGACACAGAGAGAGAGACTAAGCTGTATCGAAATGTAATCAGTGCTGTACATGGTTAAGGTTTTGAGGCAGTGCGTTGTATATGGAAACTATGGTGGCTCGTCCACCACAATGGAAAAACTCTTTGACTAGGAAGTAGCACAAAGTGCGCAAAACGCATCTTTGGAACATACACTACCGAGTGTCACGAGACACACACGTTTGCAGCATACACTGCAAGGTGTCACAGGACGACCTTTACACTTAAAAGACAGTGTCTGCTCAATATAGTGCCTTTGATTTTGCTGTTGACTCTTTTTTTTTTTTTTTTTTTAAGGTGTTTTTCTTAAAATAGTGTTCAGTGAAGCAGCAGCTTTCTTAGTTCAGTCATGGGACAGATGCAGCACAGTAAGTGATGGATGTGTCATCTCTCCTTCTCATTAGGTCCGCATTGTCCAGACCCCTCAAGGCCAGGACTACGAAGGAAGGACGTTCCATGGCAAAAGGGTGAGTAGGGCTCTTTCCTTTTGTTCGGATCAGGCATTGTTCCTGGATCAGATTTTAGCAGTGGTGAGGCTCTTTGCTGTGGTTAATGATGGCGGCCTGTGTTTTCATGCTGTGTTGGAGGAGCAGATCACGGGTGTGTCCATCCTCCGAGCAGGCGAAACCATGGAGCCCGCGCTTCGCGCTGTTTGCAAAGACGTCCGCATTGGCAAGATTCTCATTCAGACCAATCAGGACACAGGAGAGCCAGAGGTACCGCCCCCGTTTCTACCTTTACCTTATAGGGAAATAGCACTAGTTCTTGACACTGAAGTTCCTCCCATGTTTTTGTACCACCAGTATGGTTTTAGTAATTAGTAAGAACATTATTAAATCAAATCAAATTTAATTTATTTTATATGTGTTTTTTTTACAAGTGCTGTCACCACAAAGCTGTCACAGCTTTACAGAATCAGTAATCAGTAAGAAGACAAGAGATCAACAACATAGAAAGACATTTTGTAATTACAAATGTTCATGTCCATAATTATTCGTATTATTTACAGTCAAATTTAAAGCTTACACTAGAAGTAATCTTTATAACATTCCTGCCATCTCAAATATACAGTTTGTGTTATTTAGTTTTTTAATATTTTTTACGAATTCGTAAAAATCGACTTTAAAAAATACGTCTTAGTATAAAATCTCATTACATTAACATAAATTCATTTTATGTACATGTTATAATTTAAGTTATTCTTTGCTATTATAGGACATTGTGCTATGTTCAGTAACTGTTAATAACTTTATGTAGTCAGTGATGTACCTTTACTTTTATTACAGTAATCATCTAAATTGACTTTTAATTGTTTTCACAATTCCGCACTGTTCGTGAAAATTTGCATTACGGCACTTAAATATAAGACTGCCACCTCATTTATTGATGCACTTCTGTGTTTCCAGTTGCACTACTTGCGTCTGCCCAAAGACATCAGTGAGGACCATGTGATCCTGATGGACTGCACAGTGTCCACTGGAGCTGCTGCAATGATGGCAGTGCGAGTGTTACTGGTGAGTGCACATGCAGCACACCCTGACCCGTAATACAGATAAAGAAGGTAGATGAACCTAACCAGTGCTTCTAGCATGTTGTTACATTAGCTGGAGGCAGACAGATTCTACTGACAGTATTATCTGAAATTGCTTTAGTGTGATTCAGTAAGCATTACACTTTTGTTGCTAAAACAGAATTTAATTAAATGATGTTTAGTAAACAGTTCCAGGCAACAGAGTTTTAATAGCTTGCCTTATTAATAAAGAATTTCACTGATGTCTGCGGTTGTAAGTGCGCAAGTTATCAAGTTGTCAATAACAGCTCAGAACGTGGCTTATCCAATCAAATAATATACATTTTACAATATGTTACAATATGTATTTCACTTTTTCTTATATACTATGCCATATTTAGTGAATGTGCTGTTTTAGGTACTATAGTATGGAATCTACTATTTGTAGAATGATGTTGCTTTAATCTAATGAAAAGAAAATCCATCATATGGTAATGTGTGTGTGTGTGTGTGTGTGTGTGTGTGTGTGTGTGTGTGCGCAGGATCACGATGTACAGGAGGATAAGATCCTCCTGGTCTCTCTGTTGATGGCTGAGATGGGTGTGCATTCGGTAGCCTATGCTTTTCCTCAAGTGAAAATCATCACCACCGCTGTTGACAAGAAGGTCAACGACCTTTTCCACATAATTCCAGGCATAGGTAAGCAGCTGGGGTCTTACAAGCTTTGGCAGTCACAAACATTAGCTCTCCTCATGGAGAGCTGTTGGATGACAAATAAATAATATTTTCGAGATTTTGAGATTTCAGAGCTAAGATCAGTTTGTGCATTTTGCATCTTGGTGAGTGCAGTTGTTTAGACTGTCAGCCTGACTACATCAATACCAGACACATGTGGGTCCTAGAATACCCTTGAGAATTACAGCACTAGATAGTTCAGCTGGAGAGAGCTTGAATTTAAACATGATGTGAATGACTAGCCATTTTTCTGATACTTTAATATTTTTTATTATGGTAATTAACCTTAATAAAATATTAAATGCATAAAGAAACACTGAAAATCAAATACTACTTTGATACGCATAGATGTGTAGTAAAAAGGGCACAGATGATTTTGAGACAAAGCTAGAAAACAATGTAAATGTAATCATTTTTTTTGCATACAGCATAGGGGTTATTTAGAAAAAAAAGCTGCTCTTAAAAAAAAATGCTCTAGCTTATTAAAAAAAAAAAAAAACGTTTGTCCACATGTTTACCTGCTGTTTAAAAAAAACAAAAAACAGGACCCCTCAAAATGTGGACAATAAAAGAGTAACTTCAATTCTGAATGAATTTGTCTCTCTGCAGGAAACTTCGGGGATAGGTACTTTGGCACAGATGCCCCGCCCGACTGGAGTGATGAAGATATGGATGAGCCCAGCTACTGAGTTACTTCTTTGAATTGTGTGCTGTGGACATATTGGACCCTCGCGTCAACCATCAGCAACCCTGAACCTGCTGCCGAACTCCTGACCACTGTAGACTGGGCTGGAGCTCTCCCAAATGCACTACAGGTCTAATGGGCCTGAGTATCAAGATATAGAGAGAGCAACCAGATGAAGCTCTCGTATGGTTTTATATAAATTTAGTGTTTCTGACAGTATGGCAGATTGTTTTGTGAACAATCAGTATATTTATGAAAATGTCTTATTTTATGAAGTTTACTCCGGTTTAGAAGTGTTTGTTGTAAATATTGTTTTTTTGTTTTTGTCTTTAATTCTATTTATCTGAATGATGTGCCTTACGTGTTTGCTACCACTGAAGACTGAAGTTTCTTAACCCAGTTAGTGCGCAGTGAACGTTGTCAACGACACAGCTGAATGTGAAATAGTTCTTCTGTCTTCTCTTATGCTGCAGTTTTCATTTGATTCTGTCTTTCGTTCAGTTCCTTTTTAGCGTAAGTAAAACAAGTCAACCGTACAGCTTTGCCTTTCTACACATAGAAAGTGCATTCTTTGAAGGACCACTTCGTCGGAAAATATGTGTGGGCGTTGTTTCTTTAACTCCTTGGTTTCCCCTCTGCTTTACCTGCAAAGATCTGCTGACCAAACCACGACAGACTGTTGAAGCTTAAATGATCAGTTTAGAACAATCAAGCAAGCATGTGGCCTACTAAACAAGCACCTGTGCTCTACTGCTGTATCTTCTCCAGTCAGCTCAAATGAAAATCTACTGAAGACCCGGCCTCATGCTGCAGAGCATGGGACGTTAGTTTACATTTCATGTTGGTGTTTGCTTCCTTTCAGCGATTTTTTTTTGTTTAGTTTTGTTTTGTTTGTTGTTGTTTTTTTTAAATGCAAGTCAAAAGATTATGGAAGATGATTTTCCATGGACGGATAATGATGTGCAGGTGCAGTTAGCATGGGACGTTTGTTAATGTATTTTCTTAATTAGAATAGCTTCCTTTAATAGAAGTAATTCGTTACTGAGCCATTCATTATTTTCTATGCTTGTACAGTGTCGTCGGAGACACCATACAAAAAAATGGACTGTTTTTACTGCTATTGGTTAGCCAACACTCCCGTCAAGCCAGCTGTGCGAGACTGTACATGACTGTACAGATTATTATCTTCATACAGTTCCCGAAGTGGTTTTCACAGCAAGGCTGCCAATGATAAATTGAGTGATGTATTAAAATGTAATTATATATATATATATATATATATATATATATATATATATATATATATATATATATATATATATATATATATATATATTAGCCTAACGTAAACCACTGTTGCTAAGAAGCCGCCACACATTTTTCCCTCCAATCAAAGCTAGTTTGATGACATCATTAGCGTCATATGGTGTGTCTACTGCTGCCTTTTCCATATATGGTAAAAATGGGTTTGAACAGCGTTACGATAAACACTGTTGAAGTTTGCTCTAAAATCCAAACTAGAAGTCATCCAGCGCTCACTGCTTCCAGTGTTTTGCAAACTTGATGTTTGTGTGTGATCTTACCTCATTGAGCACCTGGAAGTACTGAGTAAAATTGTGTATTCTAAAAATAGCTCCCAATGTATATGATTGATCTGATTTTTATGCCAGTAATTTTGGTTTTGGTTTTGATCTGTTACTATTTGTTACATGTAAAAGTGCGTTAATCTTGTCACAAGAAAAATGCCATTGTCACATGCACCATACAGCACTGATTCCAGAACGATACCCACTTGATTGCATCCTTCAGGCCAGTGTGCTGTTAACATACGACAGTATACGACGTGAATACATAAATTACTGTGCTGTGTTCATATCAGCTCTGTTTGTGAAAGTGTTTTAGGAAAGGATTATCTTGAATTGATCCAAAGTGCTGTTTTTCACTGAGATAGATACATTGTGGTATGCTGTATTTTTATATTATTATTTATAATTTTAACCTGTTGCATGGGCTTCTTACATTAAAAGTGCAATATTATAAAATATTTTAAAAATCTGAATGATGTCTCTGTGTGGAGTTTGTGGATGTGTCTCTGCGCGCGTGAAAAGGCATGTGTTGCTTAACTGGTACACTTTCAGTGTAGTTGATGGATGGCACGGTAGCTTTATTAGTGCTGAAACCTGTTAGAACTGGGAATAAACATTAAAAGACAACCCCCAAATCTGTGATCTTCATATTTGCATGTATAAATGCTACAGTGCAGCAATGATGTGGATTTTCTCTCTTTTTTTTGCTGTAGTCACGACACATGACGTATTTCACACCCAGCCTATCTTTGTTATAAAAATACATAATGCAGTGGATAGCACGTCAAGTCATTCATGGTTCAAATACACAGGAAGGATACTGTGGTTGTCCTCTTCACATGGAAACTAACCTTGCTATCTTTCATCAGTTTCCATAATTAACCTCTCTCAAGACGACCCAGAACCTGCTTCAACATAAAATAACATAAACCCCTTTTTCTCTCAAAAGGTCAGAGCTAAGCTAAGTGCTATTTCTCATGCCGAGGCTTCACATCAGGACATGGTTGAGTTTTGGAGGGTTCAAAAAACATGTGTTTTTTGGCCACTATGGGAAAGATGCAAATATGGGCAGTAACCAAGGCTGGGCAGAAATCAGTGGATCCGTGCTCAGGAGATGAATTCTTGGAGATGAATCTTCCATCTTTAGGTGATGCTTATCTTGCTTCAGACAACCAGACATCAGATCATTTTCTGACTGAATTGAGGCCTTTCTGACTGCTCTCAAAGTCCGTTTTTAGGATCTGCTGCACTTCACATGTCAGGATGAAAATGAACAAGCTTATATGAAAAAGCCACCATGAATGAAGCGCATTCTTTTGGCCCTCAATATTAAGATGTCATGGAAAGTTTACCACAAACTAGCTCATAGCGACAAACAGGAAGGAGGCGCTTGTTCGTAAGTGGCAGTGCACACATCCCCAATAGCAGTGTAGGGCCCAACAGGTCACAGAGTGGTTGGGTGTGCTCGAGTGCGTGTATGACCTGCAGTCCAAAAAGAGAACTGTGGGCAAGCAGCTTCTGAAATTTCGATCTCGACCTCTCTCTCTCTGTGTCTCTCTCTCTCGCTCTCTCTCTCTCTTACACACACACACTGAAGATTGATGAAGAATCCATGTCAGTAGTCTTCATGAGTGAATGGTGAGTTCCTTAACTCTTCTATAATAACAATCCATCCGGGGGTTAAACAGTAGGTGCATCCTTTTGCCTTTAAGCTCTTTGCATTAAAGAAAGGTTGGGGGGGGGGGAGTTTTCAGGTTTTAGTGTCTTGAGTTATTTTATGGTTGTCTAGGAGTGCTAGGTCTTTGGCATTAAGTGTAATGGCTGCTCGTGAGGTGTGCTCTCACTGCATCAAAGGTGGTGAATAATTCATTTGTAGAGAAATTCATGGACATTATGTAGAATATAAAGAGAATTGCAGTGGAGCTGATTTATGGTCCGTCTGACGATGCAGACACAAATGTTCCGATGCAAAACCCAGAGATAGATGGTGGGGGAAGATGAAAGCTTTGGGGCTTTTATAGTTCTATGCTGCCACGAGGCCATTAAGCTCGAGCTGAGCTGGGCTAATTGTCTTTGAGTGGTTCTAATGTAATAATACCCCCCTCCTCTTCCACCTCCTCCTCCACCACCACCGCCCCTATTTGAAAATATAGCTTTTTATTCAAAATGACCAGCGAATACCACCTCAAAGTTTATAGAAGACCCCCTACCCTGTTCTTCTGTCCACTTTAGTGAAGCTGTGCTCCTCTTGGATGGCATGATAGAGAACCATTTAATGTATAACAAAGCCTTTCTTTGTTTCAGATTTATGGTGTCATTTTAAATTATGAATCAAACGCATGGACGAAATGTTAATTAAATGTACAAATGGATAAGTAATGAATACAGGCCAACACCTGCTGCCTATTGCACATTTCGGCATTCCCGCCATATGTGCAATGGAGTATGAAGGACATGTACTATCCTGTATTTTCTTCATTTCCGCAACTCAGACTTATTTTCTGTTAAGATTTACACTATTGTTAACTTCATGGAATGAGTGGTATATTACTGTAGTATATACAACGTATATATTATATTTCTTATAATATTATATAATTTCTTATTGTTATATTTCTTATTGTTAACCACAGTATAGGAGCAGTAGATTACTATTATGCATAATGGTGCAAATATATTCACTGCTGTCTCTGCTATTGTAAACTACCCTGTGGTTGGTACGCGAAATATCTGATATAAAGCTGCTATTTATATTTCCACAAATAAAAAGCAATATCAGGACCCATATATGCCAAATACAAAATATAGTTGTCTGTTGGATCCTTGTGATTGTTTATTTTGTCAGGAATAAATCTGTGGCATTAGAAGTACTGACATATTGCCCACCAACATCGGTGTCACATGCGAGGTTTGCCTGCATCTGTATCCGGTGTTGTAACTATTACAAAGGCAATGAAACAATACTATGAATAATTACTGCCAGTAATGGACTGTGTTATGAGAGCATGAATGTGGTTGCTTTTTCACAGGCGACAGTCTGGATCACTTGCTCAGTATTAATGCTTGGTCAAATGGACTGTGGAACTGATGAATGGCCGGGGCACACCCTGAGCAGCGCTTTCGAGGACTGTCCAACCTGAGAATGCTGGATTTTGGGTCAATCTCAGGTTCGTCAGCCCATGAAAAGCTGTCTCCATCAAATCGCAGTGTGCGAAGGCCGCCAACAAAGACTTCATATGAACTGTTAAAGCTAGCTTAAACAGCATGAACGGCTGATGCGCAATTGATATCAGAAGGGTTATGCTGTTTCATTATTTATGAAATATACATAATTAATTTAGCAATTACAAAGCCTTGCCTTTTTTTTATTTATTTATTTGTTTGTTTGTTTGTTTGTTTGTTTATTGATTTATTGTATATGGCATTAGGCATTAAGATGGCTGTTTTTTAATTGATAAAGCTATATAGTTTAATTGATCAAATAAAATATACAGAACTACAGAGCTGTTCCACTTTATTTCCTTCAATAAAAAGCTCAGTTTCCTCAGGCGATATACATAACTTCTGCCTGTGTTGCTGTCCTTCATGATTTTTATGTTCAACCTGCTACTGCTACATATCTTATGCTTATGTTACCTTTTTCAAATATGATTTTTTTTTCATATGTTTCTACATAAAACTTTTCAGTGACCAACTCTCTGTTGCCTGTGTAATTATTCTGAAATCATAATAATGGATGACTGTGTGACGATTTGCAGTTTTTTTTTTTACCGCATTATGTTTTATTCTCATTTCTGATGGTAAAATACCAATAAATAAATAAAACATCAATAAATTATTGGGAATTGGAAGGATTTTTGCATTCTCACGAAATCACTGATAACCCGCATCATGGTGCATCATCAACGTAATAAAAAAAAAGATGAAGCGCCTGGACATCTTGAGCTTCTAGCGGCCATCTTTTGAAGCGAAAGAAGAACAGCAATGCTTCAACGTTCGGTTTTTCAGGCCTAGTGTCCTGTAGAACTATTCTGTGATGCTTACTCTCAGAACTTCTGCATACTTTTAACACAATAAATAACCAAATATTGTATCCATAAGAATCCATAAGAATGAACTGAAGTTTGTTTTGAGAAATAAAGTTTGTTACATAAAACAAAAAGATCACAATCTGTAGAACACAGTACACACGTGTGAGTTGTTAGTAACAAAGCAAAGCAAACGCATTCAAGCAAGTGTGAACACGATTTGGGAAATTAAAGAAGTTCAAAACTGAAAAAAAAAATTTAATGATTTTCTTCCAGAATTCATTCTGAGTCATTACACACAGTCATTTAGTTCTATTCCATTTCATGTGAAGGTCAGGTGTTTGGATGTATATTGTATACATCTTGTTGATATATTGTATATGATATAATTCATGTCATCTTACTACACAGTCAAAAATAGCTGAAACAAGACCACAGCCTGTTCCACAATCAGGTCTACGTTTACTCTCAGTGATCGTGCTAGATGCTAATGTGTGTTTACTGGCAGTGCTGCTTTTATTTGACCCTTTATTTGCACCTTTAAAAAAAAAAAAAGTTCTGTGAGTCACAGTGATTCCCTGACTGAGGCATTAAATGAGACAACAGAGTTGAGATGATCTTTGCACATTTATGAAAAAAATATATATATAATTTTTCCTTGTGGGGAAAATGTGTTGTTTCACGGGACAGGGATGGATTATGGTCTTGTGAGGCCCCTGGGCACAAGCATCTTTGGAAGCCCCCACACTGCAATAGTAATGCGTATTCATGTTCGTGTACATATTTAAGGGCTATTCGTTCAGTTATTGTTTACATTTGCAGAGGATTGTCTCCAATATTTGCTCCACCATGAGCCTTGTGGTTTGCGGACCACTAGCCAGCACACCCCAGGTGGTCACTAATACGACCTTGCTCACAGATTGAGCCGTTTTGAAAACATATATCTGCTTAGGAATTGAAATTTGAGGGAACAAATATGTATGTAAAATATATATGTTAATAAATATGATATAAATAAAAATATTAAGATTAAAAAAATTTGTGTGTGTATGGCCGTGGTAAATCTACTGTATGTGTGTGTATATATATATATATATATATATATATATATATATATATATATATATATACACAATATGGGGGTTATATATACCATACAATTTGAGTGTGACACTACCAATAATCCATGCATGAGTTACATAACAAATGCATGGTAAATAACATACACACAAATGCAGTTTTGTGGGGCAAAACAGTAGTACAGTGTCCAGTGCAGGTGATACATACATGTACAGAGATGCGTGTGTATGAATTACAGTGCCGAACTGATGAATCTAATGGCTGCAGGGAGAAATGACCTGTGAAAGTGCTCCTTACTGCAGTGTACTCCTCTGCCTCTGTAGCATTTAATGGAATGGGTGGGAGGGTTTCTTTATGATCCCTGACATTTTTGCCAGTGTCCTCCTCTCCACCACCTTCCCCAGCATGTCCAGGTTAGCCCCAGAGACTGAGCCGGCCTTTCTAACGATCTTATTTAGTCTGTTAGTGTCCTTCGCTGTGATACCACTGCTCCGGCACACAGCAGCATAAAAAATAGCACTTGACACCACAGACTCATAAAAAGCTCTCAGCAGCTGACCTCTCACACCACAGGTCCTCAGTCTCCACAGGAAGTAGAGTTGGCCTGGGCCTTTCTTCTACAGCCTATTTACGTTCACTTGCCATCCCAACTGAATACTTACGTACTTATTTCATGGCTAACATGAGTTTATGCAAAAATGCAATATTTTGACCCCTTATGGCCACAGGTCTCAGGTTACTGAGATGGTCATCCAGCAGTGTGATGTATTAGCTGTTAGCTACATGTCAGAATAGCTTGAGATGGTTTTTAGGCACAGTGATTAGGTTTTGCATATCCAGTGATGCTATTCGGTTGGAACAAATCCAGAAGCATGCAGCCTTTGCTTGTGTGGGTAGTCTGTAGGCAGTAGACAGTTACTCTGCGAGGAGAAATGTTAGGCACTGTTGAAGATCACCACTAGAGGGACCAGTGTCCATGTGAATGGGCCATGAGCTTTGCACTAAAATGCTTCAGCATGACTGGGGTCAGAGGGAACAGCCAATAACACATGCAAATGCAAAGTCTTTTACATATCACAGTAGGGAATATCAAACACTCCAAATGAAATATACTAAACTGTATTTGATCAAGCTTTATCAAACATTGACTTGATAAAGACTTGCACAGTCTCTGGGTGTACTTTACAGGCCAAAAGTTTATAGAAATCTATGAAAATAAATAAGAAAATGTCCTTTTTTCAAATAATATGTTAAATGTCTGCAGCAACAGTGTATGAGTAACTGATTAAGAAGAAATTATTATACGTTATTGCTGTTAATTGTTTTTTTTTATTAGATTTTAATCATTAACATCAATGTGAGCGGCTGCAATGAGCAAAGCCCTTTTAGGCTTTTTCCATATAATGTAAACAGCGCAAGCCAATGGTATATTTGGAAAAATGTAATAATTATGATAATCTATACACCGACATATGTATGCAATTATAGAATCAGCCAGTCGTGTGGCAGTAGTGCAGATACGGACCAGCAGGTTCAGGTAATGTGATGTGTTGGTTCCAGATATGCTGGTTTGAGTATTACTATAACTGTTACTCTTCTAGAAATTTCTTCAGGGAGTTAAGTAAGAGTGGTATAATAAGGAAAAAGCATTCAGTGAGCAGCAGTTCTGCAGACGTAAACGCCTTGTTGATAAAGGAGGTCAATTGAGGTGAGCAGAAAAGCATCTCGGAGGTCACAGCGCACAACCTTGAGGCATACGGCCGACAACAGCAGAAGGCCATTTGGATTCCGCTTCTGTCAGCCAAGGACAGAAAGATGAGGATGCAGTGGGCACAGGCTCATCAAAACTGCACAGCTGAATAATGGAGAAATGTCACCTAGTCTGATGATTCTCGAGTTCTGCTGAGACACACAGATAGTCTAGTGCAAGAAGCTTGAATACATACACCCGTCCTGTCTTGCATCAAAAGTCTAGGGTGGTGGAGGTAGTGTTATGTTGTGGGGAATGTTTTCTTATCATACTTCTGGACCACAATTTACCTGTCTTCTAATGGCAAAAGTCTCCTACACTGTCATAGTTCATTAACATGGTTCAATGACAACGTGTTCTTCAGTGGCCTTTCCAAGACATGAATCCAATGGAACACTTTGGGATTTGAAACTAGTTGATGCAATCATGCAAACCAGAATCTCAAAGGAATGTTTTTTTTACACCTGTATGGAATCCATACTATGCTACTGAGCAAAAAAAAGAGCAAAAAGAGGCCTTAATCAGTATTAGCATGGATAGATACAGATAGATACAATCTATTAACAACTCAGAAATTCAACATAATGTATTGGATATTGTACCATTTATTAAAGTACATTGGAAAATGAGAACCACAATTGTGAAATTTAGGTCTTAGTAGTGAAAGTAATTGAATTATTCTTGCTGTGCAGATCAGATGAACAGAGACTACTTACAAATGCTTGTGAATTTAATATTTTTAGGTTTTACATTTTAACCCTTTTTGTTTGGTTTCATTGTTCGAAGCAGACAGTGGCCCAAAAAGTTCCGGTTTCGTTTCATCGCTCTACAGAACAGAATTTCCAAGCTTCTGTGGAGAAATGAAGCAAAACTTTGTAGAACTTATTAGAAAGGGAAACTCTGCTAAGTACTAAAGATGCTTGTCATGAAGGGAGTGAATAAATCTGAGCCGCAGTCGTCATTAAAAGTGAAGAAAACACTTGCTTATGTGCACCCACCAACCACAGTTGCAAACTGGAGTCAGATGAGAAGTCATAGCGAGTATTATTCTGACCTGATGGAGAATGACCTCAGTGACCTCTGATGTGTTTGTGTAAAGAGTGTGAATACATGTCCTTTCACTTCAAACACCTTCACAGTCAGTGGATTCCTGTGTGTGTGTGTGTGTGTGTGTGTGTGTGTGTGTGTGTGTGTGTGTGTGTGTGTATTTGGACTGAAGGACCTGACTGTAGTTTTGACATGTTAAGGTGAAAGTGGACCGAAGCAGTCAATATGCACACAATATATCCTCTTCTTTATTTCTTTACACACACACACACACACACACACACACAGAGAGAGAGAGAGAGAGAGAGAGAGAATAAACAAGGTTCAGATTAGATCCAGAGGGAATTCAGGAGTTACAGTTCTTTTATTACAGTGACTTCCTGTGTGTGTGTTTGTGAGTGTCTGTGTGTGTATCAGTGGTCAAAGCTGAAATATTGAAGAAACAGTTCAGCAAAAGTCACATTTACACAATTTCCAAACGGATTTATCACAAAATGTTGCGTACTTAGTTTAGCGCTGGAGCTACCAGGCTAATGTTGCTAACAAATACTAGAAGTCAGTATTGACCCAATGCATGTCCAAAACATTATTCAACCTGCTCATACTGTATATGGGTCTTCATCAAGGTCACACAGGCATCTGAACATTAGCTGAATGCAAGTGTTGTCCTGAACCCTGCTCCCTATCTAACACACGCATCACACAGCCATATGGGTACTTTAGAACATTCACAATTTCTGTTGAATTTATTTCCTTCTCATTTCTTTATGAAGCTGTCTGACAGATATACAGGTGATAATTCTGCAGGAAAGTGAGAAATGTCTAAAACACCCCTACACCCCGCCAGCAGTCTATTTTCACACCTTCTGCCTGCAGTGTTTAAACAGCAACGGTGCTTGTGAATATATCTAGGCCGATGGGCGTGGGGGTCTCCAAATGGGGGGTGTTCAGGTAAATTTCTGTTGTATTGCTATCTTAGCAACAGAAAACAACAGTCAGACGTTCATTGATCTCTTGGCAGTGAATTGTCAACATAGCCGTGTTCCCAACGTGCATACACCCCAGTTTTGCGCCATTGAAATAGCAAACCGCCAAATGAGACCAGACTTGGCTCTTAAAGGAAATGGCGAGTGGTATGCGGTTCACCGCTAAAATAAAACAGCCCTCAAATAGGGCCCAATGTCTAATTATTTGTTTTATGGCTTATAGTTAGTTACACAATAGCATAACAAGACTTCAAGGCTCCAATGCAAAATTTAAGAAATAAACGTCAGACACCAAACAGGTCTTGGTTGGGATTATATTTTGAGGTATAAGGAAAACGATCTGTACCTATAGGATACTGTCATTGTTATTACAGTAATAATAATTGTAACTGTAATAGGCTACTTTATTGTCTATCACAGTAAATATTAGACTGCTTTAAAAGACATAACTGCATTCATTTTAACACTGTGGATTTAGAATGGTAAAATAATTCCATATTGTAAAATGATGTCAAAAAACTTTTTAATGTACATTTAATGTATAATTTTCAACATTTTAGAACATTTATAAAACACACACACATGTAGCTAGCTAGCTATACACGCAGACACACACACATTTAACCAGTAATGTTACTCCTACACAAAACTGATGATGTTAGTATCAACTAAATGTTTCAAAATAACAAAACCTCTCAAAATTTAATGTACAAATAATTTATTTTGGTAATGCTATGTGCACTGGTGCAGTAGCTAAGAAGGGTGTGTCTCTGTAACGTTTCTCTATCTATCAGGATGATATAAAGACATCCTTCTGAGTTGGAAATAATAATAATATTGATTATGATGCCTTGCAAATCTACAGTACCATGCTGTATACAGTTTCTACAGTAAGAATATGTTCATTATACAGTAGCAATATTGTGGAAATTACAGAAATGTGTTACAGGAATCAGCAATTCAATCAGCAAAATCATCCTCTATATCCCCTATATAAACTGTTGATAAAAAGTCAACATACCACCAAGACTGTTCTACTGCTCATGTGCCCATTGCGCTCTCTCAGACTGTGGCTGCTGTAAGCAAAGCAGCAAGGCTCAGGATGGAAACCTGTGGCCCCTGGGCCTTCTTTAACATTACATCAGTGATGATAAATGATATCCATGTATCATCTCCTCCTTTCTCTCTGTCTGTCTGGGTCGCTAACTACATATATATTTGCACATAAATATGACTTGTTTGGCATATGTTACTCTGATGCTCTTCATTTCTACATTTTATGTTATGCACAGTGTATGTGATGCACTGTTGGGCTATAAGAATGCACTCAGTAATAAAAAGTAAGGAATCTTCAAAATATAAAGCAAATAAAACAAGAAATGACTAAAATATGCAAATGATGTTAACCCTCCTTACATAGTATAAACACTACACTTACACACATGATACACCCTGTGTAGATGAGTCTTCGGACAGGATTCAATTCACATGTGGTCCTGAGTTAGTCAAGCTCCTCTTTGATTTCATTTCAGTCTGGATCAGTTAAGTGTTTTTCACCCCCTTGTCCTCTGAAAAAAATTACAGGTAGCATCACCTACTGCTTTTCACTGAGGTCAGTGTTCTGATGATTGGCAGATGTTGACACATTATTATCTGAGATCCTCTGATCTAAATATTGAACACTGAACACAATTTCAAAATGGAAATGAAATCAAGCTGTTGTTGGAATCTTGAGCTTCACTCTGAACTACAATAAGAGCCACCCTTTCTTCAAACACTGGGACGCGCTATGAATGTGATCATGTGATGCAAATATACAGGTACTAAAGTCGCTCAGTAATGTTTTAGTTGTCTGAATGTGGGAGTTTTATCACTGTAAATTCACTGTAAAAGTCACCCTGAGAAACCAATCCAGTCTGAATAGGCTAAGAGTCCCAGTACACACAAGTACCAATAAAGCGATTCGGATTCTGATACGTGCAGTCATTACTGTGTATCTGCGTTAAGTCTTAATGTGGAAAATTCTAAAGCAACGGTTGATGTGGTGCCTTGAGTTGTACATTTCTGATAGTTGTTAGTTGTTCGTCAGATGATTAGAATAAGCTTTCTGAGGCCATGTGGAGCGAAACACTCTGCAGTTCCCTCTGAGCAGTCCAGCAGGATCACCAGTGCGATTGGCACAACTCACACATCTCTGACATACTGCCCACTTCTTAGCCTGAGTGTACAACAGTAGGCTTTATTCTCTGTGGGATGTACTGTGTGTGTGTATGTGTGTATGTGTGTGTGTGTGTGTGTGTGTGTGTGTGTGTGTGTGTATGCACATGAGTGGGCGGATGGTCAGGCCAGTAAAAGCACATTAGGTCTTAAGAGAAGATTGTTCGAGATGGATGGTCCGAAATTGGGGGCTAGAGTGTGTTACTAAAAAGTTATGTTAAGAAGTTGAGTTTGTATGTGTGTGTGTGTGTGTGTGTGTGTGTAAATGAGTGTGTCTAAGTGGTGTATGTACATGTGTGTGTGTGGGCGAAAGGTTAAAAACCATCTGGACAGAAAAGTTTTGGATGCGCTGCATATTTTGTGTGCACTGTTGTGTATGTGTTTGTGTATGACTGTGTGTGTGTGTGTGTGTGTGTGTATGTGTGTGTGTATGTGTGTGTGTACCCTATGGTCAGTTGAAGCAGGGGGAGTATTTAACCGCCGTTTCTGCTTCTCCTTCTTCACTTCTCCTGCTCTGCCGCAGAGACAATGTCTCTCTCACCCTGACCATAACACACCGTTCACAAAAGCAGGAAAGCACTATCAAACAGCTTCTTTGTTATCGGAAGCTGAAGGGTTTTTTTCCCCCAAAAAAGCCTGTTTCATATCCCTGTATCCCCTCTTTCACACATAGGCCTTGTCTGATTCATTGTCAGAGACACGTGGAACGAAGGTTTTGTGATAATGAAAAAACACTTTCACAACTTCTGTCCAGTGCCACAGTCAAGCAGGCCTACCTGTGTTACTGTTCATGCTTGTATGGAACCCTAAAATAGTCTACATGTCAAGGAAACAAGGAAATACTTTGTTATTAAAACAGGACAAACAGGCACAATTCTTCAGCTGTTAGGTTGTACTGGACTCAGTACTCCTTATAGCAACACTGTGTAGCGTTTGTACCTTAAAATAACAGCCTCACAATCATGTTGATGCTCCACTGACAAGCAATGGGAGAAGAGCGTCTCTATCACTGCTCACTGCACTATTTAACTCTGGTGAAGCAAGCAGACAAACACTCATGAGAACTGCATAACTGTGCGTAACCTGAGCCACATTTGTGTACAGTCCAGGAATATTACCCTACCCTGTCAGTCTACATGCTTCCTTTGCTTTTAAGTGACAGTTCTGTAGCTCTCAGCTTGTCCAGAAATGCACGTGTAAAGCACGTCTCTCTCAAAAGGTTGCTCTAAGTTCAAATTACACTTCCCGGCTGTAGGGGGAACCCAGGAGCAAGAGATGCTAATTCTCATATAATGCTGCTGTAAAAAAACAATCAGTAAAGTTGTTCTTCTGGGTGGTGTCATGCTTTAGCTAGGGCTGGAAAGGCTGAATGATACACTGGAGTTAAATCAGATGTTTGCTTACGTGCTGCTCCTTACTCACGTAGTGTTAGATAAAAAATTAAACAGTCATATTTCAGTTTCACAACCTGTCTTTAACCTTTAGAATTAAATGGGCTGTTTTTGTTCTTACACCTTTAAGACTGATACTTGTAAATGTCCTCTGATCTGATTGGCTGCCCTGTACTGTGGAAAAGCATGGAAGCAAGTATGAAAAAGCATGGTAGGTTAATGGTAGATAAACCCTCAGGGACATCCAAAAACTTCAGTCATTGTCTTTTGGTTCCATAAACCAGCAGTAACAATATACATGGTTTCATGTATATGTACAGATAGATACACAGTCATTCATACACAGACTGTCATGTGATAGAGAAGTCTAGGTCAAGTCATCTTGGTCCAAACTACTATAAAACCCATCAGAAAGATCAGTTTATTGATTGATGTCTTCCTGTATGTTTGGTTTTATCGTTGTTTCTAACATAACACTCTGGCAAGGGTTATAACCTCCAACTTCATCCCTCCGTCCCTCATTTCCTCATTCTCTCATTCTCTTCCTCCTTCTAGTACTCTCACTATATCTCTCGCTCTTTCTCCACTCATTGTTTGGCCCACTTTCTCAGCCCTGGCTGGCTCTTCATAGACACTGTATTGATTGGGGTTTCAGTTGGCCTCTCATTCTCTCTCTCTCTCTCTCTCTCTCTCTCTCTCTCTCTCTCTCGCTCCCAGTCTGGGTGAGTAATTCTGTGCGTATATGTTCATTCTAAAAGGTTCGTGGTGTGTGACAGGGAGATAAACCCTTAGAGAATAAATATTTCTAAGCAAATTATTTATTGCTCGCTATATGTGCCCCCCCACTTTAGCTGCTACTCTGTCTCATAGTTGTTGTCACATTCAGTTTTAATTGTGCCATTTACTGCTGTACTGTAGGCCATTTTAAAAAACACAAGCAGGGGCACTGGGTGGGGGGAGTACTGCTGTGGGTGAGGGCAGTGTGGAGGAGAGAAAAAAAAATCCAAATTAGAAGAGGCAATTAAGCAAGAAGGAAATGAAGGGTGTTTGAGTGCTTTTTTTTTTGGCTGAGAAAAGAAGAGGGACTAATCTACAAAGTCAGCACAAAATACTACTCCTGACTTTTAAACCAAAAATACATATTTCTTTCTTTTTAACCAAAAAGGTAAACCCATTTCTTTTTATTACTGAGGTTAGGGTTAGGTTTGGGTTAGGCTTAAATTTTTTTTATTACTATTAGGATCCTTATAATACATATGGAATATACATGATAAATATGGAAGTCGAACATGTGAACATTTCATGATAAATGGAACAATATACTTGATCTAAATACATTAATAAATAAATACATTTATTGAAAAACATTTCATAAATATGAGATTTTGTCATGACAATGGTGAAATGTGTGTGTGCATGTATATGTTTGAATATGTATATTTTTCTGAGGTTAGGTTTGGGTTAGGCTTTAAAATGAAAGTCCAACAAAGATTATAATGGAACTCATGACCTCCTGATATTGGGGTGCTTTAGACAGAGAAGGAACTTAGGAGAGTGTCATGTTTTGTTTTTACATTTCTGTGTCCAAAAAAAACATTACAAAACATTTAATACTTTGGAAAAGAAGACGGATTAGTTGTGTTAGCTTTAAAAAGGAAGTAACAGGCCTGACGTAAAATGTTAAGCTAAAGAGACAGCAGATAAGTTTCAGTTACAGATTACAGATCATAAGACCATAAGACTGCTGGACTATTAACCTACCTATTATAACCTATTTAATGCTCAGTTAATTTTTAAATTTCAATCAGGTCAAAATCATTTAAATTAATATAATAATGTGCAGCTTTTACTGACATGTTGGGATAGGAACCCAAATTCTGCACACGAAAAAAGGCAAAAATGGACAAAAACAGCATGTTTCTATTATGTGAAAATTTTATAATGAATGGACCAATAGACTTGAACTAAATAAATAAATAAATAAATAAATAAATGCATTTATGAAAACCATTTCATAAATATGAAATGTTGACAATATGTATATGTCCATGTATATTTATGTTGCTGAGGTTAGGATTAGAATTAGGGTTAGGTTTGGGTTAGGCTTTAAAAAATGCATGACTATTAGGGTCATTGCGAACTTTAAAATATATATTATATATAAAATTATAATAACTTAGACAGATGAGCCACTCAGAAAAATGTCTGTCATGTTTAATTTTACACTTCTCTGTCCAAAAATGTTTATTACTTTGAAAAAGATCAGTTGTATGATCTTTAAAAAGAAAGTGACAGGGCTGACGTAAAATGTTAAGTTAAAGGAACAGCAGATAAGTTTCTATGACAGAGTACAGATCATAAGACACTGACTGTTGAACTATTAACCTACTGTTTAATGTTCAATCAACTGAAAATCTTAAATACGTATGTGTGTGTGTGTGTGAGCGTGTCTTTGAGGGTGTCTCCTCTGTTGTTTTACTGAGGCACTTACAAAAGCCTCCTTGTGCGTCCTTATCAGCTGCCCTGCCCTTTAATTACACTCCTCCCTCTCTCTCTTTTCATTCCTCCTCCCCTCTCATTCCTCCTTTAATGACCTCGCTCCCTCCCTTTTCCACTCCCCAACCCCCCCCCCCCCCCCCCCACACACACACACACACCAAAAAAAAAACAAGGCCGGACGGAGGCAGCATCCCACGCCTTCCCATGATGCCACTCCCTCCTTTGTGAGTCTTTTAACCCCTCCATCCTGTATGTGTGTGTGTGTGTATGTAGAGTCAGCAGGGTGGACCCTCTTACACAAGACCTGAGGCCTAAATCTCTCGTCATGTCTACACACACACACACACACGCACACACACACACACACTCAGCAAAGTACTCTGTTTGACCCCTTTCAACTGTCACTTTCACAGACCCTTTTCTGCTAATCACATCATTGTAGAGTGCCCCCCACCCCAACTGTTCTAACTGAATGCTCCTTCACTGTTTCACATCATTGTAGAGGGTTCTCCCCCTTTCAGACTGTTCTAGAATGCCCCTTCACTGTTTCACATCATTCTAGAGGGTTCTCCCCCTTTCAGACCATTCTGAAATGTTCTTTGTAGAGTGTTCTCCAGCTTTAGCACTGTTCTAGAATGCTGTTAAATATTTTTACACCATTGTACAGTGTTCTCCTCTGTTAAAACTGTACTAGAATGGCCCTTTACTGTTTCACATCATTGTAGAGGGTTCTTCCCCTTTCAGACTGTTCTAGAGTGTTCTTCATTGTTTCATATCATTGTAGAGGGTTCTCCCCCATTCAGACTGTTCTAGAGTGTTCTTCATTGTTTCATATCATTGTAGAGGGTTCTCCCCCATTCAGACTGTTCTAGAGTGTTCTTTTTAGAGTGTTGTCCACCTTTAGCACTGTTCTAGAATGCTGTTAACTGTTTAATTGTACAGTGTTCTCCTCTGTTAAAACTGTACTAGAATGTTCTGCAGTGTTGCACGCCATTATAGAGGGTTCTCCCCCTCTCATTTTTTTTTTAGAATGTTCTTCACTGTTTCACACCATTTGTAGAAACTGACACCCTTTCAAACTGAAACTAGACTAAATTTTCCTCAGTGCTGGTGCGCAGTGCTAGAAAGTGTTTGCCTTTTTTCTAGTACATTGTTGTTTTTTTAACTGCAGGAAAACAAAGAGAAAAGAAAGAGAAAGAGAAATACATTTACTCTTTTAACGTGTTGCAATACTTCACAGATGAGGAACACTGGAGGAATGTTTCAAACAGAAGCTCTTTAAGTCAAGTAAAGAACTAACAACATCAATCACTGACTGTTCAAGTTTGTGCTCAGGCCTTTTCACACCATGTATGATTTGGATTTTACACTGGGAATTTAACACCATCTCTTCGCTGTCTGAGACTGAGAGTAAAGCAGGACTGAGAAACTCTGACTGGTGTTGAATTAACCAATTAATTATGAAGATGGATGAAAATCAAGAACTTGAGGAACATGAGGAACTGCCACCAACTACTGCCACACCAGCTCCAGATCAAATTGCTCCTGCCTGACATGCACTGATTTTAGCGTAAAACCTTTTTTTTTCTGAATAACGGGACAATACTGTTAATTCACTAAATTAATATTCCAGTAGAGACTCGTTTTAATACAGGATGAAAATGCTCTTGTTATATTACAGCAATGTCTTACAGTATAACTACGTTTTTTTGTTTGGCAGCCATTTGTTTTTTGAAAATGGAATTTACCCCACAATAACCATCAAAAAATGCAATTGTTGAACAATGGACAATATGTATGGACAACAAACCTTTATATTATTATCTGCATGGTTAATTACAGATTTTACATAGTAATTGAAGAAAGCAGAAATATACTGTATAAATAAGATATTATTTTCTATCAATAAATAAGAAATAAATGTAATTTCTAAAAAAGGGCAAATACTTAAAATAAAATTTGGGTTGTTAATGTACAGAGATCTGCAATTTTGTATGTTCATATGCATTTAAAATATGGTAGTTATATGGAATATGGATTTTGTTTTTATGTTTCTAAATGTTCTGCACTAATTCACACAGTTTTATAATATTTTTCCCCATTCATTGAAAGGGTCCCAAAGCAATTTTAGAGAAAGTCCCTTTTTAAATGTTTATTTTTAAATATGCCACAATAAACATCTATGCATACATTATTAAACCCCAAACCTCCACTATTGCACTATTGCACTATTGCCCACTTAGTTCATCATATAGACCCGTATCCTTCCAGCCTACTCTCTCTCTCTGTCTATCTGTGTCTCTCTCCCCCATGTTTGTAAGCTGCTTATACACCTACTAGTAGTGATATCACAAGCTCTGGTGCCAGCTCTTTTACCCTTAGATGTGTGTGACTGGGGGAGGGGGGGCAGATGAAAAAGAAGGACAGTTATCTGTTCTTTCTCTGCTTGCTTTTTCATCTTTTCTGTTGGTGGTGAAGGCAAAGGCTGAAGGCCTGTCCGCTCCTATTAACCGCTGTTCACATACAGTGAGCGCGCTTCCGTTTGTGTATGTGTGTGTTGTGGGTTGTGTATTGCGAAGGGGTATGTGGAAAGCAGGTCCCCCAATCTCTGAGGTGATTATGACAAAAATGAGTGTTCCCCAAGGGACCATCAGCTAGGAAAGATATTAAGGGGGGGTTAGCTGTGAAACGAAAAAAGAGAGGAGGCGGAACGACTAGGGGAAGATGAAAGAAGGAAGGGAAAGAAGGAAGGGAAATGAGAAAAGAAAAAGGGAAAAGAAAGAGAGAAAGGGCTGGGGGAAGAGACATAGTCAAGGCAAAAGTAGGCCTAATATGTGGAAAATTGGACTTGACTGACCTGATGATGTGTGATGATGGTGATGTGAGTGTTTGTTTGTGAGGGGGGAATTCTGCAAACTGCCATGTGGGTGTTTCCCTAATTTTCACACGTCCACATGTGTGAATCAGTTGATGTCTGAGGAATTCTCTGGGGTTTTTGTCTTCATTACCATTTCTTCTTTCACTTCACATCTCGACATATTTTCTAAATGCCACTATGATGGAGAACCAACAGAAATTCCACGCAGAACGCCCTGAGATACTGCGCATTTAAGTGATGGTGACAGTACTGGTCCTATATGCAAACAGTGCAAGTTGTGTGGGGGAGCCCTTCATCTGCCGAGGGGGACTCTATGGCAAAACTGACATCATATGCTTAATAGAATTTTAGATGAGCCAATTATACATTTTTAAAGAGCAGGGTATCCACATAGGCCTAAGCATTTTGTAGTGTTCACAAATAGAGGTTATGCACGTAACGTCAAAGGTGGTGTGAGTCACTGTGGCCACACACACTGAGTGGCAATAAGAGTGACTGAGTGGCAGCGGTAACGTTAAGTGTGAATGCCGCTAAAACACAAAAACATCAAATTCGGGAAAGAGCTGTTGTGCGGTTGAATATGGGACTATCCTTTTACTGACTTCCAAAAGCTAAAGAAAAGAGAATAAAATGGATTGCTGCAATTTACAGAAACAACTAGGAGCCAGACATCAAAACTTATGGAAGCTTATTGAGTGGTGAAGTCAGGTGGGGAAAACAAGTTAAGCAACATGCTAAGTTGGATTAAAAGGGAAAGCTAGCAAACCCAGATAAACCAGTCTACTAAATGTGCCAGAAAACAGTTGAAAACACTCCTAAGACCATTCACCTGACTTTGTGCTCTCAGATATGAAGCTTTATTCTCTAAATGTGTGCGAGTTGTGCCTCAGTTATCTGGACGTTTCTGGGTACACATCAATGTCCATGGAGCACTGCTTCTTTGGTAATTTGGATAGATTGCTGTTGAGTCCAACTGCCTTTAACTTAGCAGATAATGGCTTGTCTCATCCCCGGTTTGGCCGTTTTCCCTAATAAACACAGACATGTTGAGGAACATTTTGCCGCTCAGTCCGACTAAATGGGGGGTGTTCCAGCTGGGACGTGACATCAGCGCATAACCTCTATTAAGTAACAATAATGGGCTAGTTTATTTTTCTGTGATCCATTTAGACATAGGACATGTGACAGGGTGGCTTCAATGGGCCATAACCTGTCAGCAAAGAGAAAATAAATAAAGAAATTTATTTTTTAATTTAAATAAAGGGACATGTAAAGACAATAGGTCAAATGATCTCCCTTTGGGTCTCTAAAGAAGCTTTCAGTTGGTGGTTCTTTGGATAATCATATGTATAAAAGATAGGTGTGAGTAAAAAAAACACATTTTACAAAACCAGTGCAACAGCAATCTTGTGCCTGGTAATGTATTTACAAATGGATTACAGTAATAGAGTAGAGTAGTTCTGATTGATGTATATTACTGGTGTATGTTGATTTCTGTATGTAATATGTAACTCTATGTAATATGTAATTGCTATTTCATGAGAAATAGGATACAGGTACATTACATTTATATGTTTTGCAGTTTTTTCTAACCAGACCATTCTAACTGTAACAGAAATTATGCAATTACCCATAATATGGATATCTATGGATTGTATCCCCACAAAAAAGGCATTTAGTAAGCTCTTGTGTGGTGAATAGGTTCCCTAACCAAAGTTCTCAATCTGTAACAGTGAATGCTTCCAATATATAAAGCAATATATTGTCTACAGTAAATGCATCCAATATATGGAACAATATATTGCCTACATTTACTATGTTTTCACTTGCCAAGATTTGTTTACAATGCATTATTTTGTTCATCTTCACGAACCACACACACACACACACACAAGGCAGAGCAGTTCCCATGCTTCCCAAACAACGCTGGTGACCCGGGCACACTTATGGCCAAGCATTGCCCCCTTCTTCAGGGGTCAGAGCTAATTTGTTCTGGTGTGGGAGTGTGTCAAGGCCCCTAAAGGTCAGGGGATCAAATCAAATGACCCGCTGAGCTGCAGGGGTCGATTAAAGTAAGAGGCAGCAATGAGGTTTAACCCTTACCTCCCCCACACGCACCTCCCACTGCACTGGAAAACACAAGCTAGAAATCTCCACTGACCTGGAGTGCAGGGGTGTTTCTAACCCAGGCTTAGGGAGATTTCCTCAGCCTAAATAAATGTACATTATTAGTTGCAGTACAATTTTTGTTATTCAGCATGTGGAGATAGATTTGTTGCTTTAAACCAGTGCAATATTGCAAATAAATGGTATGTATAGTATATGTAGTGCATATGAGGTTGGTGTGGCGCAACAGATAACCCCATTACCTGCCACTGAGCTACCACAGTGCCCATGTGGGAGACTGGGGTTCGATTCCCGGTCTGGGGGTCTATGCTGCGCTACACCAATAAGAGTCCTTGGGCAAGACTTCGAACACTACATTGACCCACCTCTGCAACATGAGTAACCCTGGAAGTCGCTCTGGATAAGAGTGTCAGCTAAATGCCATAAATGTAAATGTAAATATAATGTGTTTATAGAATATGTATAGTATAAGTTCATGTGTAAATATTATAAATAGAAATATTGTATTTCTATTTTGTAAATACACTATATTGCAAAAAGTATCCACTCACCCATCCAAATCATTGAATTCAGGTGTTCAAATCAATGCCATGGTCACAGATGTATAAAACCAAGCACCTGGGCATGCAGACTGCTTCTACAAACATTTGTGAAAGAATGGGTCGCTCTCAGGAGCTCAGTGAATTCCAGCGTGGTACCGTGATGGGATGCCACCTGTGCAACAAGTCGTTAAATTTCCTCACTACTAAATATTCCATAGTTAACTGACAGTGGTATTATAACAAATTGAAAGCAATTGGGAATGTGGTATTATAACAAATTGACAAAGTGGTATTATAACAAATTGAAAGCAATTGGGAATGACAGCAACTCAACCACGAAGTGGTAGGCCACGTAAAATGACAGCGTGGGGTCAGCGGATGCTGAGGCACATTGTGCTCAGAGGTTGCCAGCTTTCTGCAGAGTCAATCGCTACAGACCTCCAAACTTCATATGCGTAAAGAGAGCAGTGGTGTAAAGCATGCTTGGACTCTAGAGCAGTGTAGTCGTGTTCTCTGGAGTGACGAATCACGTTTCTCCATCTGGAAATCTGATGGTCGAGTCTGGGTTTGGCGGTTGCCAGGAGAACGGTACTTGTCTGACTGCATTGTGCCAAGTGTAAAGTTTGGTGGAAGGGGGATTATTATGGTGTGGGGTTGTTTTTCAGAAGTTGGGTTCACCCCCTTAGTTCTGGTGAAAGAGATTTTGATCAATTTCAGAAGGAGATTTTGATCAATTTCAGAAGGAGATTTTGATCAATTTTATGCTCCCAACTTTGCAGGAACAGTTTGGGAATGATCCCTTCCTGTTCCAACATGACTGCACACCAGTGCACAAAGCAAGGTCCATAAACACATGGATGAGCGAGTTTGATGTAGAAGAACTTGAGTGGCCAGCACAGAGTCCTGACCTCAACCCGGTTCTGGAAGAATGGTTAAAAAATTCCCATAAACACACTCCTAAACCTTGTGGAAAGCGTTCTCAGAAGAGTTTAAGCTGTTATAGCTGCAAAGGGTGGCCCGACATCATATGAAAAACCCTATAGATTAAGAATGAGATGTCACTCAAGTTCATATGCGTGCAAAGGCAGGCGAGCGAATATTTTTGGCAATATAGTGTATGCGTTGTGTTTTACTACTGTGATGGACGATGCACCTAGGTTTTTTACTCACCTTTACCTGCGTAATGTGATGTGACAATAAGTGTGAATTTGTTTAATTTATTTTGATTTTCCATTCCACCTGTAACGCCTGCACTCATTTGAGGTGGAACAGAAAATGTGAATAAGAAGCTAGTGAACAAGATCGTTCCACAATGTTCTGTAAAAATTACTCAGTTTCTGTTTTTTGTTTTCTAATCCTTGATTACTGCAACCCTGATCTTTAAAAATATAAAGGAGGTAGAGGCAGATGATTTTGCAACCACAGTTAATGTACACAGCTAGTGAGACACTATATGGATGCAATTTCCTTCAGTCTCCATGTGCACAGGTATAGAAAATAAAGCATCTAGCAATCTACCATTTTTTCTAACATTTGTGATTTATATGTGTAAATATGTGTTTCTAAAGAGTTCACTGAATTTGAGGCTTATTAAAGAGTATTTAGGAATTTTCTTCCCTCCTAGATATTCCTTAACTATGAGTGATATTATCAAAAAGTGGAAGCATTTAGGAACCACAGCAACTCAGTAAAAAGTGGCAAACCACATAAAGTGTGCTGTGGCACATTGTGCATAGAAGTTGCTGACTTAGTAACTACAGAGCTCCAAACCTCCTTTACCATTAACATCAGCACATAAACTTTAGGAACTTCATTTCATGGGTTTCCATGGATGGGCAGCTGCATGCAAGCCTTTCATCACAAGGCATAATGCCAAACATCAGACAAAGTAGTGTGAAGCACACCGCCATGGAACTCTGGAGCAGAGAACCATTCTGTGAAGTGACAAGTCTGGGTTTGGCGTAAGCCAGGAGAATGTTACCTGCCTGATTGCACTGTGTCAACTATAAAGTTTGGAGGAGGAGGGATAATGTTATGGGGTTGGTTTTTTTTAGCATGGCAAGACTTTTTTCCAATTTTATGAAAACAGTTTAGGGCATGCTTTTTCCTGTTCCAGCATGACCATGGCCCCGTGCTCAAAGCAAGGTCCATAAAGGCATGGTTGGATAAGTTTGGTGTGAAAGAACTTGACTGGTCCACACAGAGCCCTGACCTCAACCGCATAGAACACCTTTCGGATGAACTTGTATGGAGATTGTGAGCCAGGCCTAAACTCTAAAATCTAAAATCTAAAAATCTTGTAGAACGCTTTCCCAGAAGAGTGAAAGCTGTTACAGCTGCATATTGGAGGACCAACTCCACAGTCATGCCTATGGATTTAGAATGGAATGATTTAGAAGCTCCTGTAGGTGTGATGTGTCCCAATACTTTTGTCTGTGTAGTGTATCTACAATAGTTAGCTATCAAGTTTTTACCTTGTTCTTATCTAATCTTTTTGCTAGCTAGCTAACTTCAGGTCAACACGACGAGTAAAGACAGTGAGCATGTTACTTACAGCTCTTTATATCCCCTAGATCTTGGTTTAGTATTTTAAAACAACAACAGTAGAAGTCACTGACTTTTTATTTTAAGATATTTTAAGTTTTATATCTCCCAGTTCCTCAAGAGGCGGCAGCTCAGAAGGCCAGTCAGGTAGAAAGACCAACCAAAAAGTTGAACTGACTCATCTAAGCCTCAAATTCCTGGAATTTTGAGTTTAATAATAAATATAAAAAATAATATTACTAAATACAGACAAAAAGAGAAGGGAAAAGAAACTGAGGGAGACAGGACTGAAGGTACAGGTCTGATCAGGAACCAGTGTACAGTCTGTCCATTTGAATAACCTTTAGTCTTTTGAAAATGAATGAAAATGCTGTCCTATGAAATGCTGCATGTAATATCCATGGTTGTGACTTATCAGCAGAGGTGGAAAATTCAGGTCCAGCTGAGCTCAGAAAAGTGGAAGAAAAGTTTTTATATTTTGAACTCAAATTTTCCACTTATGCTTATCAATGCTCTGCCCACAAACGTGTTTAATGGTAGCAATTGCTGTGAGGTTGGACAAGTTGAGTGTCATACTATGCCTTCATTGTATTACAGGCCGATGAAACCCAACTCTCTGCAAAATCCACACGTGCTGCGTAATCACAAAACACATCCACTAACATGACAACACCTTAGCTATTTTTTTCAAATGTGCTGCAAATTCACAAACGTTGTACTAAAGCAATAGAATGGAGAGGGAGCGTGTCATACTTTATCACAGTCGTGCTGTTACACAACATTGAGTTTTTCTTTTGTTTTCATACAACAGTTTAGAAAGTAAATATGTTAAGAAATAAAACAATTGAGCCGTGAACATGATACAGTGTGTATTGTGAAAAAAAATGCTGTTGTGGCAATGGCGAAACTACAGCAGAGTTAGAACACTTCTCATCTAATCAGCTTGCGTGCCTGGAACTAAACGTTGTATAAAAAATTGAAATTCATCAAAATGACAATCAAATGCTGCAGAAATGCCGCAAATCCAGAAATGCAGCATATCCAGTCACAACACAGTAGAAGTATTGTTTGAGACTGCGTCCCATTACCACACACTACCGCACTGAATAGTACGTACATGTTGTGCACCACCAATCAGAAGCACACAGCAACTTTGTTAGCGAAGTATGCAAAGTACAGAAGTGTGTGATTTTACATTTACGGTAAGGTGCACGTATTTGTCACTGTACAGTGTGCACTGTACAGCGAAATGTGTCCTCCGCATTTAACCCATCTGGTAGTGAACACACACTCACACACACACACCCAGAGCGGTGGGCAGCCAACTCCAGCGCCCGGGGAGCAGAGAGGGTAAAGGGCCTTGCTCAAGGGCCCAACAGTGGCAGCTTGCTGAGCCCGGGAATCGAACCCACAACGCTGTAACCGCTGAGCCACCACTGCCCCACGGCCGAGTCGCTCGCTGTCTTCAAACGCAGACTGAAGACCCACCTCTTCAGAGAATACTTGGGCGAATAGCAGAGTACTATGGTCACCTTATTGACTTGTGCTTAGTAATGTCTAAAGCAGACGCTCTTATCCAGAGCGACTTACAAAAGTGCTTTGCTACTTACCCAAGAACTTAGCTGGTTATAATAGACTAATAGTTCAAAGACACCTCTAAGCTTTAGACATTACTAAGCACAAGTCAATACGGTGACCATAGTACTCTGCTATTCATAATGATGAGTTTACACTCCTACGCTACGTTCTACGCTACCAAGCTGTAGTATGTTGCTGCAGATAAGTGAAACTTCAGACAGTCTAACACACACACACACACATATGATAAACTGCACGCTAAATGTAGGTATTTTCACAAAACCATTGTGTGATGACAGTTTCTCATGAGGTTGAATGTTTGGGACTTTTTTCTAATATTCCATAGAGCTTGGCCAGCCTTTTAACAGTTAGAGGCAATGAACATATTTGTGGGCGGAGCTTGTTGCAGGTTGCAGGATCCTTCAGAGCCCAATTCTTGTCCTCCAAGCATTACTGCTGTTAAGCTGACTGTTAAACTGAAGGAGGCTCAACAGTACTGCGTGTCGTGTTAGGTGTGGTTTATCTTAGGTTATGTGTATATTTTGTGATACTGTGAATCATGTCATGTCTTTTAACTATGCTCCAACCAAACCGCCCTAGGAAGAGTCAATAAAGATTTACTACTACTACTACTTTTCTCTGGAAGTATGCAAAGCGAGGGAGGCTTTCTCTTTCTCTCTGAGGAAAAGGAAAGTGAGGGGGTTAGATTTTGGATTTTACTGAAACGGAAAAAAAAGGGAAGTGGAGGCTGTCTAGAAGCTTCCGTGGAGCTCCCCAACATCATTAAAACAAGCAGAGCGGTGGTGTGCGCTGAAGAGCCGTGTCTAAGGGGTGACCTCCACAATAGGATGATGTTGTTGCTTCAGGGAAGAGAAGGTCATTTTGTACTCAACTCTCTGTTTTTTTCCTTCTCCCCCGCCCCTTACAACTTCCAAGGGAGTAAATGAGATTTAGAGGGGGAGAGAGAGAGAGAGAGAGAGAGAGAAAGAGAGCAGATAGAGCAGCTACGTGTTTGTGTGTACGCACACATATACACATATAAATGTTCGGGAGGTTCATGACACCGAGCTAGTCAAAGTCAGAAATGTCAGGAAAAGCTTCATTTTTTGAAAGAACTAAACACAGATGCTGAAGAGCTGTGATTTCGAAAAGGAGAAAGAGAGAAAGGGAGAAAGAGAAGACTTGGAATCTTGTGCTCTGAACAGGAAGCAGGTCTGTGTGTGTGTGTGTGTGTGTGTGCATGTAAGCAGTAGGTCACCTCTGGCTGCAGAGAACCAAGGAGACAAGGAAAGAGAGGGAGAGAGAGCAAAAGTGAGTGAGAAAGAGAGAGAGAGAAAAAAAGAGGGAGGATAGAGTGTGTAAAAGTGAGAGAACGAGAGTGTGAGAGAGGGCGAGAGTGGCTGAGAGAGAGAAGAGAGAGAGGGGAGGGGGTGGGTGAGAGAGAGAGAGAGAGAGAGAGAGAGAGAGAGAGAGAGAGAGAGAGAAAAGGCCCTGTGTGGTTTCTGAAGCAGGGTTGCTTGGGGGGCAGCGGTGGGGTGGTGCGGGAGTGGGGAGTAGCAGTGGTCAGCCAAGGCCACTGGGCTACACAAGAAAAGCAGAGAAAGACAGGAGATGCAGTGGGAGGAGAGAGAAAGAGAGTGTGAGAGAGAGAGAGAGAGAGAGTGAAAACTCGACCTATTCGACAGGGGGTCGAATGTATTGAACATCTCTATCGTCAGCTTGTCTTTTTTGTATCTTAATAAACAGAACTGTGTAAGAACAAGAACTAAAACAGGCTCTGAGCCTAGTTCTCTCAGATCAGTAGTCAACGGCTCATCGCTTATTGATCATCACTGATCATCAGGGATCTTTTAGTGTGTATGTACAGAGTACCTCTGTTTAATTTGACATATAAACTCTACCAACCGGTGCAGCCCAGAAGCGGACGCGTTCCTCTTTTGGTTCGTGGTTCCTCTCAGTGTCTCTTCCTCGTGCTCTTAGGGAGTTTCTCCTGATGCTCTCATCTCTTAGGGAGTTTGCTTATTAGGGGTCTGGGGCTGGATTTGTGCAAAGCTGCCCTTAGACAGCGTCAGTTGTCTAAAGCACTGTGGATATGTAGATATCTGACCTGAACATACCAGACATAGGCAGCGTCTGAAACGTAAGAAATGCCACCTGCGCTCCTCTGACAGTATTCTGAGGCGGGAAGGTACACTGTCAAACCTGAATCAAAGTGCAGTATCCTAACCTTCTTAAAATACAGTACATTTCATTAATACAGCCAACTGCTAACCGCTAGTAATGAGCTGTCGACACCATGGCAACTTCAGGACATGTTGTTGATGATTCTGTAACAGAGACAGCACAAGCAACAAGGGACCAAGGCAGCAACCTTCAGATTCAGACACAGCTATTGTGTGCTGGAGAAAAATGACGTAAAGTAATGGAAGCCTATATTAGTTAGCAATATGCACACTGCATACGGTCGTTATCATACACTTGCCCCAAACTACATAAAATGTAACAATCTTAAATTTATTTAGTGTAACATATGGGTTCCGAATTTTTTTTCATTTCTAAATCATTCAAACACAAAAGCTACCCTTCGCATTTGCATGAGCATTTCATAACCAGGCAGAGCCGGCCCAAGGCATACTCGAATTATGCGAGCACTAACGCCCATGAGCACTAAGATATCATGATAAAAAATATGTATTTTAAAAATAACATTGAATAATAACAACACAATTTTTATATAAACCAATTCTACATCAATTAATATCTGCTGTTAGCTGCTGCCACTGTTGCGCAAATGCAGATACGCTATGCTTATGTGATCGATAAAGGCCCGGGCACTTCAGCGTATTGCACAATATCGCTCTCTCAATGGAATCATAAGGCATCTGCTGCTGAGGTGATGGTATGGGGGGCTCCAAATGAAAATCTGCTTAGGGCCTCAAAAAGGCTTGGGTTGGGTCTGTAACCAGAAGTACTTGGAATACAATATTCTTAGGGTTTGGGTTCAGTGTCTATTCATAAAAATCATCTGCTTGGCTACATCACATAGTTAAAAACAGTAGGAGCAACAATTCTTAAGTCTAATTTGTCCCTGTATGTTTGTGTGTTTACAGATCAGCATCTCATGCAGATGGAAACTAAAAATTAACTAAATTAACTAAAAGTGGAGTTATGCCATAATGTCATCTTAGGGAAAGGACCACGCCCCAAACTCCTCCTTTCCTTCCTCTTTATATACCCTGCTTGTCAGTCCAACAAAATTCACACCCCCATCTTCTCCATCTCCTCATCAGACACTGCACTAGCAATATAGAAAAAAAACATTAATTGTGAAATGTGCAAAAGTTAAGGAAACCCTTGCAGTTGTAAAGTCTTAGAAACTAATTAACATATTACGTCTTAATTGACTCGCTAGGACTCTTCAAACCTTGCTAACACTGAACAAACATGCAGTCCTCTAATGCCAGGTTCACACTACACTGATTTTAGGCCCGGTTTTCCAGTCGCAGACTGTTTTTGGAGCCTTAGGTTCGGAGGCAAATCGGTGTTCACTCAGCGCTGGCTGAATGGCGCAATCCGAGAGCACCCCGAATGATCGCAGATGCTTCGCAAGTTCCCGACAAATATCTAGCAGGTGTAGCATATCTGGACCTGATGCCAACTCTAAATCCAGTAGCGTGAAAGGTGTTGTGACTGGAAGTTAGTGGAGGGACTAGCTATAGCCAATGAGAGTGCAGTACACAGGGGGGAGTAAGCCAAAGGTGGAGTTACACATATGTGTCCTTATCACATATAAGGGCATATTGCTCATCTATTAACCAATCCATTTTAACATCCATTTTGGAAGACAAAAAACGTGTCTCGCATGTGACCAGAGATGTTATGGATGAGGAGACCGGTCACTGGTTGAAATATGAATGGGAGTTCTCTTAATGCTCAGAGAACAGATAAAGTCCTGCCCTTCAGCAAAAAGAACAGATCAAATCATCATAAAGACGGGAGAGTATGACAAGAAAAACGGCTGGTGGCGTAGCAAAGAAGGCCGTCAAGTGAACAGACTTGCCTGTAAGGACTTAGCATTGCACAATTTTGCAACAAAATGCGTTTTTTGAGATCTTGTAATTCGTGACCCTGTATCACTGACCTGTCGTGTAGTGTGCAAACCACAACGACTAAAAGATTCCCTGATTACAAGACAACAAGCTGTGTAATGTGAAGTGTACAATGAACTGGCATCTCTGAAAGTCGTGTAGTGTGTACATGGCACAAACAGCTGCCTGAGGATCTGAAAATGAAGCTAATAAAGCCTACGAAGCAGGGGAAGGTTGCCTGAAATGTCATTTGGAAATGGCAGCTATGGGGAACTGTGTATATTAAGGGAAGGTCTGGAGGACTCAAAACACTTTCAGACAGAAGTGTCTGTTGGTCAAAAAGGCAAAGTAACCCTCGTATCCCTCAGAGCAAAGTACCTTAGCTGACACACGAGTGGTGGTGCACTGTGCTACTGTGCAGCATTGCTTGCTACTAGACAGTGATCCAAAACATGCCTCAAAATCCACCATGAACTACTTTAAGAAACACAAGCTGAAGCTTTTAGAATGGCCTCCAAAGTCCCTTGACTCGAACATGATTGGAAATCTGTGGGTAGATCTTAAACGTGCTCGGGCAGCAAGACGGCCCAAGAATATCACAGAACTAGAAGCGTTCTGCTAGGCAGAGTGGGAGCAGATTCCTATAACCAGAATAGAAAGACTCCCAGCTGACTAACAAAAGGGTCTTTAAACTTGCACATACTATACTTTTGAAAGTTGTAGGTATAAGATGACAATGTGTGTTATTATTTGCTGATTTTTTAAATAGTTTACTGCAGAGGATGTATTTAATTCTTCTCAACAAACATATGTGGACTGGCCAGGGGTTCCTAAACATCTGCATTCAACTGTGTGATGATTTAGGAAAGCAGTTTCGATGATGATGCTAATTAACAGTGTGTAAGCCTCCATCGTTTATCTCATAGCTCCAGTGCAGACTGTGTTTTGGCTGATCGGCTACATTTGGGGTGAGGGGGAAATGGTGTAAATTTATGTTTGGGGTTTTTGTTTTTTTCTTTTGCTTTAAGTGATGCTTCAGCCTGACAGGCTTAGACTCGTCCAGACATGTTGAAGTGACAGACCCACGTTCCTAACACCTGTCCTAAGTGTCTCATACTGACTGACTGTCACTTTCTCTTCTTTTTTCCCTTTCTCCCTCCATATTCCCCCTCTTTTTTTTTCTTCCACTTCATTCCATCACCTCCCCTGAACTCTTGCCAAGCTGCCAGCCACGTTCTCTGTCTGTTCGCTGTGGGTTTTTCTGTCATTGTGTTGGGAGTTTTCTTTGAGGGTGAAAGCTTTTTTTTTTGTTTGTTTGTCACCCACCATTATCATCACATCGTCTTCAGAATGGACACTTCTCCATAGAGGACAGTTTCTGAACGGCACAGGCAGATGCACGCACACACACACACACACACGCACACAAACACCTGGCATGTCTCCTTCTCCATTGCCAGACTGTGATAAGTAGAGGAAGGGGACAGTGCTTTGAAATCATCTTGTGCTATTTTTATATTTTATTTTTGCGGGCGAGCTTCGTTCGACGTCACCAATTAGAGCTGCGGGTCTGCAGTAAAAGTGCAATTAATTCACCACTTCAAAACAGCACTCGAGTGGATGCAGTTTATATTTCTCCTCCTTTTGTCATGGTTCAAACGCAAGGCAGCGTTTCCTGCACTGAGCTCTAACACATTCTTTTAACTCCCTGTTTATCCGCCTGTGTGTGTGTGTGTGTGTTTTGCATATAGGGGAGTGTGTTTGTGGCCTGTGGCCTAAATAAAGTTGTAAGGCAGCAGCAGTGTACAGGGCCTATTTTATGAAGCTGCTTTCCCCCCACCCGGTATGAGGGGTCCACTGCGCTTAGAGCAGCCTCTGTGTCCCTACATACAACTTATTTATGTCAGATTAAACACAAACACACAGGCTGGTATTACAATGTTTGTGAGGACGTCTGTGGAACAATGCAGTACTGTAGCTGAATAATGCCTGACCCCTAACCCGAGCCTACACCTCAGTAATGAAAAGACTGTCGTTTGGCTTCCAAAATCATAACTATATTCTCAAATACATAAAATGTACAGATATTCCTATATTAACGAGAACAATAGGTTCTCACAAATATCTCAACACAAACACATACAGAGAAACTGAAGTACACATATGTTAAATTCATTTCTTTTTGACCTATGATGTCAAATTAATTGCCATTCAATCAATCTATGAAATTCATATTGTTGCTGTACAATAAAATTGTTCCATTGTTTGAACCCTGTGGCTCTCCTGTACACTGCTTGAATAATTCTGGATGAATAGACCAATAGAAATGCATTATTTTACATTAACTGCCATTCAAAGTTAAGAACTTACTTGCCTTTGTCCTGTAAAGTCACTATTTTGGAGATCAGTTAGCACTGTCCTCTAGTTTATCTGTGTATTTTGGGAGCATAATTGTGACAGCTCTATTGTTTGGTCACTGTTTGGGATAGTGTTTGTATGTGTGTGTGTGTGTACGTGGCCTGCCCTGGCCCACAGGTCCCTGTGGTAGGCAGCTTTGATAAGTGCTCATGATATGAATGAATAAATAAGTAAGAGTACTAATGAGGTGTAAGCCCCATTGTGTGTGGTGGGCAGTGAAGTGTGGGAGCAGGGCTGTGGAGGGGCAGGACACTGGAGAGGTGGATGAAGGGATGAAGAGATGAAGAGGGGAAGAGAAGAGGAGGGAGGGGTCAGTTGGCCTGTGTCATGTCAGGCGGATTGGCAGACAGGCCGTGGCATGCTCAGACAGAGCGAGAGAGAGAGAGAGAGAGAGAGAGAGAGAGAGAGAGAGAGAGTAAAGCAGCTTGTTTCTAACACGGATTGCAAGCACACAGAGTGGCAAGAGAACATCAGCGTTACACAACTGTACAGAGGCCAAAGCCAGCAGGCCTGCTACAGGCCAACAGCAGTAATCCGCACACAACCACACACTCGGCTCACACACATGCACACCCAAGCCCTGATTCAGCCACTACACTAACACAAACACACAACAAGTGCACACAAGCCCTGTCCCTTCGGGAAAGCAAAGCTATGATTCCGACACCTGTTACAGACGTGAACCTGAGAGTAATGGGAAATTGTGAAGAAATTTGGAAATAGAAGACAGAAATGCAGCACAGTCACTAGTATCAATGCAACAGCAACACTCAGTGTCAGGGAAACGGAGCGTGCTGTGTGTTATTTTATACGTTTGGATTCAAATCCATCTTCAAAACTGCACAACTACAGTGGGGTGCATAAAATGATACCATACCTATGGTGATCGCTTGCTGAGTGATCTAAGGATTAGTGTCACCACTAGGGGGCACATTTCATTTCTCCACCACTGAAAAGCAAAAACAGTGGACAAAGCAGGCTCCAGGCTTTCACTCACGCCTACATGCTCCTGCCCTGCTTAAGGGCTCCTGCAGAAGGCCTGCATGTGGTGGCTACTCTTACACAGACTCAGCTAGAGCCACAGGCTAAGATCAATTTCAGATACATTTTAGCTAGGGTGAATGAGCAATAACCGGTCATGAATTCAAAAAGTTTTCAAAAGGGAGGTAAAAGATACTATACTAATACTGCGCTAGACAAGATATACTGCACTATACTACTGCTACCAAATGATAGGGACAATAATAATAGGAATAATATTAATAACAGCTACTCAAAGAACTACTACGACAATGAAATGTCATTGTCATGTAAAAACATTGTTTCTCCATTTTTGCACAATTACAATCTGACCAATAGTAATGCTCTAAAATGACTTGGAAAGTTATGTTGTTGTTTTTTTTACTTATCCTGTACAGTTGCCATTTTAAAGATATATATGTATATATATATATACATATATATACCACCTTGACAGGACGTATATGTTTGAGAGGTAGGAGACCATTATATATATATTATGTGTGTCTAAATGTTAATAATAATAACAATAATAACAATAATAATAATAATAATTTTATTATTATTATTATTATTATTATTATTATTATAATGCTTATTATTGCTTCTAGGTGTGAGTGTGTGGCGATGAATGACGGCTCTCATTAGGCTGTCAGTCAGACCGGAGCTGTCCACGGTTCATCCTTTATTCAGCCTGCCGTTAGGATGAGCGCGAGCGTTCACGTTGCCTCATTTCCTGTAGTTGAGTCTCAGGCGAGAGAGGGAGAGACATAGAGATACAGCGAGAGAGAGAGAGAGAGAGAGAGAGAGAGAGAGAGAGAGAGAGAGAGAGAGAGCGTGTGTGTGTGTGTGTGTGAGAGAGAGAGAGAGAGAGAGAGAGAGAGAGAGACAGAGGGGGAGGCTGGTTCCTGATACCGAGACACGGAAAAGCAGGGGAGGGAGAGTTTGAGGGGGAAAAAGAGACAGGCGGAGAGAGGGGGAGAGAACAGGGGAATTACACTGACGGACACAAAAGCGTCGCGGGGAGAACCAGAACACACAATCTCTCACATCTTCCGTCTCTCACAGGGTGACGCCAAAAACTGAAGCCCGAGGCATCGACACCGCTTGAACCCAGAACTCATGGGTTAACAGGTACGTCTATCCCACCCTACCGCACTCAGTTCTTACAGTAGGCTGTAGTTGCCTCGCTTGTGGTCCATCACAACACTGACAGCGGTGTCACTGCCGTCGGCTTCGGTCTCCACAGCTTTCCTAGCGAGTGTTTTCGCTCGGTGCTCAGACGCGGACCGGCGTTTATGAGCTTAACATGTCAGGTAGAGGGAGAGAGCGGTGAGTTCGAGTTACGGCGCGGGGAGTTTTCTGGAGGATGCCGATTGTCGAACAACAAGTGAGTTTTGACAGCTGGTCGCTGGTCGTTTCAGTTCTGAGACACACGGTGAGGTGGTAACTGGCTAAGTTTTTTTAGCCGCTTCTGTGAGACAAACCTGTTTTGACGTCGCCAGGTGAGACACACACATGACAGTCCCTGACAATGGCAGCCTGTGGAGCTGTAGGTAAGGCTGAGGGATGAGGGCTCGTCCGCTCAGCACTAGGCTTCAGCGGCTCGGTGTTCTCGCGGTTCGTGGTGGATTAGCTGTAGCGCTGAGGTGAAGCCTGATCTCGTCCCTTTTTTTTTTACCAGAGGGGTTTACGAGCGCGTTCAGGTTACATTTTAATGAAACACCGCGCTAACACGGTGTGCAAGACCACCTTTCTACTCCACGCGTTCAGCAGCGTTTCTCCCTCAAGTTTTGACCGTATCGTGACTCTTTGGCCTCAGAGCTCCAGTCGCGCTGTCGGTTATTCCTGCTTCCGCGATTCTAACTGTCCGTTTCTTGCGGTCGAGGGGTGTGTGTGTGTGTGTTTGGGGGGGGGGGGTTAAAACGAAAAGCACTCAGCTCGGCGAGTCAGGGCTTAACCCCCCCCCGCCCCCTCTCCCCTCCTCCCCCTTCTCCCCTTATTTAACCTCCAAAGAGGGGAATTTCTCCTGCTGGAAATTTCTGCTGCGTCAACACCCAACCCCAGCGCACCAGACAAGAGCAGGGGGGATTTCTTTCTTTCTTTTTTTTTAAATACTTTTTTTCCCTCGGACTCCCTTACAATTAGTAGGTCCCACCACACGTAAATCCATCCGCCGTTTAATCCTTGTGTGCCTCTTCCCGCAACTTAAAAAAGTGCAGGGTGAGCGTGTAGGCTATATGTCCGCGTGCACGAGGAGAGCCTATCTCTGGGGGTCGTGCTCGTGTCTCCTAGCCCGTCTGCCCCCTTTTCCCCCCCGCTGCTGCGTTCACGCTGCTGGTCAGTTCCGTCTTCCTCCATTTTCTGGTTTTCTGGCTCTCCGTAAGGGGGGAAGGGGGGTCGCCTTCCGAGCAGCGTCACTGGGCGACGACGTCAGACGCGCGTCTTCTGAACTAGCCGCTGGGTAGAGCGGTGTTAATGTGGGGATCAGACTCCGACAGGTAGAGAGGACGTGTTTAAGCAGCTCTCTCTGAACAGCACCGGCGCTTCTAAGCTTCCTTAATAGCTTTCCTACAAGGCACAGTCCAGAGACTTCATTTTCCTGGTCGAAATGAATGGAGTGTCCATTGGAATTGGCCCTGCTGGATTGGCCAGGGTGGATGCCAAACTGAGCTGGTTTGAGCCACAGTTACTGTTTCGACATTTGTGCCCCCGTGTAAGGTTTATTTTTAGTGGAACTAAGTAAGAGTGGTGTTAATGTGTCTGCTCGCAGCTTGAATCCACAGATTTCAAAGTGCACTTATAAAAAAGGCCTATTAGCCAAATATTAATTGTGTTTTTTTGTGTAAAGCTTTTCCATGGCACTCTAAAGGCCTCGGTATTAGGTCACCGAACTGAGCGTAATTCTACGAGGCCTAGATTGAGCAAGTTGATTTCAGAGGTGGTCACTTGTGTGTCTATAGACTTATTTTCGGATTAGATTCAGTTATCGGGGGACTGGAATTTCTGCCTGGAAAATCACAGAGATGATCAGACCTGAGTTGACTGAATTTTTCAGTTACCGTTATTCTGTCTTTTTCTCAGTGGAGGAGGAAAGGGAAAAACACAGACAACAAAATCGCAGAGGAGCTTCTGTGAAAGACAGAATTATTCCAAGACTGTTAATTTAATCCATGTTAATAAAAATACTGAGCTCTACTTAGTCAATTTCATTTCACTGCTCCACAAAAACCCTTTAACCCCTTAACACACCAAGGCTGAGGTGTGTTATTCAGTAACCACAGGAACTACTGTACAAAGTGATGAGGCTATTCTTTGGTAATAGAAGTTTGTAATAACATTTTTGGCCCACCAGCGGGCCATAGGCCGTTTAAAGGGTCAATGAAGCTGAAGCTTTGGTGTTTATTTATGGATCCAGCTGGACTTAAACGACCATATCAGGTGTTAATTGAAAACAGTAAGGGCCTGTTTACACCTGCCACAAGCATCTTTGTGATCGGATCACGATCGCATTCCACTTGTCCATGTGAAAAGCTGGGAGTAACCACCCCCAAGATGTATAGTGATCAGATTGCGATCAGATCATTGAAACCACATTCGGAGGTGGTCAGAGATGGATCTCTTAATACAAGTGTATGTGCTACAAGTGTAGTGTATACAATACGTCTGTCGAAGTGAACCCTCTCCCTCTTGCTCTATCTCTCCGCACACTCTCTTGTGTGTTTGTGTGTGCATGCTCACACTCATGCTTATTTACCAGTAGATAGCAGACTTACAAAGTTAGTTCCCTTGTGGTTTAAATAGTTCATTGTAGTCCTTGATTGAGCTGTTATGGAACCATCTATTGTTTCACAGCGTTGTAGAACCCCTACCTTTCCTCTAAAGTGTTTACAGTCTCCCTGAGCTGGACATTTTTGATGAGAAACTGTTGCTTTACAGGAAGTTAAACGGAACCAAAAACGATGGGAATGTGACTAGTGTAAACAGAATCTACGGCCAAAGTAGATCCAGATACAGTCTGGATGTAAAATATGCATGCTAATGCCAGATGTGAACAGGCCCTAAGTTTCGGAGATTTAGTTGTGTGTATTATAATGTTATTGTAGACAAATGACCTATAAGCGTGAGCCTTTTTTTTGTGAAACTCTGTCATAAAAGATGTCTTGAGTGACTGCGCGCTGCTCAGTCCGAGAATTAGTCAACTGGTTAAGGGCTAAATTGAGCAGAATAATTTCTGGTTATGCAAGGGAACTGCCTTCATGGCCCACTGTGGGCTGAAGTGAAAACGCAGGCACATCCACTTCCTCTCCTAATCAGGTCTGTCATTTTTTTTTTATTATTTCTTAAATGGTACAAGCCCACATCTTGGCTAACACATATTAGTGTCTCAATCCATCAGAGCGTCCGTTTAAAACTCAGAGACAGACGGCTTAGCGTGGTTGATAACGTGGCAGGTAGACTTTCTGTTGTTGAACAGGGGAGTTAGTGTATGCCTCAGGCACCTGGCAGGTGTCTGTTGGAACAGTCAGTGTAAAGTAGCGAGCCTGTCCACCTGTCACTCTGAGACTGAAAACACACATTCTGGGATATACAGTGCAATCCTGCCAAAAGCATTACATCTGTTAGGTGAGGAGGCTTAACATATAACTTTCCAGAGACCTTACTATTTGTTGCATGTGTGTGTGGTACTTGCTTTTGAGGATGAGAGGGAGATTGAGAGCATGATTTGACATTGGACGGTAACACAGATTGCATAGATGTCTAAATGGGCTAGTTTTAATTTGCAGCCTCTTTAACACGTGCACTTTTAACTGGTTCTTTTCAGTGAAGTTGATAAAGTGCAATAACTAGATAATTACCAGGAGGGCTCATGTGTGAACAGAAGTCGATACATTACCAGGAAATACAGTAACATTTCTGTAATGTTTAAATTTAGAAGGGTTTTTAATGTGTTTTGTACCTGGCTCTAAAGGGGAGCAGCAAAATCGACCACTGCTGATGTGCAAAAGCAATGTTTTCAGTTTACATGACAGAAAAAAAACTACATGATTTAGAAATGAAGGAGCTGTTGGGCGTTCATACTTGTTTACTGTGAATTTCATGGCAAGTATGAATGTGTGCATCTCGTTAAGATTGTTTAAGGGCTGCATGTGTGAATGAACCAAAGCCTGAACATTATCAGTGAAATAACCCAGCAATGGCCTGGATTTGGAGTGTGAAAAGAACTTCTCAGTGCTTGAAGTTTGAATGCGTTGGTTATCTTTAATGCTATTTACTTTGTATGCATGTGAAAGTTCACAGTGTTTGGATTATTATAAAGTTTTTTGGTGTGTAATATACCAAGAGTTAACATAGCACCAAAATTGTCATCATTTCCCACACCTGTGCTTTCATTTACTTAAAGCTGCACAACCCAGATCTCAACACTGTGTAGTGAATCTAAACTCCAGCTTAAATTGGTAAGGTTAAAGAGGATTTCTGGCAGCTGTAAAGCTTTTCCCTGCTCACAGCAGTTGCTTCAAAAGAACATAGTATTTGTAGGCCGAGTGTAGATACATGAGCAAACAGGCGCACATGCATGTTCATTCAGACAATCGCGCATAGACAGCATTAGACGACAAAAGGTCTAATCCTGGAAGGTCAGTGTATATTTGAACTGGTATCTGGGTTGGTCCATAGTGTGCTGGTAAATGAGGATAATAGCTATGTGTGTGTAGGTGCGTGCTCAGTGTGGAAAACAGAACTGCGATCCTCTGTGCTGACTGACTTCCTTGCAGGTGTGGTAGTGTTGTGTCAACAGAAGACTGAGGTGGGAAACTGTTTTTTTTTTGCATGTGAGAAAGAGAAGCAAGGGGTTTTCAATTAAGAGGAATAGAAATGGAATAAGGACAGCCATTTTAGTTACTGCCATTTTACTACACACAAAGCACAAAGTTTACCGATATATACAATGTATGCAATATACAGTCAGGTCCATAATTATTTGGAGTGACACATGTTTAGTCCTTCTGCCACTGTCAACCACCTCAGTGGATTTGAAATGAAGCAAAATCAAAGTGCTTGATCAAGTGCAGCTTTAAATCAAGGGGGTTAACAAAAATATTGAATTTTTATTATGGATCAAAAGTAATTGAACATTTAACTGTTGCATGTTACCTTATTATTTCATGAACAATTAAACAGATGAAAGGTCTGGAGTTGTTTTCAGATGTTCATTCAGTTCAGTTTGATTAAAATGTATTTGTATAGCGTTTTTACAACTGACATCACAAGACAGCTTTACAGGAATCCAGTAATAGAACAAGAGATCAACAAATCTTGGAAAAAAAAACCCAAGCCAAAGACAACAGCGGCGAGGAAAAACTCCCTTAGAGCTGGAGGACGAAACCTTGGGAGGAACCAAGACTTACAAGTGGGACCCATCCCTCTGTGGTCAGAACTGCTCGCTGCTACGAATAATGAAAGTAAAGATTCTTAATAGTGGTTATAATAATAATAATAATAATAATAATTATTATTATAATAATCCATGTCCATGTCGGTATGCACATAGCAGTAGCGGGAGGGTGTGCAGCTTGTCTGACATGGGTAGCAGGGGAGCCCAGAGTCAGGCCGGACAAGAGGGACTCTGAGAAGGTAAAAAGATGGAATGAGTTCTACTTGGACTCATGGAGTTTAGAGAATGAGCACATTATCAGAGTGTGACTAACGACTTCGGCAGGTCTGACTTTAACAGCCTAATTAAAAGAAGAGAGCCAGAAAGTAATTTAGACACAAAAGCACCCCAAACACGACAACTCTCAATACGCAATCCACTTTAGGAAGGACCAAATAACCAAGTTGGTACATTCTTTAAAAAGTGAATGCACCAGCATGATCAGCGTTACCAAAAGTATATTTTCACAGAATTCTTTCTTTGGGAGGGAAAAGCTCATTCACAAGCCCATTTAGTCCAGTCAGGAACACAGTGCATCACTGTCAATGTCTAAAATCAAGAAGAGATTTATGAATGTAAATACAGGGGGTTTACCTCAAAATGCAATATCTACCCAAGAACAAAAAGGTCAGACTAGACTGCTAGTACCCATCTAAAAATGCCTGCTAAGTTCTGGAACAAGACTTAAGACAGATAAAGCCAAGACTAACTTGAGCATGAAAAAGGAAAGAAGGGGTTTATGATCTGAAGCATACAAAACATGGTGGAGGCACTGTTAAGACATGGCCTGCCAGTGGAACTGGGGTACTGGTGTTTGTTGATGGTATGACTTAGTGACAGATGGTACATTTACATTTACATTTATGGCATTTAGCTGACGCTCTTATCCAGAGCGACTTACAAGGTTATTCGTTAGTAGTAACATTACATACAGTAGTGTTCTGATGTGGATATAGCTAGCTAGTTTTATGTGCAGATTCAGTCAAGTGCTGCAAAAGTGATTCACTGTAGTTTCACAATACAGATGGATAATGACCTAAAACATATGAAAACAAAGAAGACAAAGAAAAGACAAACAAACAACAGTGAAGCTGAAGCTGCAGTAAAGGCCTGCCAAAGCATCATGTTTGGTGAAGCTTGTGAGTTCCACACCTCAGGCAGTATATTGACAGCAAAGGATTTGCATCTAAGTATTCAAAATATTCCTTTTACTTATAGCGGTGTTACTTAAGAGCCAGTGCAAATGGCTGTAGTTACTTTTTCTGTTAAACCCCTTAAAACTAAAAGCCTACGCTTGAACTGTCATTGCCCAAATACTTATGAACCTAACTGTAGTATCATGTAGATCATAATGGGGATTGCATTGTCACGTTGCTGTTATTTGAAGACCTGACATGTTGAAGATTCAAAGGTTCTGGCTTTCGCTTGGAGCAGATCCTTGTAGAAGCTTTATGGGTAAGAAAATAGTCTAACATAGACTGTATGGTCTGAGTTGACTTCAGTCATCTAGCTTTGTGAGCCGTGACACTAGTTGTGTGTATTCATATGGATGTGTATGTAAGAAACAGGGAGAGAGAGACAAAGGGATGTATTGAAAGTGTATTATAGTGGGGCTGTGTATTGGCAAGAATCTGGCTATACGACACGTATCACAATACAGGGGTTACAATTCAGTTTATTACGATATATTGTGATATTGTAAGCAATGCGATTTATTGTGGTTTTTTTATCAAATAAACTTTTTGGAAACCCATAGAAACCCAATTATGTACATAAAATCTGAATAAATAAAAGATTTACTTTATATGCAGTGGATCTGAAGAGATAGAAGAGGCTTAAAACACAACTCGTAATGAGCCACCACATGTAACTATTAATTAAAAAGTCGATACAATACTGCAAAACATCATTTCATGATACTTGCATATATTTTCTTAAAGCTGTTGAAAGAAGTAGTAAATTGTCATAGGATAAAGGAAAAAAGTCAACATTTCTCCTCATCCATTGGGCATAAACTGTTCACACGATATAGATGGCTGCTGCTGTAAAAAAACAAAAACAAAAAAAACATGGTGAAAAAAAAAGTCACGCACAAAAAAGCAGTAACATGCAGTAATGAGGTTTTCTTATGACAGCAGTGATATGTAGGCTATACCTAGAAAGCAGCTGAGGAAGAAACAGTTGAATAAAAATGCGCTCTGAGATGTTTATTGAGGGTGGTTGCGCTTGTTAATCTGATCATTTGCAGAGAAAGCATTGCTATGGGGGTAGATGGTGAGGGCCTCAGAAAGAGAGCGGGAGAGAGAAAGAGAGAGGGAGAGAGAGAGAGAGAGAGCTGGAGGCGGGGGGTGGCTGAGCTGGTGAACTGGTCTTGTGTGCATGGTGGGGGGGCTGGTAAGATGGGGGTGCAGGCTGACACGACACACAGCTGAACTCTGCGTGTGTGAGTGGGCGGAGTGTGTGAGCGTGTGTGACTGAAGGCTGCTCTCCCCAGGCTGTGGGCTGCACTGTGTGGGTAACAGGTTAGGATGCGTACGCCTGCTACACTGCCGACTTACAAACCACACACAACTCAGCTGTTTGTGCGCTTTCTCGCTTATTTCTGGATAGTAGCGTGTCCATCCGTGCCTTTTAACGCTGACCACCACTGTCTGCTATAAACTTATGTGTGAAACATGGTATTGATTTATTTATTTTTATTTTTTTATTTTTTTTTTTTGCATTTGCATCATTCGTTTGTTTTCTAGGGTCGTTTGAAGAGTGCATTATAGTTATTTAGTTTTGTTTTTATCACACATTTGGAGTAGTGGATCATTTCTATTGGTCCATTCATCACAGATCTTTGACACAATGTAAAGAACAATCGGCAGATTTAAACTGCATCAAAAAGTGAAAAATTGCATTATTATCATTATTATTATTATTAGTTTTTTATAGATATTATTACCACCTACCTAATAGTGGGAATAATCACCCTTGGCTCGGATGACACTAGCGAGATGACATGGACTGTACTGGGTGACGGAAGGTGTTCATTAAAGAGGTTAACTGGTCCACTTTGGTGGCTTGATTGCTCTGTATCACTCGCCGGGGTCGTCCCCATCTGGCATCAGCCTGTTATGCCATTGGGAGGCACTCAATGTGCAAGAAGTCCATTCTCGGTACTCCTACACTACGGTGGCTCTAGAACATCCTACAAAGTTTGCAAGATGCTACCACTCTTCGCCCAGTACCTTATTATCATGCCCTTTTGGACAGCAGTCAAATGTGTGTCCATTGCCCGTGATGATTGTTTTGCACTGACTTTTTGCTGACTGATTGGTGTGCTCGCTTAATTATACGTGCAGCAAACCCTGTCACGGGTATCTGTGACCTCCCAAGCCGAGTTCATTCCAAACCGGGGGTGGTCATAATATTCTGATATGCCTGTGTATATATTTCAGTTGTATTGTGCTGATATTAGCTGTGGTCAGAAAAACATTTGCCAGTGTTTGATATGCGAGTTACCTTGTAAGACGCTCTGGATAAGAGCGTCAGCTAAATGCCACGAATGAATGCAGATATGCTCTTTACCTTATTCTGATGTATGTATACAGGGGTGGATGTATGTCTTGTGTGCTTTGAACAACAGAATTAATTATTAGGTATTTAATTAATTACACCTCTGTCGACAACTAGCGCCTTCATCTCTTTCAGTTTGCCTCGTCTCTGGCCAAAGTTGTAACGCCTGCACAAATTTCTTTTACTGCTGAACTGTTGAGAAGCGCAAGTGGGATGTACATGCTCTCTGTGTTTATAATTACAATTATAATAATATTATTGCTAATGCTAATATTCATCTTGCTCCAGTAATTCTTTTTTTCTTCTTTTTGTAGTAGTTTTCATCAGTGATAATAACTGTAGTCTATGTCTGACTGCATGCACATTTTACATATTTCACTATTTCCCAAACTGGTGGAGCTATATACATATTAGGCATCAAGTGAAGGCAGGTCGCGGTGCCGGCGTATTGGAAGCAGGAAAAACGGGCAAATGTAAGAATATGAGACACTTTGGCAATGGCCAAATTGTGATTGCTAGACAACTGAAGTCAGAGCATCTCTGAAACAGCAGGTCTTGTGAGGTGTTCCTGTTCTGCAGTGGTCAGAACCTAGCAAAAGTGGTTGAAGGAAGGACAACTGGTGAACAGTTGATGCGTGTGGGGTGCGAAGATTAGCCCATCTGGTCTGATCCCACAGAAGAGCTACTGTAGCACAAATTGTGGGAAAAGTAAATGCTGGCTATATCTTGTGGAGTCTAGGCATATTAAGAATGCAAGCACAATAGGCCAGTTTTGTGTTACATTAATCTTGACTATTGATCATGGTAGTAACTGAGTAATCTACAGATTAATATGTAAGGGTGAGCAACAGAATGGACAATATGCCTTATCTATCGTCATGACGATTAATAACAAAGGAAACTTTAATTGATAAATATATAAATAATTGTGTTTTACCAAGCGATCCTGACAGCTGCAACTTTTCAGTGGGGAATCGGAGGTGACATTACACTTCGGTATTCAGAGTTAAGTGGTACTTTTTTAACTTCCTACTTGTCATTGTTTTTGTGTAACTAAGAGAAAAAAAAATCATTAAAATGGACCTTGTTAACAGGGGTGCATACAGGTGCTTGTAATTCCCTCAAGAGTGACAGCTGTGCTCCTTAAACACCCCCCCCACACACACTCACACACACACACACACACACACTCTCAGATTAGTCGCTCTGTGTGTGGGTTAAAACTGCTTTCCCCCGCCCTGCCGCACATAGACCTAGACTTGTGTCCTCAGGTGCCTCCTGAATATTTCAGTGGGGGCTCTGTGGAAGCCCCTGGGGAGAACAGGAGTGAAAAAAGCTGCTGGAAATGAGATAGTGGACCAAGGGCGGGGGCCTGTGCCCTTAGCTCATGCTAACAGGCTGAAAAAGAGGATGTGGTCTCCGAGAGGGTTTTTTTTTCCTCCCTCTCTCTCCTTCTCTTTCTTTCTTTCTTGTTCTGCGCACTATGCATGTCTACTTTTTATTAATCTCTCTCTCTCGCCTGCTCGTTCTCCCTCTCTCTCTGACTCTGAGTTGGATTGAGATTTGAGATGAGGATTGACTTGGCGGGGCTTAAATTGCTTTAGCGATTCTTACTGCCTTGCTTCTCAGCCCATGATTTTTTTTAGTGCAGTCTTAAAAATAAAGGTGCCAAACAGGGTTCTTTGGAACAGTCCCATATACCAAAAACACTTGACCTGGATCTTTAAAGAACCCCTTAATGGGTGGTTCTTTCTAAGAACCTTATTTTTATAAATGGGATTCAGCATAAAGTAGTAAGAGTCTTTTTTTTTAACTGTAAAGAACCTTTGTATAAAGCAAATGTTTTTCCTCAAACCACACATTCAAGCTAAGAATCATTTATGTGGTCTTTTTTTTATAATATCATACCCAACAACTATGCACACACACACACACACACGTTCACTCAAACAGCCACATATACGCCTGACCCCTTTTTTGCGCTGGATGACTTTTTGACCACACGTGGTCTTGAACACAGGATGTTTATACATGGGTAGGCATGCTAAACCTTTGCCAGTTTAACCCATAGGCCCGCATGTCTCCATCCTCCACAACCCTCGCACACATGGTGATTAGTGGTTTATAGTGAGTGCACTCCATCCAGCACTTTGAGCTTCTAAAGTTTCTCAAGAACATTAATACTAAATTGATTTAAAAATACACTAAAATGATATGTTACATGATTTACATAAACATTCATATATACGGAACTGATTTGGTACAGTTATTCCTATTAGAACAATAACTACGAACAGTCAGCAATACCTTTTGAATAACCACATTAAACTTTTTAATCAGTGTAACTTGTTTTAATTGGATTTTGGATTTTGGAGTTATGAATAAAATAGAAATATCTGAGTGACTCTTCTGTTTGTTTAGAGTCAATAATGCATACAGCCTGTGCCTCAAACATTGCTCTCATCTAGAAGCCAGTCCAGCCCACTGTTGACCTCTCTCTCCCTCTCTTCCTTTCAAAGGAGGTTAGCAGGCCCAAAAAAGAGTGGACACCGCACTAGCATTCACATTTGGGAACGAATGATATTTCCATATCAAAGCTTCCAGGTAGAGTGTTAGGCTATAGGACGTTTTTCCATTTCTCTCTCTCCCTCTCACTGACTCGCTCTCTCTTTCTCCCTTTCTCACTCTCTCACACTCTCACTGGCACACTATTTATTTTTTAGTGGACGGTTTAGTCTGTCTCTATACTTTTCATCCGGACGCGCTTGCCAAGAACTGACCATAAAGGGTGGGTGGAGACACTCATGATGCTAACACATTTTACCCCACAATACCACGTAATCCACTATTTTTTTCTCCCTATGAATTTCAGAGGCTGAAGAAACGCTTTGTAGTCATGAGGGTCAGGGTTTTCTTTTTATTCTGTGTGATTGTGTAGTCACACTTAAATCCTCTTGATTCTCTCGGGAGAATGCCATTTTTCATTGCCGTCTCCCTGTTTTCCCTTCTGCATGTTTTCCCAATCTTTCTTCTGTTTTTCATCTATTTTATAATAAATTTGAAAGATTTTTTGAGTTTTAAGATAACCAGCATACACGATTTAATCAATAGGTGAAAAAAAACACAATTAGTGTCACAGTCAATACCCCTGAGCGGTGTTCATTTATCTGTTCAGGTCAGGAGTGTTTCTTTGATTGCCTAGATGTGACCACACCCCTTCACAACAATGTGGACACACCCCCTGGCAACAGTGTCATCTGAGAGCCTTTGAGGTCAGCCTTACATATTGGCAATTATCTCCTCTGTGCTATCTTGCAGCCGTGTTGTGATTGGCTGGTTGGTTGTCAGGCAAGACGTTCAGACCACCTGGTTATATTTGGAAAATCTCCCCACATCTGAGGCCTCAAGGTTGACAACGAAACCTGTTGTAACAAAACTGGAACTTTACGAAAGAAGGAGCAAACCTTTTTTAACTTTAATGTGTGTTAATGTAACAAGATGTTGTCCCAAGTGATTATAGAGCATTTCTACTGTTATGGTTCATTTGGCATGAAATATGCAGACACTACAAAGAACAGACGTAAAGAAATAACAAAAAAACCCCAAAAAACAAATGGAATTACTGGTGTGATTTGACAGCAACGATATGCAGCTTCACTAGCACAGCACATCCCTCAGTTATCCTCATGGGCCAACTTCCCCTTTCCCAGTGACATCAAGACATGAGGCCGAACCTGATTGGATGCTGACAACTCTCAGAAAAGAAAGGAAGATAGAATAAACTCTTATGAACTGAATAATACCTATGTTCTCATTACCCCCCCCCCCCCCCCCCCAAAAGGCACTACTTAACCCACTTTGGTGGTGTTATAAGTCTAGAGAATTGAATTACACCCTCAACTCAAGGAAGGACGCTAACTTAAAGGCTAACTGTCATAAAAGAAAATGTAAAACTAGCTTTAGGCCGTCATACTCTGGCATTTTTTCTCCACCATCAACCCCACAAACTGTGAGGTGGCGTTAACCATGGTTAGCATAATGGACGGTGCAAGCCTTTTGTTTTTCTAAATGCCTTGTATGATGTTCGGATCTGCATTAGCCCATTATCAAGGGTTTGAAATCCAGAGGGGAGTTCATCGGCGAGTGCTAAAGTGCTGTTAACAAGGCCTGTTTAACATTCAGCTCTTCCCCCTCAACATAGTACAATTACTCTGCCGCTGCAGCTATTAGCATGTGGAGTTTGCCTGTGTGCTTCTAATTGAGCTGATTTAACGTATGCCAGATCAACTTGTTTTCATTAATTAGTTCTATCTTAAAAGTGCCATCAGGACATGAAATATTCATCACAATGAAGAGTTGCATTTGCAGAGTGTGTGTGGTCGGGGAACAAGGAGCTCAGGACCTGATCAAATTCATTGTGTTGACAGAAAAAAAAATAGAAAAGTTGCCTGAAATGAAAGTTGTTTGTCTAAGCTGTACAATTATTCTGCATTTACCAAAAAAAAAAATCATAGTAAACACTTCAATTAAGGCGGACTACTCTGAGCATTCGCTTGATTGAACTGAATTTGGCCCGTGTTGTTGCCAGAAAGCTGACACTGCCGATCATCGGTGGCCTATGGACTGTAATGCCGTTCCTTCGGGTTGTCAGATCCACCTCTCCATCCCCTCCGCCCCCAAGCCCTTGCTCCGCCATCCTACCAAGGGGGTGCTGAAAGTGGGACAGGCTCCCCTTGTGGCCTCCTAGCTCCTTTTCTCATTTCTACTCAGACAAAAAAAGAGCAGCATTCCCTCTCCGACTTTAGACTTTGCACGCTGCTCCTGTTGGGTGGAACACTCCTGGTGTTGGTGAGCAGGCCATCGTTCCACCATTTCGAAATTTCCCTCACAGTTAATGCTGGCCAACATACTGTATGTTCTAATGTTGCACTGGTATTTGTATCTCTCAACAACGTTGACCTGTAGTGGGTTGTCTATATGCATGGAGAGTAAAAACTTGTGTATGGCATTCACTGGGTGCTTCAGATCATTCATCTCAGATCGTTTCCTCATGCATTTCCTTGAAATCTGTGTGTACAGTTTAAGAGAAACAGAACAGAACTGTCAAAATAAGCTTTGTCAGATGTGTAAGACATCCAAACCCAACCTGACTGGGCTCTCAAAAAGAAAAAAAAAAAGGAAAATGAAAACAAGTCATTAATTTCCAATGAACTGAATAACACATTCAATAAATTCTTAGCAACTCCCACAGCCAAAAAAAAACAGTGGTCAGTAAGCTCTGGTGGAAGGAAACGCAGATATTACACTGACATATTAGGAAAAGATCGAGTGATACTGGGCAGAGCTATTCACAGAAAATCAGGTAGGTTAGCGAGTCATGTGTGTGGGGTGTGTGGGGTAAGATATTAACTGAAGGCCGGAATAGCGCAGGAGGGGGCTCGTGAAACCCAGCGACAGTCACATCCTCTTTCTGTGGTTGAAGTTCCTCCACACATTGGCGTTCTCAGAAAAGAGGTGCCTCTCAGTCTGTTTCTCTCTGACTCTGTCAGTCACTTTACCCCCCCCCCCCGCCTTTACCTTACTGTTTCACTCTCTCTCTCACTCACTTTCACTTTATTTCTCTTTATGACTTTCTGATTATTTCTCTATCTCTATCTCTCTCGCTCTGTCACTCTCTCTCTCTCTCATTTCCACTTAAGGAGCTCATCAGTGAAAGTGTTGGCTGGACACTCGATGCTGCCACTTCACAGTGTGGGAATGTGTGACTTTCTTTAAAATTAGGCGTCTGAGGTGGGCGTGTTGAAGACACTATCCCCCTTTTCTCATTTTGCTTGTTTTGCTCTGTTTTGGTGTGGCTTCGTGTTTAGCATTTCTATGCTAGACCCAGACCCAACTTCACTGTCCGTTATTGACAGATTCACTCCGAGAGCAAAATGAGCGGAAGACAGAGAGAGAGAGAGAGAAAAAAAAGAAAAGAAGAAAGATTGGGATTGCTCAATAGAGAGGTGTCTGGTGGTAGGGGCGTCTCGCAGCCACACTCATGCTATCAATCATGGTAACTATGGCAACACAAGACTGCGTTAAAACACTGGCCAGTATTATGGTATATTTGAATTAAATAGGACCGAACGGGTGACTCGGACGTGGTCAATAATTCATTACATGTTCATATCAAATATCAATAGGGCAGAAGTTAATATGTAATGTTTTATGAGTACATCCATAATACCAGCGCGTAAATGTGCTTAATGATGGACAGAAGCAAAAACAGATGCTTTCAGTGGTCATCGATCACTGTGGTTATCATTTTTAGCGCAGTTAATCTCTCACTCTCTCTCTCTCTCTCCCTTTTTTTTTTCTCCTTGTCTCAAGTCAGACTTGTCCGCTCTGTCAGAATCTGCTTAATGTAGGGTGTGCAAAAGGAGCAGAAGAGAGTAATGATGCAACATATTGTAATGTAATGCAAAATTTGTAGTGTCAAATTTCTTAGATATACGAACCAGCATTTCTGCTCAACAGATCTTAAACCAGGAACAAACATTGATGTTCATGTTGGGTGTTCAACTTGGCAAGCCCTTGCAAAATAGGATGCTCTATAACTGTACGACCAATCGGATTTCCATTATGCAGTGATCATAATTGGATAAGCCTTATAGCTGAGTGGTGCTAATTAAGCCTTTAGCTGTACACTGATTTTGGAACAGTGGTGACACTGGTGTTCACTTGCATTCTCTAAAAAAATCCATGCATAAGTGACATGCATGAGTTGACCAGGGCACCCTGGTGTACATTTTTGTTACAGTGACTTGCTAAGTGACCTGGTTTCCAAAAGGCATGAAGTTAAAAGTGAAGCCTTTATTATTTTAAGCATTTTTTACAAATCCAGAAATAACAAAAAAACAGAAAATGTCTGGAAGCACTTTGTCTTCCAGACAATGTCTTTGAGCACCCTGCATGGTCAGTACTACTGCTGCTGTGTTTCGTTTGAACTGGGATGTTGGAAATTTCACCTTGAACGCCCCCCACAAATCTTTTTTGCTTGGGACAGTCAGCAGAGCCTCACCAACCCTGAGTTTAAAATCCAAGATGGCAGCAGTGTACCTAAACAGTAATAAAAGCTTTAGTAGTATACCCTTTATTAGTACCTCCATCTATTTGTGTCTCATTAAATCAGTCATACACACAGCACTGTCCAACCTTTATCTGTGGATGTGTTTTCATGATGTTTGGGTGCACAAAATACAGCACACTGTATCATTATCAACTGGTATATTGCTAACAGTACCAACCTGGGACAATGCTTCTAATGCTAACCTGGGACGTAAAAAGTGGGACATATTTAGGTTAGATTTTTACAGTCTTTAGCAACGTATTTTGTGGAATTCTTTGAAATAGGGTACAGTTATCAGCATTTGTTTACCTGGAGCGCGGTAAACTTAGGTATAAATGAAACACAGCATTAGTAACCCTCCTCTTTAGCTTGGGAATGCTGTTTAAAACCAACCAAAAGTCTTTCAATCCTTATTTGGGGGATTTTCATCCATTCTTCCTTACCAAAGGCTTCTAGTGAGATTCTTGGACAGGTTCCGTTGAGAGTTCTGTTTAGAGATTGTCTGTGATATTTAGGTTGGGGGACTGCGAGGGCCATGGAATAACCTTCAGCTTGCACCTCTTGAGGTAGTCAAGTGGATTTGGAGGTGTGTTTCAGATCATGATCCTGCTGTTGAAGCCATCCTCCTTCCATTTTCAGCTTTTTTTTTTTTTACAGTTGGTGTGATCTTTGTTACCAGACTTTGCTGGTATTTTATTGAACACATTCTTCCCTCTCCCAGTAAAGGTTTGTCTATTCTCTGGCTGCAACACAAAGCAAGATTCAGTTCAATTCAGTTCAGCTTTACTGTCGGTATACTAATACAGGCTTATACAGTACAATGAAACACTGTTAGGCAAAGTCTCCGGTGCAGAATAGGTAGGACATACAATAGTAGAAGGGCTATAGACAAAACACGAGACAGGCTGCAGAGACAATAAGTACAAAGACAGTAAATACAACGAAGACCAAAATGTACAAATATAAATATGTGCTGGGTGATTAAGGTCCAAACTAAATTACTACACTAACAACTAAAAGGAATCAGGAAAACAGGGAGTTTAAGAGTGCATGCTGAGATACACCAGTCTGGTATTGTACCAGCATCTCCTAAACCTAATGTACAGTGCAGGAATAGGGAGCAGCTAGCGTTCGGGTAGAGACAACAGTAAACAGCTTATGTTCAGAGAGGGGTGTATGATTTAGAATCAGTCCCCTCTGTTGCTTAACAGTTGGAAAGGTGTTCTTTTCGTTAAATTCTGCTCCCTTTTATCTGCAAACACCTTTTTGCTCACTGCGGCCATAAAGTTTCATTTTAACCTCATCAGTCCACAGGACTTGTTGTCTAGTCTGCCGGAATATGGTTTTATTGGATGTCCAGGACATAAAACTGCTGAAAATGGTCCTGTCATTTAACCATTGCACAGGAATAATATATAATTAAATAGGTAAAATATATGAAATACATTCAATAAAAAAATATATAATTTTAACAGTGATGCTGAGACAGCGGTTGTTGATGTGAATAATGCGTTTAATTGGCGTGAAACTGAAGCACACTGTTAATGCGCTTTAAATCAACACAAAAATCCATAGCACCACTTTTTATGCGTGCATTTCGAATTTCCTGCTGAGGTTACTGAGATGCTGTTGGCCTATTTGAATGTTGGATGCTTGTGCATATCTGGGTAATCTACAGATCAGCCATGCCCAAGCTCATTCCTGTAGATTAACCACCCTGCAGCATTCAAACACAGCTGACTGTAATATTCAGATGCCGCCGAAGGCTGAACAGGATCAGGTGTGTTAGATTAGGGCTCCAAGGCGGTAGGGCAGTCTTGGTATAGACTTCAGTATGTGAAGAAAGTATTAAAAAGTGAGAGAGAGAGAGAGAGAGAGAGGGGGAGAGAGAAAAGGAGCAACTGTGTGGCCTCTGTTTACTCATGAAGTGTTTTATTCCTCCTCTTCAGATTTTCATTGCTGATCGTGAGGCTCATGACATCCAAACACACACACACATACCCTGGGTTTCTTTCTTTCCTTCTCTCAGTCTCTACATCTCTCTCGCTCTCTCTCTCTCTCTTTCCTAGCTAGTCTGAGGTTATCCACAGTGGATGAGAGAGATGTCAGCGTAGAGGTGACAGCAGTCACGCTACAGACACCCCCTCCATTCTGTCCACCCATGCATCTCTCCCTCTCTCTCTCTCCCTCTCTCTCTCTCTTACATTCTCTCCCCCTCTCTCTCTGACTCATTGACAGGAGCCTGTGTTCCTGATTATTACAATTAGTTTACTGACAGACGCTTCATGCCAGGACATGTTGGCGTGCGTGTGTATACGAGCGTGTATGTGTGTGTGTGTGTGTGTGCGTTTAATCAGGAGATGTAAAAGTATGATAAACATCACTTTGAAGAATGTTCTGTGGAGGATGTACGGAGGTGATGGGTTGGTAGAGTGCAGCTGGGTAGACAAACTAAAAATGAGTTTCCCAAAAGTTAGGTCCTGCTACATCATCCAGTAGTTTGCCTGTTATGCTCTATTGCTCAGTTCTGCTTTCACCTTCGCATGCAGAGGGGGTACTACTCCAGCACTATTCAACCCAATCTGCCTGCTTATCAAGGGCAGCTATGTTGCTGTATTTGCCTGTATTTAGTAGGGGTGTAAGAAAATACTGATATTTCAAAGTATTGCGATATTATATTTTGCGTTGTGCTGTGATCAAACCCCGACCGCTAGATCTGATCCTAGATCAGTTCTAGAACTGTTTTTATACCAGTTTTATATACAGATTTTGTGCATATGATGGTGTTTTATATCAGGGATTTTCAACTCTCGTCCTGGAGACTAAAATGTGCAGGGCATGGTATCCAGGACCAGGGTTGAGAAACACTAAGTGCATTCCAAATTCTAAGCTGCAGCTGAGGTGGATGGGGGGGGTCCTTTCATAGGGAGTCCTATGAAAACTCCTTCTTCGTAGCCTGTTGGTCAAATGGAACAGTCTCACCAGGCTGCGTAGTGACATCACCAGAGAGGTCCTGCCTTTTTTATGTCCCGCCGTGTTGTATGTCCTTCTAATTGTCCCATAGGCTGCATTTCTTGGCTGTATATGAAGGGCTCTTCACTCTGGAAGAGCCTTTTATGACTTAGAGACCGAGAAATGCAGCCTTTCTGGGCAGCAGGCTAAGCGTTGGAACGCAGATACTGTTACTGCTAAAATTTGATTTAAAAAAAATCACAATATTTAATTATTATAGAATCGCTAGTCTCTTGGCCCTAGTACTTAGTAAAAATTGACTCAAAAGACACAGTAGAAACCAGTAGGAAACATATAACACGTTAGTCAGCCGTATGCTACAGATGCATAATACAAAGAATGGGTTGTGTGATGAGTATTCCTTTAAAGGCTTATGCTGTTATGAGTTTCAAAAAAAGAACCTTTCCTAAGAAAAAAAAAAATTTCACTACTCTTTGGTGACCTCATGATAATTCCAGTCCATGCTAAACCCTGCAGTAGTGGAAACTCATACTGGTGTGATATGGAAAAGGCAGAGCGTTACCAGTTTAGTTGTTGGTGGGCTGTAGCTGGTGGCAGCGAACCTTCCTGCCGTGGTAATGTCTTCTCAGAGTGGGGTGTGTGTGTGTATATTGTGTGTATTGTGTGTGTGTGTGCTTGCAGGAACGCTGTGCCTCTGTTCACCGCCAGAACGTCGGTTTGTTGTGACACCTCTTGGGGCGCGAGCTCCAGGAAGGTGTTAAAGATGATTCGTTGATTCGTGAGTAGCGGCAGCCGAGCTGTAGGGAGTCATTGCCGCACCATTTGGTGCTCTCGAAACGATGACTGTGAATGTGTGTGTGTGTGTGTGCATGTGCGTGTCTGTGTGTGTGTGTATAAACTCGCAGGGAAAAAAAGGAGTGGGAGGGAGAAAGAAAGAGAAGAGGAGGAGGAAGAGGTGGAGATCGTGTTGGAATTTGACTCCTACTCAGTAGCGCGGCCTGACGATCCAAAATCATCAACCTCTCCCCCGTCTCTCAGGAGAATTTCCTCACGCTTCCCAGATTGAGCTACTTAACTCACGCTCTCCAACTCCTCTCTATTCACTTTCACACAGTACTCAGCGCACAGCGTAGCAGTGAGGGCAAACACATAGAAGGCCACCAAAACCGCCAATGCCGCCAAATTAACCCCATCAGACCTACATTAAGGCCTTTCCGCTTGTTCATACCACTACTTGTGTGTTCTACTTGATCGTGTTCTCATTTTGACCATAACAAGTATTACACGTCCCCAGATTCAGCACAATCTCAACTAAAGAGAGATGACACTTCGGCGCACTACAAGAAGAGAATTCAAGGACATTTCTAAATAAGCACTTGGAAAATTGTGTATGTAAAATAATGTACATCTAAACAGAAGATCAACCAATGCACCAGGAAGTAGACCAGACAGGCTCTTCTCACTCACAAAAAAAATCCAGTGGGCTGATTCAAGCATTATTTTTTACAGCATTTTAGGCTGCAAGAATCTGAACCACGATGACAATGGCAAGTCTTGAGAGGTGTTCCTGGTACGTAGTAGTCAGTACCTACCAAAAGTGGTCCAAGAAAGGACAACCGGTGAACCAGTGACAGTGTCATGGGTACCCAGAGCTCAGTGATGCAATCCATAACAGAATCTGCTGCTGACATCTTAGTACAGGAGACCACCAGGCCACTTTCAGAGGTCTTGAGAAGTCTGTGATTCAGTGAGTCAGAGCTGTTTTGGCAACACGAGGGGGGCCTACACGATATTAAGCAGGTGTGTATAATGGTATGTCTGATCGGTGTGTAGTCTATGAGTTTAGTTTTCCTGATCAAGCACACCTGATTCAACTTACCTGTTAAGTATCAGGATTAGTAGGTCTGCAAACTGTGCTGGACTCTAGCCCCCGTTGCCCACCCCTGCTTTCAAACACACATTGTAATGTATTTCCTCTACCTTTATTACTTGCAGTAGAAGATGTGTGACGCCCAAGCCACCGCAGACGATGGCCTATATCCCATATCTGTACAAATCTACCCTCACTCTTTGACTTCCTGCACTAGAGTCAGCTGCTTAATCTATTGAAACAATACACTCTGTGTACAGGGATTAGTATAGGAAGTAGAGACGGTTTCCCTTTATACCATTTAATCTATATTAAAATCTCCTTTGAAATATATACAGTTGTGAGGAAAAGTTTGCAAACCCTTCGGAATTACCTAGACGTCTACACAAATGCCTCCTAAAAGCTGATCTGATCTCCAGTTAAGTCATGATAATAAATAAAGAGAATCCTATTGCAGAATGTACACAACAAGTTTACAGTGCTGGTGGAAAGCCACTCCTCTTTTACTGGCTAATCCAAGTCTGTACAGTGAACTTTTGTGTAACAGAAGACACTATGTCAGGTTATCTTCTAGAGCACCCCTCTCCCCTTCTTCTTCCTAGTCCTCACCAGCCCCCCCAACACACACACACTCACACACACATATTCGCTCTCTTCATTTTCCTACAGTGGTAATGAGATGTTTCATTATTTGCATTTCACAGCTTTTAATAGCGAGAGAATTTAGGCTAAGCCCCGGGTTGTCAGAAAGGGAGCCTCCACTGGAGACGCGGCTGGCTTCAGGGGCTCTGAGGCAGCGAATAGCCCAGAAACACACTAGGACAGAGGGAAGAAAAAAGAAAAGAGAGGGAGCGCACGAGACAGGGGCCAGATACCGCAGTGTCAAATAGGGTCCCTACTGGAAAAAAGGGCCTCCATGAGGTATGGTTTTAGGGGGTTAACAAGTTAATTGCTTTCCGTCTGGCTTTAGCGTTTTCCCACTCTCGGCGAGAGAAGACCAGAGAGACTGCGAGAAAATGAAAGGGAAAAAAAGTGTATTTAAAAGGAAGGCGAGGGAAAATAGAAAGTCAAGGTGATGTCTTATTGCCTTTGATTCCGTGATCATGCAGAAGAAAGGGAAAGGTTTGGAGTTTGCCGACGAAATGGAGTGTCCTTGGCAGGCGGCGGTATTGCAGAAAGTTTTTTTTTTTCTCTCTCATTTTTTCTCTCATAGCCCTGGCGCGTCTGAACAGCGAAAGAGTTTGGTCAGACAGCTTTCCAGAGGGGGAGACGGGGTGAAGTCTGCACAAAGCCCTTTGAGCTGAGTCGGCGAGCGTGGAGGAGGGTGGGGACGAGGGCCTTTGTGTGGAGCGTATGAGCGAGGGAGGATTGGAAGATGAGGACACGGCCCGAGGCTCTTAAAGATCATTGATGACTTGGCCTCGTCGCTGAGTTTTTGAGAGCAAGCCGAGGTCAGGGCCTCAACTGTGCTGCAACTTCGCAAGTGTTTGCGGGCAGCTCAATTAAGCACGCTAAGACTGGCACCTTGCGGTATGCTCACTGTATATACACACATGGACTGAAGAACTCTGGGGGGCACCCAGGCCATGGCCTGACCCTTTATTTTTTTAAGTGGGCCTAGAAACTGTGTAAATTTCAGTTCAGTTCCAGAAACAGATACGTAATTTTACGCAGAGCATGTGTATGACGCTTCACCTAATTTAAAAGCCTACAGCCTACTTAAAAGCCTAATAAGACCACACTTATCCAAAGCACATTCCACAGTCCATTCTTACAAAATGAGTTCTGAAGAGTACTAAAACCGCCTCTCTGACCCTTTTCTAAAAAACGTTATAACCAGGCAAAGAACCATTTAAGCATCCGAATGGTTCTTTGAGTTGTCACGGTTGTAAAGAGGAACTTGGTCCTGACTTAGAGATCCATTTCTTGAAGCAGTGTGCGTACCGGTATACACCCATACACAGCGGCTTCCAAGTCTCATCTCCCTCACCCTCCTGACCCTGAGGGTGGATTTTCCTCCCGGACTCACCCTGCCTGCCCCCGGAGAGGAACAGGGGAGGTGGGGGAGGCTGAGCGGAGGGCTTAAGGCTTTCAAAGCCTTTTAGATCCGCTCTGGTCACACTTTCCGTGGTGTGACGGGCTCACCTGCACCAGCTGGACTCTAGCCAGAAGACGGAAACAGGGACAGAGACATGGATAGGGGCGGACACTGAAAGTCTTATTGGTTATCTAGTCCTGTTAGTAAAGTTTTCATCTCCCTCTCCCTCCATGTATGTGTTGGGGAGCTAACCCTCAGGACAGTAACACTGATGCTCAGTGTAGTGGCTTTACAATGACTGGCCACGTGGTCTGACGTACACGCGCATTATCTCCTTTGTGGCTTTTTCTTTCTCCCTAACGCCTTCCATCTTGTTGCCCAACTCTCAAACTCCTAGGTTAAAGCGATTCCCTCTTACCCCAAATGAACCAAGACATGTTTGGTGTCTGAAGTTTGTTTTTCTTTTAGGTTGGCCCTGGCTAATATGGCTTACTGGTCAAAAATAGCCTATGGATAAACTTTAGGCTTTAAGGTCGCTGCTAGCACTGCTCTATTTTAATAGACAGCGGCATGTTGTACAGTTGGACACCTTATAACCTTAAAAGGAAGTTTATTAGAGATTACTGATGGAGATTTGGTGAGGGGTCAGTTCCCCTACATTTTAGCTACATTAGTTTGTTGTCTTCAGTGCAGAAATGAAGAAGCCGACTTTAGGCATCAAACATGTCTGCACTGATCAGCTAAGTTTGGGGTAAGGGGGAAATTGTGCTTGTCGGATTGCCACTGCCATTAGCAACAAACTTGAACGGGGAAAAAATTCTCCATCTTTTTAAAGTGTGTGTGTTTATGTTTCTGTGTGTATGGGGCCTATTGCTTGAGGAGGCCAGTCACTTTAGATTTGAGTGGATGAGGGTGACAGAAACTTAAAGCAGCGATGGCACTCTTTAACACTCCAGCCCCAGAGTGGTGTTAGGCAGGCCGGGCAGCCACTGTCCTCCACTATGTCCTCACTTCCCCTCGTCGCTTAGCCTCTAAACTCATTCACGGCAATGACACTGAGCCTAACCCTGCATCATTGAGCACGTCTCATTACCTACCCTCCTAGACTATAATTCCAAATGTACCCGAAGAGCCGAAGCATTGTTGTTTTTTAAATTCGCAATCAAGCTCATAAGGCTAATAAAGCTACAATGGCTGCTAAATGAGGCAAAATGGAAACTTGGCTAATCCGTCACACACTTGAGTAGCTGAGTAATCTGTAATTGAATAATGGAAAACCTGCTATTTTGCAGTATCTTTTTTCTGCTGTCAGGATGTTTGACCAAGTTCCGCTGTCCATCAACTCATTTGGAGGGTAACAACACTGCCCAGACTAGGATTTGATTCCCCGCACTAGACCAATATATAGGTTTATGCAAGACTCTAAATACTATGTTCTTCCAGCTGTGTATCAAGATTCAGTTGCTCTAGATATGAGCATCAACTAAAACTGCCAAACATTAAGCAGTCTAATGAGTGACTGCAAACTCTTGACTGTGTTTGATTGTAGAGTCAGCAAGCTTTAAATGTTGGGAAACCAACAGCCCTGCTGTAGTGAATGAAAGCAAGGGAAGCGTGACTGGGACAGGACGGCACATTTTCCGAGCAGGCTTTCAGAGGAGCACTCCAAAGGGGTTCACGGAGGTTGTGTGGCTCATCAGTCCATTATAGACTCCTTCCTTTTATTCCCTCCTCTTTTTTTTTACCATTTTTTGCTCCACTAACCTTCAGATCCCTCCAGTCTTGCTGAAGCAGAAAATCTGATTAGGCTGACTGCATTGTGTCTCACTCCGTGTTTAGCGTACTGTTTCACTACACATGTCCAACAATTTGCTCTATTTGTTTTGGATGTCTTGATTTGTATGGCTAATGTGTACTGTTGTTTGTTTGTAGCGATATCAGCCAGTTAAACGCATATTCATCGGTTAGACAAAGGCAAACGTGAGCATTTTGTAATTGTAATTATAATTAATAGTACCGAAGAATTGTTCTGGCTCTCAAGACATATCATGCACCGTTCATTATCATCATAGTTTGAAGTGGCTGATACAGTTGTGATCAGACGTTTACATGCTCGCATCATGTGCATGAATGTCATGGTAATATTGGGCTTTCAGTGGTTTATCTGAACTGTTTTTAACAACTCCATATTCCGAAATCATCAGTTCAAACTGCTGTATATAAGTAATTTAAGTAAATAATAGGGAAGTGTAGTCACTTTACAAAAGACCCTAACTACACCTTCAGCTGAGGAGAAATTGGGTGGGATGGTCAATCTAAGAATTATTTAGGCAGTGTAATGGAAGCTGCTGAAACCCCAGTGTCACTGTCTACAGTCAAGCAAGTAATACATCTTCATGGACTGAGAGGCTGCCATCCAAAAAAGAACCCCCTCTCCAAAGTTGACAAAAAGCCTTCTGGGTGGATTAGGAGTTGTTTAGCCACAGTAACAAGAAGTATTGGGTGGGGGGTGGGGGGTGGGGGTTAAAGGTGTGGCATTCAACCCCACAAGCACCGTATCAGTTGTTAAAAATAAAAGTAAATGGGGAAAATGTGTTTGGAGCAATGAAGAAGGGGAACTACCTTAAAATTCAGCTAGATGATGGATGGTTGAAACATGGACACAATGAGGGTGTTCCACCAGAACAGTGAGCCATGAACCAACAAAGTAGAACCAGAACCAGAATTCTGCCAGAAGCTTAATGGCTACCAGTGGCAACCTAGTGTCTGGTCAAGGTGTAACTTTCTAAGACACATTTAACCAGAGCTGGGCAATATGACGATATTTTATCATATTGTGGTAAATGTTGATATCGTAATAACAAAATGTTTTTCTAAGCATATGGAGGATCCTGTTAGTGCTTAATAAACTGGTTTCATTACAAACAGTGTGATTAGACTGGTTTCATTAGATGAAGTGCAGCAGATGTTGCATTCAAATTACTCCATTCAGTATGGGTACTGATGTTTTTAGTCTGTGATTTACATGTATTGTGATAAATATTATAATATAGATAATATAGTATTTTTACCATATCGCCCAGCTCTACATTTAACCAAATATTAACTGTATGCATATTCTGGAACCTACATGCGTTTATTTCAGAAACCCCCCAAAATTAAATGAAAACCTGTGCACCACAATCATGTATGTTGTACACCTAATCTGTCCAGTCTGTGAGGAACAGTTCCAAGCAATATTCAAATATTGCCACAACATCCATGTCCATGATTAGTGTATGTAAACTTCCAACCACAGATATCTACTTTCACCTGAAAGATATGTGAGAAAGATGAAAAACACATTTCTCAAAAGGTTTGGCCTTTTTAGTCAAAGGTCACTTTTTGACTGATGGGAACAAAAAACACCCTGCAATCAAACCTGTGTTACTACCACTGTTGTTGTGGCCACCAAAAAAAACCCAAAAACCCTCAAAAGAGAACAAAAAAAACTATCACTTGTCGCTCTCGCTTTCTTCTTCTCACCGTCCTTCAAAGTAAGGTGTGTTTGTTTGAGCGGACACTGGAGACGTGGGGGATTGATTTGATCGTACAAACCGTCAGGTTCTGAGGAACTCGACTAAACGTGACCTGAAGTGTGCCGGCCTGCAGCAAGCGCTGCTGTCAGTGTGGAGAAGAGGAGCTGTCGCACTGAGCTCAGCCCAACACAAGCTGACAGCCTAAACACTCCAAACACACACCACGCCAAAGTACACAGCTTCTAGTATACCGGACCTGCTGATTGACTTCTAATGTTTCACACTAGTGCAGTTTGGAGAGGCAGGGAACTTTTTTGCTTAGTGTGTGTGTGTGTGTGTGTTCAGTTGATTTTTGTGCACATGTGTATTTGTGTCACGTTTGTTTTAATCACCTGAACTGTGTGTATGTGTGTGATCTCTGTGTACATGTATTTGAGTGTCTGACCAACCTTAAGGCACCCATAAGACATACTGCCCCTCTTTTACCTTGAATGGCCCCCCTCTCTCTCTCTCTGTCTTTCTCTATCTCTCTCTCTCTCTCTGTTTTAGACTAGAATAGACATAGTTCAGGTGTTCATTGTTCAACTAATAACGCTTTTGTTTTGGTTTATTAGCCGCAGAATAAAATTACCCCGAGCCGGTATTAAGCACTTTACTGCAATCACTGCCTCTGCTCTTCACACATTCCCCCCTTTCCTGTTGTTAAACGGTTGGATTTAATTAGCATTTTGTCAGTTAGTGGAGTGATCAAGTGGAAAATGGGGCTGCCGAACAGCTGATTCATTTTGAGCAGAGAAGACCATGGCTGCTGCCCAGCAGACCGCCCGCCTCGAGCGTCCAACACTGGCCAAAGCATGTCGCTCGCCTCAGCTCTGTATTCCCCCTGACATTTCATGTCTGAGCTGGTCTTGACACAAATGATGGACCTTTTTTTTGAGGGGGGGTGATGTGGTTGAGTTTACAGACACACAGAGCTGTGTGTCTGAATGAATAGGCCTCTATACATAGCATTATGCCTTTGTATGGAAATGATTTGCTTGATATATAATATAAAAGAAAACTGGACCTGATGTTATTATGACGTCTAATCACGCTACTTGTTTAAAGATTTGGATAATAATACAGTAATCTTACAGTAATAAGACTAACAATATGTAAATGTTATAGATATAATAAACTGCATTATCCGGTATTTGAGAACAGCAGCTGTAGTCTATTGACCAATGGGTGGGCTATAGCATTCCTGCTCAAGCACACACCTGATTCAACTCATTGCCAGGTTTAGTAGGTCTGTTACAGCTGGAAAATTAACAACCTGTGATGAACTCCAGACCCTCTTGCCTACTACTACTGCCCTGCTATGGACAGTAGTTGTAAATATTAGTAAATTAGTAAATATCCACCCCAGAGTTTTGCTCTAACTGCCTGAGCAGCTCAGCTGCAGCATAGCTGCACATGCAGTTGGAAGAAAATCCTGGGGTAGATTTGCTCTTTCTGGACCTGAACTTTTAACCTCTTGTACTTGCAGCTTAGTGCTAGTTGTTTAACCCCTGCCGAATCATTTCATACATTTCCCTGGAACCAAACTGGTTGTGTATTATTGAAGATATTGATTCCAAACCTTCGAAAGATATGAAATGAAAGAAGTGCATGTTGGAAACTGAAGCACACCAGAACTCTCCTACCGTTGCTCTCTCAAGCAATAAATAAAAAGCCAGTTCCTCTAATGGTACTTTGGAGTCTTGGTTAGAGTGATGCGCTTCTCCTCATATATGTCTGCTGTTTTAACCAGTGCATGTGTGTGTAAGAGATTCTGTGCTAACCAGGGTGTGTGCATGTCTCCATCACAGACTCTGTCCAGAAGACGCAGCCATCCAGTAAATCCAATGAATAACCGGAAGGAAGACATGGAGATCACGTCGCACTACCGGCAGCTCCTGCGCGAGCTGAACGAGCAGCGGCAGCACGGCATCCTGTGCGACGTGTGCGTCATCGTGGAGGGCAAAATCTTCAAGGCGCACAAGAACGTGCTGCTGGGCAGCAGCCGCTACTTCAAGACACTCTACTGCCAGGTATTGCAATAAATTACATCACAGTGCGCTTTCCTGAAGCCTATCATGGGTATTGGCAGAACTTCTACAGCACTTTTCAACTCTGTTCGTCAGATTTGAGTCGATTATAGATGGTACATAAACATAAAACAACAACTGGATGGTAGCTGCATCATAATTCATAATACTAATAATCATAATTCATATATTAGCAATACTATGCTACTATATTAGCATAATAGCATATTAGCATAAGAATTACGACATTGGATATATACATTATATATATATATATATAATGATGCTATGTTTCTGCCATGTCGGCCATTCCAGGTAAAAAAGGGCACGGAGCAGCAGGCCACTATCACACACCTGGACATTGTGACAGCGCAGGGCTTCAAGACCATCCTAGACTTCATGTACTCGGCCCACCTGGCGCTCACCAGCAAGAACGTCATTGAGGTGATGTCTGCAGCCAGCTACCTGCAGATGACTGACATTGTGCAGGCGTGCCATGGCTTCATCAAGGCAGCACTGGACATCAGCATCCGCTCCGAACTGGCTGACGAGCTGGCTGACATGGAGATGGGCATGGTGGGCTCGGTGGGGGCCGGAATGGGGCCAGGAGGAGCAGGAGGAGGAGCCTCAGAGGCCCTGGCCTCCATGATCTCGGCCCGCAGCTCCTCGCCGTGGTTGAACCGCCGCACCAGTCCAGCGAATTCGTCAGGGGACTCAGCCATTGCTAGTTGTCACGGCGAAGGTGGCAGCACCTATGGCAAAGAGGACCAGGAGCCTAAAAGCCACGAGAGCCAGGAGGACGCCTGCTCGCAGCCACTCTGGGCTGCCGACTACCGCTCTGTGCAGGTCAAAGAGGAGCAGGTGTCACCCTCCAACGTACGGGATGGGACTGGGGGGGGCAGAGGGGCACAGGGAACGCCTGGAGAGCAAGGGAACGGAGGGGGAGACGGAGGCTGGCAGGCGCCTGGCTCGGGCCGCAGAAAGAATCGGAAGAACAAGGACACGGTCAGACACATCACGCAACAGAACGAGGGAGACAGCCGGGGAGGGTCGCCGCTGCCTTCCATGCTGTCCTCAGCCAACTGGAACAACTACAACCAGGACATACCAGGTAAGACCATCAGCAGTCAGCTTTGTAGAGGAGATGGAACAGGCTACATTAGAAGTGGTTGTTGACAAGCTTACTGTCTCGTTGATGCTTTGAAGGAAGATTGCTTTGGAGCAGTCGGAATGATTGTTTGGATCTGAAGAGTTCTGTCTCTGCTTGTCATTGGCGCCAAGTAGCTTGGCTTTATTAAAATATACTCCAAAAGTCTTATACATCTGAGCAAATGATGCTAAGCTATTTATCTGGGCAGTAAGCGATCATGTATTTCAAATGACTACCATTAGAATACATAGAAATGAACAAATAAACAGTAAATTAGCTTGATCATTTCCAAACATGTCCTTAAGGAAGCCAAGTATTTACAGTGAGTACATAGTACATAGTTTAGTCAGTTGAGCTGCTGGTGGAACTAAACCACCCATCATACATCATACAACTTATACAAGTAGGTTTAATACTTTTTAACTTTTTTTTCACATGGCAACATGCTTTCTGTTATAATGCCAGTACAAATGTGGAAAATGTTGGCAGCGGATCTCTTCAAGGAGCATCAGTGACTCTTAACAGTGTGTTCACACACCTCCTAAATAAAATGTATGATGTACTTTCAATGCATGTGTTTTGACAAGAACTGTGTTAGGTTGACTGGCATTTTGATTAGCGTTATGTAAAGGTTGTCCATTCTTGCAACAGCAGCTATAAAAGTGTGCATTTGTGGTTGCACCACAGATATGTGAGTTGGACAGATAAGATTTATATATATGTATATATATATATGTATATATTACATTAGACCAAGACTGCCCAAACATTTGTATATAGCTGTATGTTCCTTTTTACATTTGGGTGCTTGCAATGCTCCTATCGCGTGCAGGGTTTCTATGGTTTGCTATGATTGTGCTGAAATTCTAAATGTTGTCAACAATACTTGATAGATGAGAATCAATATGCTGTTAATGGTGCTTACAGTCTTAATTATTGACACAGGTTCTTCTTGATCGCTGTGGCAGTTGGTCATATGGAGTCTGTATTCTGTGGCTTAATTCCATCTTCTATAATTCCAACCTTTTTGGAGAATTAGTTCAGCTGCAGAGACAATGCAAATCCTTTTTTATGAAATATTGGACAATTACAGCTTCTTATAGATTGAGGTGGGGAGTTTGGGGTTGAAAACTCATCTCCTCATTAATATCAGACACACACATGGGACAAGAGACAGCCTCATCAACCTAAAAACAAAAACGTACTGTCGACTTTAGGAATGAGAACACGCTAGTATGTGTGTGTGTGTGTGTGTGTGTGTGTGGAGGGGTGGGGGGGTACCTGTGTGAGTAGCATTTAGCTGCTGCTGCTGATAGGTATGTAGATCATTAAAAGTGAGGCAACTCTAATCTCTGGTGTATTTGAGCAGGCTGCGAAATGGGCACACATACTCTTTAAGAAAACAGGATAATTGAATTGACCTTGGTGGCAAAGTGAGGATTAAGGTGTGTTGTCTGCGCGAGTGTGTGTGTGCGTTCGTATGTGTGTGTGTGTGTGTGTGTGTGTGCATGTGTTTGGAGGCTCCACCCCATGGGGGCTTTAGAGAAGGTCTTGTGAAGTGTGAGGAAAGAGGGAGGGAGGAGAAAAGATCTGCATCAGCTTAGAGCCAGTTTACCTACTTAACTCTGGAGGCACTCTCTCAGCCCCCACCCATATATATATATACACACATACACACACACACACACACACACACACGCACACACCTCCTTTCCACCAACTAGCCCTGATACCTGAGGCTCTGACAGAAATAACCGCACATGCTGACCCAGCCCAAAAGAGCAAACATGAAGAACAAGACTTGATACGTCTCAGTGTCTTAGTACAGCACTTCACAGGGACAGTACAGTACACATTCACAAGCTGCAAATATAGATTCCGATAATAATCTGCTAACACCGTGTTAAGTCAATCCAATAATCCAACAATCACTTAGCTACATGTCTCCTGACTGTTGAACGGATTCTCTGCTGAATTCCTCCAAGCCAATAAGGCATCCAGCAGCTTTAGATGACTATATAAACAGGGAAATGTTATTAGGACATGTCTGTCAAAAGCCTTAATAATAGGTATTCTTTTACTCATAATGTGACTTTCAGACATTTACTAAAATAGAATCGAGAAAAACAAAATGAGGGGGGGGGGGGGGGGGGGTCCAATGAAGAGCTGGGTATTCCAAAGAAATATTTTCACATGTATGTTAAGAATGTCTAATGTGAACTGTGGTAATTCTTGTTAATTTTTTACTTTTAACATGACAGAACTAGAATAACCCTCGGGTAAAGATGCGATGTCTGATGGTTTTATGTATCTGTCTGTCAATTGCGATCCATAAACATTCCTAAAGTGTAGAAATTACAGGGAATGCACTGGTCAGCCGTAACATTAGTACATTAGGTGAAGTGAAAAATATGCAAACCTACCAAAAGTGCTCCAAAAAAAGGATAAACCGCCGATAGGGTCATGGGCACCTAAGGCTCATTGATGTGATTTATGGAGGCCCCAGCTCACAACTTACAGGACTTAAAGGATCGCCTTCAGAGGCCTTGTGGAGTTCATGCCTCAAATGGTCAGATCTGTTGTGGTGGCGCAAGAGGGGCCTACACTGTACAAGATCATTTGGAGATCCTTCCATTTGAAACTGGAGAAACCTCTTGGGGTGCTTTTTCTTCTGAAAATCTTTTCTTGTAGGTTCCTCCACAGTTTTAAATTTGGAGAACCTCAAAACGTTCCTCAAGGGTCTTGTCCTTTTTTGCTGTAAGAAAGTAGCAGTTCCTCAATGCGTTTGGAGGTGCCTCTGAGAACGTTTGGGATTCCTCAGTACGAAACCTAGTTCTTTGAAGACCTAATTTGAATGGATGTTCCTCAGTATTACTAAAGTTATGGCTGATCGCTGTATGATTTTGGTAGCATTGCACATCCCTACCTTCGGGTTATTATATTCAAATTGGAATTCATGCATAATTTAAAGAAAGGACGCAGCCTTGATGAATTTGATTTACAAAGTTTAACGCAGCATGAAAACTGGAACATTACCAAAATCTCTGGGTGTTTTTTTTTTGCCAAGATGTTGGGTTTGAAAACAGGTTCACCAGTTTTTAAATAAAATATAAATATATATATATATATATGCCACGTATAAATGCATACTAACGAGCGTCCATCAGGCCTATAGGAGAATTTAAAGTGCAGCTAATCTTTAAGGATTCATCAGCTGTTTTGTGTTTGTTTTCTCTGTTTATTTCTTATATAATGAATATTCTAATATAATGAATTTCTCTAATAATGAATGATTGAGTTTGGTTGAGTAGTCTCGATAGTGCTAATAGAAATGCATTATCAATGGCGGCGTAAAACCTGTTGAACTTACACGCTACCTGAAGTCCACCAGGGAGTTCAGGTAGTATGGTTTTTCAGGGCGGTATAGAGCCTTTGGAAGAGTGAGCCGGATTCGGTGAAAGGCCACAGGAAGTGTCTAGTTGCAGATGGAGTGATGGCATGGACCAGTCTGGCATTTAGTTCCTCCACTGAAAGTGCTTTCAGGACGCTGGGTGCTACGCTCGCTGATGTGTGGAGAAAATGCTTCGGGGCAGGGTAGAGGTAGTAGCTTGTGTTTCAACCTTATTTAAATTTATATTGATTTTCTTTCTTTCTTTTTTTTTTACTTTGTCTGAGACCTGTAATGTACTTTATATACATGTATGTACGTGTGTGTGTGTGTGTGTGTGTGTTTGGGTAAGTGGAGTATTAGTGCGGAGGTTAGGGATTATTTGGGATGAATATGAAGCCTAAACAAAAAGAGTGGCCAGTCATAATACTGTCTCTCTCTCTGTCTTTCTCTCTCTTACTTTCCTTCAGAAACACACACACACTCACAGACAGACCAACACCCCCCCCCCCCCATCACAATGACTTTTTGAGTCCACCTCCACTAAGAGCTAAGCCTAATTGCCTCATTCCGTATTGATACTGTTTGTCCATATGTTTGAACACTATCTGCTGAATGACCTTCTCACAATGGTGATTACACATTAAGTTAATCCCGAATTAAAAGAGATAATGGGTTTGACCTGATTTGCATACTACTTTTTACAGACTTAACTTCCATTGGGCGTTTAAATCATGCCTCTTTTGAAAGGATTCAGTCCATTTCGGAAGCCTCTGGCCAAGCAGCTTAATGACAACAACCAAGAAGTCAATGTGAAAAATAGATAGGCACACACAGATCTTTATACACGGCATGCGTTACATATCTTCTCGCATATATTTCGGTCATTTTTCCCTGTGCTTCTGTGTTAAGATGCTGGCCTGCTAATTTTTTTTGTCGGTTTCGGCAGATGCACGGTGTTGATCTCTTCATATTATCTAGTTTAAAATTCTTTCTCCTGCAGACAGCTGTTTAGAAAAGTTATGCAATTATGAGCAGCTATGTGAAGGCACACTGCCAGTTAGTATTTGGGTCTTTCTTTGTGTATGTGTGTGTGTGTGTGTGTGTGTGTGTGTGTGTGTGTGTGCATGTGTGTATGTGCGCGCACAGCAATGAATAATGGGCACTTAACTCAGACTTCCATAGAAAGCCAGGCCTTCTGTTGGGCAACCCTCTACTCTCTTGCCTCAGACTTAAACCCACACACTCAACCACGTCACAGGAGCCAGACAGCACCACCAGCACTGCCACACTGTTAACTCTTAAAAGTCTAGACAATACTTTATAACATAAAGTAGCATCTTTTCATTACAGGGGGAAACAGAGCAAAGATATCCACAAGACACGATTTGTATCACGATATTATGACACATGTACTCAGATGCTCAATGCAGATATATATGTTATATGATCTCAGTTGAATTAAATCAGTGGTTTCTGGCTCAGAAATACAAACACTGGGCTAGCGAGCTAACTGTAGATGCAGAATTGGCTCATTTGGTGGATTAAATTAGCTAGCTAGATAACTGGGTGAGCTGCGGTGTGATTGGTGGATTTGAGTAACTAGGTAGCTAACAGTAGCTGCAGTGTTAGCTCGCTTGGTGTATTTAGTTAGCTAGCTATTGAATTAGTTTGTTTTGTGGATGCTATTCACAGGACGGGGCTTCTGTCCAGCCAGGGGCTTCGTCTGCCAAGCTTCAGCTGGGTGCTACTGGCAATTTGCTGTACTACATCCAGAAAAAAAACCTTTGAGTGCTTATGATGTTCCCAATATGCTTTAAAAAGCTACATAATAAATTAACCAAATGACATTTAATTCAAATTCCGTATCAACAGGTTAAATATATAATATATATCTTACACAAATATTGGATGGTTAAAAGCTTCAAATCCACACTGTAAACACATTCCTTTTGTTTCAGTGAGCTATGAATGAGGAATAATTCAGTCAAATGTAAGAAGAGTCATCCAAGGTGCATATGAGGCCTAGCAGAGGTCTACCAGCTGAGGAATTGAAAGCAGGTTTACATAAAGATTAAGGTTATTATTACTCTGCACATACATATATCAACAGCCAGATCAGTTGTAGTTTTAGTAATATCACTATTACTTAATGGGCATTTTATGCCTACAGTGTTATAGAATTAGAGGTAAACATTTGATTATTATTATTATTATTTAAATAGCTGATATTAACATTAGTAATGGTGGTGGGTGCTGACGATTTGCAGGGCAAGGCAGGGGGGTTTCTTTGGTTTTATTTAGACCCACTCTCTGACCTTTTTGTGTGATCATGGGGATTTTTTTTGGCCTCTGCTCAGGATGCGTCCCTGTCACACATATTCTATTGTAGACAGCATGGTGATATCTCTGGCATCAAAGTCGAAACTAAGTTTACCGTCTCCTTCCCCCTTTCCTTTCCACTGCATATGATACGAGATTCACGAAATAACACTGATTAAATGCCGCCACCACATCTGAGGCGGTGTGTGTTTTCGGAGGGCTTTGTGATTGTCTTTTTCAACAGCTCTCTCGCTAATTTTTCAATGTAATTCTTGAAGATAGTTCCTGTGGGTTTTTTTTTTCTGCAGGTCTGCAGCTGTGTGTGTCTTAGACCTGGGTTCTGTTGAGGGTTTACTGTGCAGGTGTGTATGTGTGTGTGTGTGTGTGTGTGTGTGTGTGTGTGTGTGCGCAGAATGAAAAGTATCAATGGGAGTTTCTGAAGGCACTTAAAGCCAGTCACTCTCGATAAACACTCAAAAGCATTAAAGAATAAACCTCCTCCCAAAGCACACACACACACACATACATACATGCACATGTATAGATGTGCTATCAGGCACACATGCAAACGCAGACACACACACATACACACTTACCAAAAGGCACACATAGGCTGTAGACTAGCAAACTAGCACTCACAGACAGGCGCATAAAGACACACATCTATGCAGACACAGGCAAAAGTCTGTCACACACACAGTCATTGTGTGAGGAATGTGACTAGCTATATCATAGTTGATTGGGAGAAGACTTCTCTTTCTCTTTAGTTATTTGGCTTCATAGTTCTTGTCCCGGACATTCTAGGGAAAACTTCTTGCTGTTGAATAGAATATTCTCATTAGTTCGGGTTGGTCTGGTTTGTCTACTCTGGCCTGAAGTAACCACTCACATAAAGGCTGACACAGTTTAGTTAAAAAATTGAGTTTGACATTTATGCAATTAAAAGCCTTCGGCCCAATTGTCATGGAGACTTGCGTCATGAACACTCCATCGTCACTTCGTCTCAGACTCCTGCTACGGTCTGTGGTTGAGCTGGTGATGGCTGATTCATTTTTTTTTTGCACAGGCAAACAATACCTCTCATGTTCTAATATTAGTTGCAGGTCAATCTGGATGCTTCTTATCTATGATAAGACTTTTTTTTAGTTCCTTTAGTTCAGTGTTCTCATACAGGGAGGTGGGTTACCCTTTTGAGTCTTGATTACTGTCTTGATTCTTTATGCCACTGCTGTGTTGGACATGCTCATAATTCTATATTGTCTCTACCAGTATACAACCCAGTCAGAGGTGGCTTAGGGGTTAGAGCACTGTGTTGTTGTTGTTTATAAGGTTGTGGCTTTGATACCTTTGTTCTCTACGCTCTCTACCACTGTTGGGCCCCTAGAGCAAGACCTTTAACACACTCTGCTCCAGAGGTGCTGTAGTATGGCTGGCCCTGCACTCTGACCCTGGTTTTAAAAGCTGTGCTGTTGTATGATGAGGAGAACTTCTTTGTACTCTACAAGTGTATAATGACAATAAAAGGCACTATGTGATACTATCATTGGTGTCACCTAATGTGAATATAATGTAAAAGCGATTCTCAAAACTGATTGGCTGATTGGGATCTTCAATTAAGACAAGCTTCTTAAAGTAGGCTTAAAATATGCTCAGACCACTCAAACACTGTGTTTCTACCCCACAGGACGAAACACACACATGAACAAGGGAATTTCTTCGTAAAACCCAATTGCTCTGTTTTCAAAAAGATTCCAAAAACCATAGGAATCATAGGAAGGTACTCATGAGTGAGGCCCGTTGTTTGTGTCCTTCCAGTGTCCGATACAGCATTTTTCTTTAAAATTGGCCTGATATTGGTCTATTCTTCTGATAGTTGTTATTCTATCCGGTGTTAACCAGAGAAGGATGGGTTCCCCTTTTGAGTCTAGGTTCCTCTCAAGCTTTCTTCCTCTCCACCTGAGTCTGTTTATCCCCTACCACTGTCACTCAGGGCTTTTAATATGGACTTCTTCTTCAAACAGTTCCACCCAACATTAGCAATACTGGGCTCCAGTTGAGCTTTTTGATGGACTGACTGTGTCAGGTCAGAATAAACGAATGTGCGGCAGCCAGGAAGATGATGTCTGCTCTCAGCTGCTCATGTGCCAGCATCAGATTGTTTAACGTGATATTTCCAGCATCGTTTCCCAGCACACGCTGTCACAGCAAGATGCCTCCTGTTTGTAAACTCTGCAGAGAGCGAGTATTTGCGTGTGCGTGTGTGTATATAAATGCATGTCTGTTTTATGTGTGTGTGTATTCAGTAGGGCTGCATGATATAAAAAAAACCCTGACATTTTAATGTTGTTTTTTTCTGCTAAATCTATTGGTATTAAAAAAATACAAGGTTTCACCAGAAATCAGCGATCCAACATGTCATGATATTATTAATGTATTCTGTATATCCGGAGTACAATAAATGATGTTTGACAGATGGCACAGATGTCATGGAAAATGAGAATAATGTTTTCCTTTTGGATCAAGCAGCAGAACAGTAGTTTGACAAAATTTTGCACAAGACGTCACACATCCTGTGATGGGACTGTTGCACAAGTGCACATTGCGCTAACGCTACTGAAACGATATACTGTGCATCCCTGTTATTTAGCCTAAAAGGTGTCTGAAGTTTTCTACTGTACCCATGCCGCTACCTTCATACTGTTCGCTGCCTCTCCACCGCCAGCCTCTCTTGTGTTTTTTCTTTTCTTCCTTCACTAAGTCTCTGTAGTGTAAAGGTGAGCGTGTGCAGTAATGAGAGTGAGCCCCCCTTTCACCCCCTCTCCTCTCCATTCTCCCCATAGTATTTACACCTCATTAAACTTGAAATAGGTTTAATATTTAAAACACCGCCAACATAGCTCAGCCCCCTCGCCCCTTTCACCTTTGGATTTTTTTTTTTTTTACCCTCTCTGCCTTCTCCCAGTTTAATAATCTACTTTCATATTTCCTCCTAATGTACTCCCTCTCCATTAAAACCAAAATAGATTTAATATTTCACAAGTTAAATTTTAACCCCTGCGTTCAGGGATCCTTTCTTACTTAAGCCCACACGTTCACTCGTGTTTCTCTCTCTTTCTGTCTCTCTTTTCTTTTTATTAGTTTTTTTTTTTCTTTCGTCATGTTTTTACTGCCTAATATTCAGAGTGTTTTTTTTCTCATTCTCCCTCTCTCTGTCTATTACATTGAGTATTTCTGTCTGTTTCTTTTTTCATCACTATCTTCTCTCTTTTTTTTTTTTTTTTTGAGGTAAAGAGGGTGATTCTGGAGCGGTCACCCTACCAACATGACTTTCTGAGCTTCTTTATTTCTCACTGTCTCTCTCTTTAGCTCTCTATCTCTCTCGATCTCTCACTCTCTTCTTGTCTTACCTTGGGAAAAAGGTGATTCTTAAGTCATTAGCCTACCAAAATGACAAAATCTCTCTCTCGCGCGCGCGCTCTCTCGCGCTCTGTCTGTCTCTCTCCCCCATGTCTGCTCAGCCCCACAGCTTTTTGTGTTATCCCCTGAATGGGGCTGAATGCTTGTTTGTTCTGGGCAAAGTTGTCATGTCGATCTGCCAGAAAGACTTTTTTGTGTTCCACCTCCCTCTTTTACCATTCTCTGCCTCCTCTCTCTCTCTCTCTCCCTCTTTCACTCTCTGTCTTTCACTACCCTATAAAGCATGTCCACCAATTCTTCACTCCTCCCACCTCCGTCTCTCTGCCTCTCACATTGCAAGCTCGACAGGCAGCGTCGCGGCCAGAAAAATCCAGTCTTCTTCACGGAGTTCCCCTTCTCTATCTCCAGCACTCGCAGCGTTATCTCCCTTTACCACAAGCGCCGACAGGACTACCCATCAAGCATTTCTACCTCTTCCCCAACAAACAATCATACAACCTCACACCTGCGCTATATATATATATATATATATATATATATATATATACATGCCCTGTGTGACCTGTGATGTCTGAGGCCAGGAAACCACTGCCACAGACATCAGTTTCCAACACGTCACCACCCCCTGCCCCTTCTCCATATGGCCACTGCTACCCAGCAGAGTTGGGGGGATAAGGTGGGGGGGGGGGTGAAAGGGAGTTGGCAGCCCAGTTCTGCGGCTCCACCCTGCACCTGCACCGTGTCAGTGTATCTGCACTCCGTCCGTGCCTGGCTCCGCCGGCCCGGGGCCCTGCCTTATTGAATTCAGCCAGGGATCACGGTTCACCCCCATTTCAAGCCAGGTGGAACTGATAGCTTGCAGTTAGCGATTCTGGATTCTGTTGGCTATAAATCTGTGGTGCAACCGATAAAACCTGCATCAAGAAAAACACTCATAAATCAGCCTGTATTTTTTTTTAATTAGCCAGCAAGGTGATTTGTGGAAATTGTAAAAGTCATAATTTTATTAGACTGTGAGTTGGGAAATCAGCCTGGTTAGTGGGAACCTGGTTTGGGTGCTGAACATTTGAAGCTCTTGTGAATTGTAACACTGGTCAACTGAAGAATGACTTCAAAAACTGAGGACTAACAATATGTAGAACTTTCTTATCTGTGAACCACAGATTTATAGGCAACAGAACCCTGAGGACTAGGTTATGTATCGTACAGTCCAGGGGATGTCCAGCCGGCAGCCGACAGACCTGCTTTAACATGCACATCCTCTGGAGAGCAAGCTTCTGAGGAATTATCTGACCTCTTCATTTGACCAGGAAAAAGGCTTTAATGCAACCATTGCACAGCGTGTTTTTTTTCTGGAGAGAACGTTTGATAGTAAATTGGCTTGCTGAGTTGTGATAGATGGTTTGACTGAAACAGAATTAGACAGGCCACTTAATGTGGTGGAGAGATGTCTAATAGAAGATAATTTGTTTAATCGTGATGGAAATTTAGGGGAGGGGGTATTTTGGTCTGAGCGTTCGTCACTACACCGTAGAAGAGTTGATCGTCAGAAAAAAATCTTTTGTTTCTCGTCATGTCTCCCTGGCTAGCGAACTAAGTGAGCTTTTCAACTCTCATAACACTTGTCTTACTCGTTCAGTAATCAGTAAGCAGCTGATCAGAGAGAGACAGAGGGCGAGAGAGCAAAAGAGATAATGCTAAGGGATGATAATATGCCAATTGTGCCCAACTAATCATTTTCAGTTCGCGACTGTATGTGTGCATGCAGGCATATCAGCATTTCCTCTAGGTTTTTCTTCAGCAGCGGCGGCGGACCGAGGCCCACCCACCCATCCGCCACATCTCCCCCACCCACCCCCCAGAGATGAATGTGAAAAGTACTAACATTAGGAAATATGACATAAGAGATGAAATACAGTGAAACTAGACTGCAAAACAAGCTAAGATAGTAACCTTAGCTGAGGTAACCTGGCCTTAGTGTTTGTTGGTTTACAAAAGACTGGCTGCCTTCCTCTGTTTAAATTTCAAGTCACATGTGACCTACTGTGACTGTATGTGGTCTCGGTGTGGCTTTTTTTATTTTAATGCCGTGCTGTAAAAATGCTGTGTGGAGCATTGTGGAGGAATTCAAAAGAAGCGACTGCATGTGTCGACGCGGCAGGCTTTATGCTACCTTGCGAATGAATGTTCCTTTCAACTATAAACTCTATCTAACTTAACGTTAGCCAGTTTAGTCTACTTTTCTCTCTTCCCTCCTCTACCTGTCTTTATTTCCCCCTCTTTCTTCTGTCGGGTGCGTGGAGACGGGAAGGACAGAGATATGGATAGCTTCCTGTATCCGTTATTGCGAATCAAAAGCCCTGTGTAGAGTTTTGTGATTTCATAAAATTCTGAAGCAGTAGCATCATGTAGCAGAAACACTGCATATGTGCTCGGATGAATTTTTTTTTTATAATTCTCGGGATTGTAGTGATATCTGTACATGTACACATGTATACCTGACACCAGTTGCTCATCAGTTGCTCTCTAACATTAACACAAACTGACCTGTTAAACACAAAACACTATAAAAGTAATTTTCTGCTGTTTAAGTTTAAGAAATGGGACAGTTGAGGATGTGATATAGTATCAGTCAGTAAAACACTGTTAAATTACAACGTTTAGTTTGTTTAATAAGTGGTAAGTCATTTCAGCTTAAAACCAATATCACAATCAGTCATATCGGTCGGGATCTCATACTTGCACGCCTCTGTGTTCTTGTAGGTTCAAACCCCCCCCACACAGTCCTCCCTTGCTATTTCCTCTTCTAGCAATGGGCAAGACGGGGAGGGTGAGGTATGGTGTGTGTGTGTGTGAGAGAGGGAGAGAGAAAGAAGGGGGTTAGAACACCACCAAAACGGTCACAGTTCCCCATTCAGGGCCAGACAACGCCCTGCTGTTTGTTTTCTTGCCCGGAGAGCTACTGCTCTATTTTATTCTGTGGCTTGTTCTTCCTCTTCTGGTTTTATGGGGGATTTCTGTTCTTTAGAGACAAACCCCCCGCCCCCAACCCAAAAAAAAAAAAAAGCAAGCAGAGAACCATCTTCCCTCCAGCAGAGCGCTCAGAGAGCGGAGAACAGGAGAGGAGGAGGAGAAGAGGAAGAGGCAGCAGGGTGTTAGGACAAGCAGACGCCGCAGGCAGGATGTGGAGGTCTACTGCCCTCTGGGTGTGTCGGCTTGGCCCTGTCACACACTCACACACACTCGCAACCCTTGTGGGAGGGTAAAGTCTCCCTTCCTCACACACACTCGGTTAAAAACACACACACACGCTCTGCCTTCTTTAACCCCCACACCCATCTCTCTCTCTTTTTCTCTCTCTGTGTCTTTCTCCCTCTCCCTTCAGTTTGCTTGCTCCCCCTTTTCCTCCACTCCCCTTCCCATGGGGCAGTGTCCTTCAACCTCATCTGCCCCCTCAGGGAAGTGTAGGGGAAAGAGCATTGAGGGGGTGATGACGTGTAGATAAGGAAGTTATGAGAAAGGGCAGCACTGTCGATTACTCCCAATTACATTACTTAGAACTGATGCTACTAGTCATTCTATTGCTTAAAAGATCCATATGATGAAAAACTGAATTTCCTGGTTTGAATTCTTTGTGGCGCTGTGAAAACCAGTACATTTAGATAAAAACACCTATTCAGTCTATAGCACATTAACCCAACCCATTTACATCCAACTTATAGGCAGTGTTTCAGAACGGACCACTTTTTGAATGAGGCTAAATACAGGGCATCAGAACTAAAGGACGGTTTAAAAAGGCAGTACCAAAAAATGTTAAAGTAAGGTTGGAATTGTAAGCCTTTCGTATTACATAAGCTTTCAAAATCGTCACAAGTACACCCTCTGTACTGCCTCTATGGTCCGGGGGTCTTGAGTTCAGTTCTTGAGCCATGCTGCTTCGGCATCAGAGGCCGGAGTTTGAGAGAGCACAGTTGCTGTTGCTTTCCTCCGAGTAAGTGGTCTGCCCAGTGATGCCGCGCCTGTGGCAGTTTGTTAAGAGGCGGTGGCTGGCTTTGCATGTTTCAGAGGAGACATGTGTTAAGCTTACCCTTCTAGTATAGGGAGCACTGCAATTGCTAGGAGGAGCCATGAACAGGTGAGTTAGTTAGCAGTACTACATTAAGAGAAAAATAAAATGGGTTCTTCAGGAGTTCTTTAGTAAATGCAGAGGCTCTATATAGAACTATAATGTGGTTCTTCATGTACGAGGCAAATGGTGACCAACCCAGACATCAGATATTTAGTATTAGAGGCTAATGTAGCTAACATATAAGGGGAGTTTATATTGGACTAATTCGTATCATGCAAGTGGTGTGTGTAGTGGGGACTGTCTGAAAGTATTGTGGGGTTTTTTAATGAGAATGCTGTTGTGCAGCAGCAGTGGTGTTAGTGGTGATGGTGGTGGTGGTAGCAGTGGTGGTAAAATTGCCAGGATTTATCTGTCTGTGAGTCAGTGTGTAGGTGGTGGGGCCAGAGGGTGAGGGTGGGTGGTGGTAGGGGTCACAGACTATTGCGTATTGACCACTTGACATGCATGCATCATCTTGTTTGGTAGGTAGTGTTTAGTGTGACACAGTGGAAAGATGTGAGAGCTGTGTTGGTGATGGGATTGGGTAATATGTGTGTGTGTGTGTGTGTGTCTTTGTGTGTGTGTGTGTGTGTGAAGGGTGTTGGACTTTTAGGCCAGATGGCTTTGTCCTTTACTCTACATCTCTCATCTGCCCCACCAGTTCACAGTGCCACTTCTGCTTTCCCTCAATAGGAGCGCTGCGGTGCTTTATTTATTTAATTAATTAATATTATCATTTTGTTTGTGTGTGTGTGTATTAGTCTTTGAGTGAATGTGTGAAATGGTTTCCTGAATCTTGGACATATGCGTTCCTAAATGTCTGCTTTACACACATACTAAAAACTCAGACACGTGCAGAAACAGGGAAGAAAAGCAGTGTGGCTTTCTTTGTGAATACTCTTCCACTGAAGTATATTTTTTTGACTGACTGTATAAAAAAAAGAGGCCTGTCAGTGGGGGCGAACACAAACCTCCTTTTTCAGAGAAAATGGCAGGAAGCTGGCAGGCTGTTCCCCCTCTCAGAGGCATTGTGTGGTGGCAGAGAGAGAGAGAAAGCAAGAGAGAAAGAGAGAGAGAGAGAGAGAGAGGGTGACACCCCTGAGGTGGGCAGTTTCTTTCATTTTGGAGGCTCTGGGCTCTTCACCAGCTTTATTCCAAACAATCAAGCCCTCCTGGGAGGAGACGTCCCTCACCAGCTACCTGCCAAACACACACGTACATACACACACACACACATACACACAATAGTGCTGGGTAATACAGTTCCTTTTAAAGATTTGTTCAGAAACCAATCACTTAAATTAGCTGAATCAAATTAGCTGCACTGAATCCTTGGAGGAGGAGAATCAGTTCAGTTCGCGCTTACAAGGATTCGTACAAATGGAATGAATTTGTCACAAACAGCACACTCAACACTCAAATGCAAGGATACACACACACGCACACACACACATGCATATCTACAGTAGTGGTGCACATTGCCATGAGATGTGAGCATTACAGAAATGCACTGTTAGCCGAATAAAATGACTCTTGCTTTGCAATGAATCAGTTCATCTCGTTCATCCAGAAGATTTGTTCAAAAAGAACTCAGTTTTGGCAGTGGACACATCACTTATATGTGAGCACACACACACACACAGTGGTGGGCATTAGAGGTTTTTTTTTTTTTTTTTTTTTAAAGATTCATTCAAAACCATGACTCATTGACTGGGCTATAGCTGAGCACAGAGCAGAACTAATCTTTCGTGTAGGTGATTCAGTTCAGTTTGTTCGCCCAAACGATCCATTCTAAAAAAAAAAAAAACACAAGTGCACACACTCTCTCTCTCACACACACACACACACACACAAATATGTACAAGTTATATGTGAGGAAGAGCACGTCTCCTTCTCACCTGGAAGGTCTGACTACAGAAGACGGGGGAAGAGGCGAGCAGAATGAAGAAGTAAATAGAGAGATGCAGTGTTGTGTCTTGGGCACCGTGTTTATGACCTTCTCTCGCTCTCCGCTGAGTTGGTTCGGCTGCTGAACTCTGTGTTCTGCCTCAATACTGAAGGAGAACACACATTCAAGGATTTGTCCTCCTTCCTCTCTTTTTATCTACACCTCTCTCTCTCTCACACTTTCTCTCGCGCTCTTTCGCTCTCTCGCTCTCTCTCTTCCCTCATGTGTCCTTGTGGAAAAGCCAGACACTACCCCAAGTGGAAGAGGAGGGCCGAGAGGAGGAAGAAGAGAGAAAGAGGTTGTGAGACAGGGTGGAGCACAGATAGGGTATGAGAGAGAGAGAGAGAGAGAGTTAGAGAGACAGCATGGCCCCTCTCTCTCTGATAAGTGTCTCCATAGTCTGTGGGGGTTAGGGATTCCTGTCTGCTCTATCGGGCAAACACATACTCACCCTCTCTCTCTCTCTCTCTCTCTCTCTGTATATATGGACTAAATATCCTTTGATATGAAAAAAATTGAAAACTTGAAATTTTAGTCGTAGTTAAGGTGTAATTGCATCAAAACATTTCAAATAAAATTTCCTTTTATTGCCATAGACAATAATGACAAGAAATGTACAAAAACCAACACACAAATACACACACACACACACACACACACACACGGACACCACCCCCAGAACACATTCAGATCCGCCCGCTTGCATTCCTGAAGCTGCAGTTTCTCTACTCCCAAATTATCCCTTTCTTTATCACAGTCTCTCTCTCTCTCTCTCTCTCTCTCTCTCTCTTTCTCTCTCTCTACTCTCTCCTGACCTCCCTCTTCCCATATCTCCTTTTCTTTCCCTCTTTTCTGCTCTTTCTCTGTTCTGTCTACACATCTGCCCATCTCTGTTTGCCCTCATCTCTCTCTCTCTCTCTCTCTCTCTCTCTCTCTCTCTTTGCCCATCATTCCTTTCCTCTCTGCTCTCTCCATCACAAGTATCGCTTTTTCCATCTTTTTTCCTTTGGTTTTCAAAGCTGGTTTTCCCTGTAGTTCAAGTGCTTCTTTCCTTCGGCCTCCTTTGGCCTCCAAATCTCTCTCTCTCTCCTTTCCGCTGCTGCAGTCTCTCTCTCTTCCTCCATCCCTTTTCTCATCCCACCCTTCTAACTCAATTCCCTCTATTTTAGCCTTATTCTCTTTCCATGCCTCTCGCTCTCTCTTCCTTTCAGATCTTTTCCTCTATATCTACTCACTAGCGTAGCATGGCATTGATGACGTTTTGCTGGGAATAAGTAATGGAAGGGCTATGTATGTGTGTGTGTGTGTGTGTGTTTTATGGTTTAATGACTAATGTAAGGAAAGTGTTATTGTATATTTGCACATTGATATAAAAAAAACTAGTCTTTGTGTGTGTAAGTGTGTGTGTTACAGCAGAGGACAGGGCAGTGACATGTCAGCAGGCTTAAATAAGCGCTCTGCCTGTGTGACACGAGCTCCGGGCTGATGAGGGGGGTTAATGTGGGGGGGGGGGGGGGGGTGACTCCTTCATTTGTGAAGGTTCTGCTGATTTGATCGTATGCAATTAATTTCAACGGCCAGCCTCTCCTCTGGCAAAGAGGGTATAAAAAGCTCACACTGATCTGCCACTCTCTCTCTCTCTCTCTCTGTCCCTCACTCTTTCCCCCCTCCCTCTTTCTTACTCTATCTATCTCTTTCCTTCTCTCATTCCTTCTCTCTCTCTCTCTCTCTCTCTCTCTCTCTCTCTCTCCTCCACCCTTAAACCTCCTCATCTTCCATTTCTAGATCAGTTCATGTCAGTCACATTAACCTTGTATAAAGTTATATTGGGAGTCTGGCACATTGCACGTGCGTGCACACACGCGCACACACACACACACACACACACACTCCGCAGTGTTCATTGTTCCTGCGAAGCCGCAGTAAGGGAACATAACACACTGCCCGTGTTCGCTTGCGAAATTCTTTTACCTGGTTCGGAGTGTGATGAGATCTGGTTGCCATGGCGCTCCGCTGACCATTTGGCGCTGCAGGCTTCGTGTCTGGATGTCGGTAGTGAAATCGCCGTTAATGTGACAGTTCCTAAACATGGAATATGGGTGCTGTTGAGTTTTTGTTTTTTTTACCCCGCACAGGACAGAGTGAGGCTGTTAAACAACTGAACACGTTTGAGCTCCTGCATTTGTCCGCCGTTCTGCACTCTACATGTTCCAGGAATGAAAGGAGATGCTCCACTAAACATGTTAACAATACCAACAGCAAATGGAAGGTCGTCGCCAAACAATTAGCTTGACTGCATTTCTGCTTCTTCTAGCTGAACTGCTACTTTAAGCACAAGTCAGTGAATGACCATAGAAGAAGAAGTGTGTATGATTAATGAGCAGACAGAACTGGTCTGATGGAAGATGGAAACAGCGCAGTATCTGATCATCTGCCATCCTTTCCTCCTTTCTTCTCTCAGCTAGTTGTCCTTGTGTCTGTGAGAGTGTGTGTGTGTGTGTACGTGCAGTGGTGGTGTAGATGTCAGTGGCTCAACTCCCTGTTGATAAAACCACTGCTGATTGCATTCTCTCTATCTCTCTCTATCTCTCTCTTTATATCTCCCAGTCTCACTCTCTATCTTGCTCTTTCACTCTCTTTATGTCTCTCTCTCTCTCTCTCTCTCTCTCTCTCTCTCTCTCTCTCCAGTCTTTCCCTCCCTGGCCTCCATCTTCTCCATTGTTCAGTGCAGAAGTTGCCAAGGATACAGAAATATAGGGGATGTGATACAGAACAGGATGAGTCAGAATACTGTAGGTCTGAACAGGAATGGGACATGGGACACACACACACACACACACACACACACACACACACACATTGGAACAATCCTTTCATTCTCTGATAAATATTAAATGTCCTCACAAGTATAGTAATGTAAAAAAAATGCAGACGTGTGTGTATTTCTTTTTTTTTTTGCTGGTTCTCACAGGTCTTCACAAGTTGGCATGCATCGAGTATAATTTACACAATCGTACCCAAAGTAGGACTACTGCTGTTTTAACTGTGACGCATACTTTTGTTCATAGCTTGTTTTATATATATTTATATATTAGTATGTTATCAGGCAGAGGCGTTTCCAAGCTCTAGCTAGGCACACACAGAATATGGTATAATTGAGTGTAATAACAGTAATAATAACAATGTGTTAACAATAATAGTGTTAGTAGTAATATTACTAGTCAAACACATGCATGGAATATTTCCTTTGGAGCAAAAAACCATGGGCCCTATTTTAGCGATCTTTTGGCGAGCCGCCAGCTGTGCACCGTACAGCTTGATTTAGGGCGTGTGTCAGTGTGTCTTTGCTATCGTAGCGACGCAGGGTGTAAGATAGGGCCCGGTGTGTGAAACTATGATTCTGTCTTTGCATCATCAGTACGTGTTAGCTAGATAACCCATAGCTAGAAAACAGTACATTACTGTTATTTTGTCTATAACTAGACGCTCATTTTGCAAGCTTGTGTGGTCAGCGCCCCTTTTACCAGCTAGCATAAATAAAGCCTTTGCTAACGTCACAGATGCCTCTGCTGTTGTCATTAATGCCTTTGCTGTAGTGATCTAATATGTATTTTTTGTTGGTTATACGATTAGAAGTGGCTATACAAAAAAACATATAGCTATGAGCTTTCATGACCTTGCCTGTTGTGTGGCTGAGTGTCTTTTAAATATTTATGAATATCCATCAAAATAAACTGGCGCTGACTGAAAGTGTTAGTTACTCCAGCTTTTGGTAAGGAGCTTGGGCATTGTGGGATTACTTTTTACCGCCATGATTTTAGTGGGGAACAACAACATTCCCCAGTAAATTGGGTCTAATGACCCCTTTGTTATATAGTGTCAGAAATCAACAAGCTCTTAAATGGTGTGACTTCCTAAGCGTTGGTCCAATCATTCTTTGGTGATGCCACAGCCATCCGTTGCCAGGACTCCAACAAAACATAATTTGATTGGATAAAAATCACCTTGTATTATAATATATTGCAATATATTGAATCGTAATCTCTGTATCATTATACATAATATATTGCCAAGTTCTTGCCCTAGGGGTGAGTGGGGACTGTCCATGACAAATAATGTGTTCACACACACACTTTCCTATGTGCTACACATGTTACTGGAGAACTCCAGTAGAGACTATACCAGAGAACAGTGACCAGGTTTCCTCTGCCCAGCTGTTTGGACGAGCGTATTCGTCACTGTGATACGGGTAATTGTGAACTTGGTCACACAGCCTTTCTTAATACTTTCCACTGTTTTTGTGCTGCTGAAATACTGCAACATACGGCACCTTGCATACACATAGCGTTTATCTCTGAGGCCGTGCACCAAACAGACACAGGATATGCCAGACAGCCATCATGCGTAAAAGTAAGCATATCTCTAGCCTAAGACATGTCCCCAGTGCTAATTAGTGGGCTATACATGTCCATAACATGTTAGCTACATTAGCCTCATAGGTCCAGTGACTCACTAGTACAGGAGAACATAATTATTGTGTATGTGTGTGTGTGTGTTTGTCCATCCGTGCGGATGGCTATAAAAGGGGCCAGCCCAGTTGCATGCTCTTTAAACCCTGATTTCTGGGCTGCTGTGTGGATTTAGCGGCAGACGCACCCTCCCTCAGCCTGCTTTTAGCACAAAGCCCTTCGTGTTTGCTTCCCTTCCCCACCCAGCATTCCATTTTCCCCCAGCTCAAACCCCCTACACACACACATCATACACACACCCCACGGAGACTCTCCTTTCTCCTTTCTCCCACTTCGTGGCCTTCCGTTTTCTCTTGTTCTCTTGCGCTCACTGCCTTTCATTCTCGCTGCCTTATACACCCTCTTTATTCCTGCCTTGCACTCTCTCTCTTTCTCTCTCTCCCATTTTTTACTTTCTCTCCCTCTTTCACTTCTTTCCCCCTTTTCCCTTACGCTTCTCTTTCTCTCTATTTCACTGTCTCTCTCTCTCTCTCTCTCTCTCTCTCTCTCTCTCTCTCTCTCTCTCTCTTTCTGTCTCTCTCTCTGCTAAGCTGCATTAACTCCCCAGATTACCTTGAGCCTTGCAATCCTCCAAACCTCTCTCAACCCCCCCCTCGCCCTCTCACCCTCTCCATCGCCCACGCCACCACCTCCACCCCCCACCAACAACCCCTCGCCATTACCCGCACCTCTCCTCTCCTCTCTCACTCTCCTCATCCTCCCTTCTTCCTTCCCTCCCGTCTTCCTAGCCTTCAGGGTTTGTTTGATTTATTCTCTCACTCCCTCCCTCGCCCTATCTCGCTCCATGGAAGGTTGCAGCCCAGCTAGTCCCTAAAAACAACAGAGAGAGTGAGAGAGAGAGAGAGGGAGAAAAGGAGAGAGAGAGTGAAAGAGAGAGAGAGAGAGAGAGAGAGAGAGAGAGAAGAATAACAACCTCTCTTTTACTTTCCATCCTCCCCTCCTCTCTCTTCACCCAGTGTTTTTTTTCATTCCCCTCTCCCACACTGCTTTTAAATTGCCTTTGAATTCTTCAGCTGTTTCAGTGTCTCACTCCCCTCTTCCCTTGGAAATTACTTTTTACCCTTTCTAACTTTGTCGTGCTGAGGAGGCAAGTCAGACCTTCCCTCCCTCCTGCAGTGGCCGCTGGACAGGCACACATTCTCTAACACAGGATTTATTTATTTTTTTTAGACCTTTTTGATTGATCTCAGGCTCATGGGAATTCTTATATACAGTAAGGTTTTAGGCACTTTAAACACTAATATTAGAATAAATACTAACAACTTTCACACAAAATGTGACAACATCCAAAACCTCTAATCGATATAATCTGGCCTGTGATTTCTTCCATTCTGTTAGTACTTTGCTCACTGTGTGTTACTGTACTGTCCCCTTTAAAACATACGTCATACTACTGTGTGTAGTCACATGACTCCCCTCGTCCAGATCAACTTGAAGGAGAACTCAGACACCAAGCCAAGTGTACCAACAATGATCATTCATTAATTGGTAATTATTCGTTCCTTAATTGTTATTGAGGTAAAATGTGCAATTAATCGTGATATTGATTTGAGGTGATATCACCCAGCACTGGGTTGTACATGCTTCTCATGGCAGTCTAGTATTATTTATAAGTATCTTTCAACACCTGGTTTGGTAATCAGTGGTTTATGATGTTAAATCAGCTGAGCTGGCAATGAAATTCAACAATTCCACATGGGGGGGGGGGCATCAAAGAGAAACCTGGTACTAAACTTTGCTCTTCAAACTAGCTCACACAAACTCCACTACTGTCTTCAAAATGAGAACTTCTTGTTACTTTTAACTGGATTTATGTTCTGTTCTGTAATGTGGAGTGTTACAGTACAGTACAAACTCATTGCAAATGTATTACAGAGATAAATGCTTAGGTGCTTAAAACTGTATATATTGTCCCTGTCACACTAAAATCTCTCCGAAATAGAAGTCAGTGTAAGAACAAATATTAATGTTGGGGCATTTCTATTGGTCCATACATTATTAAAAATTAAAAACAAGAGCAAATGCCACATCCACCTTGTCAAAAAGTGAACACTTCAATGATCTGCAGGTAGCTGTGTGTTACCTAACCCTAATCTTAATCACAGTAACCCAATACAATATCTTTGGGACACATACACACACACAAGATATTTTAAATTCCAATTCTCAGGTATTAGTAAGTGGAGTAACAATGCATATAAGCAACAACAGTGAAAATATAGTGTTTAATAGCAGGACTACATTCAAATCTGAATGAATTATGAATCATTTGATTAGTTTTCAGTTTTAGAATTTTTTGACAGGCCAATTCAACCGTCCAGAATAAGCCACCCGCTTGATGACCACCACCAGTTTTAACATGTTTAAGTCTAAGAGACTCCTTGTTTCCTCATTTTCCGACATAACATATTGTCACTGTCACGCAAAAACCTTGTACTTCTATTTTTATGTTTTTGACTTGGCAGTGGCTCTTTAGACTGTGTCAAATTTAATAGTGAAAGGATCAACAGAAATGCTCTAAAACTCCTTGAACTAAAATCTTTTTCACAATGACTATTGAAAGTTGAGGGGCCTGTGGTCCTGCGCAAGGCGCGTCGCAATGCTCATTGCTATCTTACACCTCGCCAACAGTCTATTCTTACGCCATCTGCCTGCATTGCTTAAATAGCAACGGTGCTTGTGAATATATCTACGCCGATGGGCATGGTGGTCTCCAAATGAGGTACAGGTGTTCAGGTACCTAAAGATGCCTAAAGATGGATAAAATAGGGCCTATAAGGTTTTTTATTAATTAATATAATATTCTTTGCTAATATAAAAAAACACATTTATTAATCCAGTTTCTGTCTGTGATGTTTGTAGTGCACAATTCCTAATACACAAACACCTTAAAATAGCATTCAGCACCAGGTGCTTTCTTCAGCGAGCACAGAGCAATGCTCCTCCGTGCTAATAAACTGTATGCTACAGATCCTGATGCTGGAGGATCCCTTTAAAAGCATAATAAACATGAAACCTGAAAGGTTAAAGAAACACACTCCAGCAGCGACGCCCCAAAAGCATGCAAAACAAAAGACAGTGTTTCAAAAGGGCAGGGGTGTGGATAGAACTGCAGCTGGACCCTGGGGTCATGGGGTGAAACTTCGTCAGCTGATCACCATCCTGTCTTTTTCTCATTTATTGATCGCTTTATTAGACACTCCAAAATGACCGCCCCCTCTATTAAACACGTACCCCCACACAGAGACAGACAAACGCACATAACACATCCAGTCACAGAATACACACATACACATTCTGTGCATACATGAATTCAGAAATTCAGTCCAAGCACATATAGGCCAATACATCACCTCCTCTGCATGCATTCTTCACACATACACACTCACGGACACACGCTCACACACTTGCACTGAACGCACAACATACAGAATCATGTCCAAACTGGAGTACACCCACGCATGGGTGCGCTCACACACACATATGAACACACACACACACATACAGGCGCACAAAGCCTTCACCATGAGTCCTCCTATTTGTGTCTACTCTTAAAAGGGTGTTTTATTTAGCATAAATGTTGAAGCCAAGTGTGCCTGGCTGCCATGGCAACCAAATTAAACTGAGAATTTCTTTGCAAGGAGGCATCAAAATTATTCAGCCCCTCTCTTATGAGGGAGAGATATAACAATGCTCTCCAGTGTTCTTTAAGCCGCCATTGTAACGTGACGCAATGTGACACGGTAATTAAACCACTGCTCATTTAAAAGCTCTCACATAATACCCGGGAACAAAGGGCGGCCATAGGAAACGCACACTTGTACAGATTTCTAATTGACTACGGATTTCCAAATCTGCCGTCAAACAATAAAGTCAGCGCACTTCTCTGATTTCCACCTCGCTGCGTGAGCACGCTTCATTTGCACAGCATTATTATTCTAAGTAGATTATTTGTTATTATTTATTAATGTGTTGTATTGCCGATGCACTGTGGTGCTAATTGGACGTTTGCATTGTCACCGGCAGGGATTATACCCTCATTCGTGGGCAAATGGACGCATTGAATACTAAATTGAGTGTCACGCACAGTCCGATGTCGCTGAATTACGCAGCAAGCGCAGCATGGGAACGCGTGTTGCGTGTAGGTGATGGTATCTGAATGGCATGCTTGTGTGTGTTATATGTGTGTGTGTGTTAGAAGGGTCACTGCAGCATGCAGGGAGCAAATGAGTAAAGGGGGAGATCGGGGTCGGAGGGTGAGCGGCTCTGTCTCCGCATGCTGGGTGTGTGCATGTGTGTGTGTGTGTGTGTGTGTGTGTGAGAGTGTTGGGAGTGGAAGATCCATTTTATTGATTGACTCTCGTGCCCCCTGCCCACAGATGAAGGCTGGACTTTCTCTAATGAATTCTTCCAACCCTTGCGCCCTCCCAGCCCAACTCCCCCACTCCACCACCTTAATTAACTCTGCCTGCCTCTGTATGCGTGTGTGTGTGAGCGTGTGTGTTTGTGTGTGACCTCTTTGCTTGTTTCTCTTCTCTTTCTTTCCCCTTTCTTTGTTTTCTCACTCTGACGATCTGAAAGGCAAAGTGTGCATGCTTCTTTCACTGGCCGCTCGATTATAAAACCCAGTGGTAACAAATACATGCTACATGTTTGTACACTTTGTACTCTTAAGAATATTAGGAGGTAAATGGAATTATCTGTATGTGTGATGGATCATGTATCTGTTCAGATACACACTCTGTTATTCTGTTATTCAGACTTACTTACTTACAGTACTGTGCAATTCACATTCATACAAAACACAGTGGTTTTACATCACTGTGTTCATTAGAGCATCTCATGAGAGTCAGATATTCTTTATAGTTATCATCCAACAGCTGGTTTGGCAAATCAGTGCGTTTAATTTCGCTTTAAGTCAAAATGAACCCCCTTCTAATGAATGCATTCTGCTACTTTAAGTCCGCACACACAGCTTCTGGAGCAGATCAACATGAACGTAGTGGCACCATGCCTAATGCCTTTCCTGTACAGTAGAGACAGTTTCTCCAACAAAAGCAGGATAAACAGGATGAACACCCTTGATTTTAGAAGAAACAATACATGGGCAGGTGTCCCAAAACTTTTGTCTATGTAGTGTATATCAAATCAGGTGAGCTGGAGAAATCTAGAAAACCCATCAAACTAGCTCTCAAGGTCACTTCAGTTCATTTCCATTCAGTACTTTTTTCTACAGCACTGTTTTACAGTGGCCATTGACACAAAGCATCTTTACACAAATCCGTAGCCCTTAGTGAGCAAGTTGAGTCTGACAGTGGCAGGGAAGAACTCCCTAACCAAGGAGGAAGAAACCAGGAGAGGAACCAAGACTCAAAAGAGGAACCCATCCAGAACATGCAGCAATACCATGACAATAGCAATAAAAATAATGAAGGAAGAAAGGACTAATGAATATACAACAGTGCTACGGCAGACATATTCATGAGAAGCTATGAAAAACAATGTCTAATGTTTGCAGCCATTCATAGGTGAGAGTAAGAATTGGGATATCCATACAAATGCACAAGAATTCTGGGAGCTATTACCAGGGGCGCTGCCAGGGATTTTGGGCCTCAATAAAAAGATATTACACTAGGCCCCACAACCCAAAGTGTGGTGTTCCTGTCAGTCACAGGTCCCAATACGGCACCCCTGGCTACTATTAAAGGCTGGCCCTATCATGGGCACGATCCCCGGTAATGGCACAACTGGCACCCCACATAGAGGAATGCCATCCTATGCTTTTCAGTATGTATGTCTGCCCTATCTGTATTGTACTCTCAGTTACCACAGCTGATAGTGCTGATGACCAGCTAACAGACACACCTGTGCTGGCCAACATCCACCCCCAAGCCATAGTGTCATCACGTTAGACCTCTACACCACTCGGAGTGCAGCAGTTGTTTTGTTAGGTTTTTGTTTTGTAACTACAGAGAAACACATCACTTTACTATGCCTGTGCTAATCGGCAACGAGTTACATCTTGTGGATGTAGTGTCATTATTTTGATAATTTCGATTTCATTTCATTTCCATTACCCCACAGGTCTTAACACATCTACATATCCACACAGGAGATACACCTTCATTCACAATCCAACCTTTATGTCCCATACAGCTTTCTCCTGAAATGAACCAATTCTTGTCCTACCCTCACAGCATGTGTGTGTGCTCGAGTGGGTGAGTGTGTGTGCGTCTGGCACAGAGTGTACACAAGGAGTCCGTTTGTACTTATCATACTTCACCGCTCATTCTAGAGCCACACACTTGTCTCTTGTCGCCCAAGCTCCAGGGAATACAGTGTAAACACACACCATGCTTCGGATCTCAGGAGGGACATGAGCGCTCACGTGTGTGTTAGTGTGTGTATGCATATGTGTGTTTTTTGAGGATATGTGAGTGTGGAGATTGGTAGCGAGCTAGCTTTTGAGTTATTATGGCCTGTCTTTAAGCTATAATTGGCTGGTGGATGGTGTAGTGTGTGTAGCTTCAGTTGGGCCTGATTTGGTTTTTTCGGTCGGCCTGTCAGCCTGGCTGCTTTGAGCCCAGCGCTGATCTAAAGTCACTGTGGAACGGCGTGACAGCTGTTTTGAACAGCCCCTCCGCTTTGGACTGTCAGCGCAGTCTAAACAGGCCTCCTTTCTCGCACTCACTAAACGCTGTTGTTTTTTCCCTCCATCTCGCTGTTTTTTTCCTCCCTGCTTTTCTTTCTTCTTGTCATTTACGGTACTGTGTGAGGCTCCATCCATCCAAGCGCACGTCCTTGTCTCCTAGACGAGGAAGGAGATGTTGTGATGGGTGCAGTGTGAGTCTGTGAGTGTGTGTGTGTGTGTGTGTGTGTGAGCAGCCTTTACTTCGTAGCTTAGGCCTTTATTTCATAGGAGAAACAGACACCCCTTTTTTTCTGAGAAAAGAAAGAAATTATCAAGTATTGCTTTTGATCCATTTGATGATTTATTTTGAGGCTCAGTTTTGTATTTTTAGCTGTAACTGAAGTCTATGCAGACTTAGTAGCAGATGCCAAGGCGAACGCAAAACTGTAGCTGTAATTGTTCCCACGTCAAGACGTCTTTAAAGTCATGTTTCTGTCTTCCTCTTTCTATAAATGTAGTTGATCACCCCGCATGTCTAGGGTTCAAAGTTTTACACTGAAGCTGTGAGGCTAAAACAGTTAACAGGTACGGGAATCAATGATTATGTACACCAACTAGCATCCCAGCGTGATGGGTGAAACGTGGGCTAGGTGGGTTCCAGGTGCGCGTGGGCTCTGAGTGGGTTTGTACATACATTTTTACTGGGACCCAGTTTGGCTTCCCAAATAGGACCCTTTGTTACAGCCAACCTTAATCTCCCATCTATGGACCCATGTTTAACCCCTCCTGGTCCTGATCACTGACCCTTGTGGGCTTCCATGTTTGGGGCTAACGTAGAACTCAAGGACAAAACGTTCTGGTTCCCAGTTGAGCTACCCATACAGGCCCCACATGGACATGTTAGCTGTGATTGTGCAAACCACTAATCTGAATCACTCAACACTTGCCTAAAACCATGGCGAGTTGTTAAGGGATCTAATACAGAAGTGTTTTTGTGTTTCTGACATAGTATGATATGCTAATATCTGTACAAAAAATGGCAAAAATACGGACATGATTCAGTCTGCATTAGCCAAGCTGCTGAAGCTATGCTCTATTTACTATATAGTGCACTACTTTTGGGGTTCATTTTGTAGTGGTGCCCAAAAACGTAGTGCTGACTTTTTCAATGCACGTCAATGTATAGCGTACAATAGATGTACATAGATGTGAAATACCCATAATCCATTGTGTTGTTTTGTTTGAAGATTTGCACGCAGCTTCTCTGGGGAAAACCGGCCTTCAAATTGCTAGCAATGAGCTCACACACACAATGACTATCCAAAATTGTTGACTACCTATAAGAGTTCTCTATATAGCGATCTGGATTTTACTTGTAGGGGAGAGTGGATAGGGCACCGTTTCAGACACAGCTTTGCTGTTTTACTATTTTTTGGTTTTATAACAGTATGTCATGCAGAAACCACAGAAGCAAGTCTATGTGAGATTGCTCCTTATGGTTTGAGGTAGTTAGAGGTTAGATGATTAGGCATGTAGCTAACACTGTAAATCTAAACCACTGGGCCTAAATCTTTTGCTGAGAAAAGTCTACATCAGATTCACGATGTGTTTTAAAACCACAGAATTGTTCACTGCTCTGCTCTCATAATGATGGATCCCTTTATCCTTGTAAATCGAACAAATCCCAGCTGAGAAAACATTGGTGTATGTCAGAATCTAAGTGGATTTCATTAAGAAATGTCTTCATTGAAGGATATTACCAAATAAAATTGAGTAAAAACTAATTACTATACCAATGTAAATCAACCAGTTACTTTTAGTATACAAATGATTTAACTTGATTAAACTGGATATTCTTAAAGAATGGTAGAACATCACTGAGATGTATTATGTATTCATGTATTTTGTTCAAATAAGATGTATTAGCTATTGGTCTTGTAGAACATCTCAGAGAATCAAATCTTGGCTGATCAGTCATCTTTAAGGTTCATTTCCAGACCACTTTGGCTTAAAGTTTTGTATTTTGACTAACTTTTCCTTGAACATGTTGTGAGCTCCACTACACTATGGTCTAGCAGCTATAACTTGTAAGTAAGTGAAATTAAATTTGCGTTCTAAACCAGTCACACCACACATCTCTCATCCTGTAGGTGCAGACGAGGCTGAGCCCAGTTCAGACAGCCGGGGAGAGCGGATGGACTTTTTCGTGAAGCAAGAGGAGGCGTTGGCCGGGGAGTCGGGATTCATGGGCTCGTCGCTGGCCGCGGAGAGGGAGGAGGCTGGGGGCCGGGGTCAGGAGCGAGGCAGCTCCGTGGCCAACCTGCGGGCGGCGCTGATGAGCAAGAACAGCTTGCTGTCTCTGGGGGCCGAAATGCTGAGTGAGGATAACCCCCTGCTGTTCGACTACCTGCCCAAAGGAGGGCATTCGCTGTCCCGTAAGTAGCAGCTTATTGTTCTGCTGTAGCTCACACACCATCTTCCTAGAGGATGTGTGCTCATGTAGACTCCCAGAGCCCCTCAGCTACTGTAGTACTGAAGGCTTCTGATTAGATGCGCTCTTGTAGTACGGGTAGATGATAGGGCAAATAATAATATCACAGCACTTAAAACCAGACCTTTTCATGATGCATAATATCTCTCTCTGTATTTGGTTTGCTGGGGTTTGTAAAGAACAACATGCAAAACACATGGAAGTATGAAAACTAGAACAACTCAGCTTAGACTGGTCGCTTTTTACAGTACTGTAATGTGTTATATTAAGGTACATGGAGCTGTCCAGTGTTAGAAGAAGTACTGATGGAAAGTGTATTGTCACTTAAATCGATCACAATAATGATTACCTATTGTCATAAAGTCCACCTATGGTGAGGCACTTGCAGGTGACAGCGTAGGTTCAGTAATAGGTTTCTGTGGGTTTGAAGTTCCTTTAGAAATGCCTTTGCCTTTGGAGAAAATAGAGGTTATTGTCATTCTCTAATAAATTTCGGTCCCTTCCTATTATTTGGTTCTGTGCTTGTTTTAGAGTGACTGTGTTCTCGTGGCTTTAGGCACAGGCTTTGTAATTGAATGTACTTGGGGATACTTGGTGATCAGACTGTAGATATTTAGTGGTAGCTGGTGAGTTTTGCACATCTGTGGCGTGTTTTAAATGGCTGTGAATTGTAATTCAATTTGTCTGAGCAATGTTTGCTTAATAGGGCTGTGTGAAAAAGGCCACATTTTAAATGCTGTTTGTCTGATTTTTGCTCTGTACTATTGTATTCTGTGTGTGTGTGTGTGTGTGTGTGTGTGTGTGTGTGTGTGTGTGTGTGTGTGTACGCGTGCGTGCGTGTTCACGATCACTCAGCCTTGCGGCCCCCAGAACCCTGTCCTTCCTAAAAATATTTTTTCACAGCCGTACAGATTATAGGTTAAAAGCTTTAAAAAATATTCAGACTTGTGTTTGTACTCTGTGCCTCTCTCTCTCTCTCTCTCTCTCTTTCTCTCTTTCTCTCTTTCTGGTAATTGTGTCTTTTGTGTGTTTAACTCCCAGTCTTTATCTTCTGTGTGAGAGAGGAGCACCAGAGGAAAACCCACAGCTACTCATACTATCCCTCAGGGCAGGCTCAAGTGTGTATGTGTGTGTGTGTGTGTGTGTGTGTATGTGTGTGTTCATTCTCTGGACTGGATTAAGGCTTAATGGGCACTCTTAAGGATGAAACACAGTTGCTGTCACTCAGGCCACCGGAGCTTTGTTTGGCAAACTCCAGCCAAAGGACAATAAGGAAGCATGTAATGCTCTTTATCTGATCGATGTGAAAAATGTGTTCTCCCTGAAGCCTTCAAAGTGTCTTATTTGTGCATAGAGAAATTACGAAATATGATACATAGTCATCTCCCAGTATGTGTTTACTGGAGATGGCACTGACCTTATAACCAGCTTTGGCATCAGGCCGGTACCAACAGAAAATGCCAGATCAAAAAAATATAAAGCGACAAGGTCATGTGATGGACACTGTAGTCACATGGAACCTTAACATAACTTAACATACCAAGAATTATCATTCTGTAGTTTTCTGAACTAGCTAATTTTGCCCACATTTGGTCTGTAACCATTTTTGTTTTTCTTGAGAAATAAAACTGAGAAGCTGCTGTTGTGTAAAAGCCACATCTTGGCTATTTATGTCAGTCTGTAGGGTAGTTTGAGTGGGTCGGAGAGGTTTGATCACGGTGTTTTTAGATTAAAGGGGAAATACACTAAATTTTCAACTTCTGCATTCAAGTGGTTAAGTTAGATCGTAAACAAAGTCACTCAGAGGTGGTTTGGTGTGAAACACTCTTTTGAGACCTTTAAGACTAATTGGCTTGAGAGAGTTTATTGGCTCTTTCCTGTAAGCTTTTTTTTTTTTTTAATAATTAACATATAATAACTCACAACATGTTGCTTTACTTGTGATTTTGGATAGTAAATAAAATGCCTTTTCTTTGTGTTATAGATATTGTGACCATTTGGTTCTTTTCACCACCAATATACACTATTTCACAATAGGAATAACTTTATTTACATTTGCAAGACTGAACATATGCACAGCTTCCGGATTAATTCAATTGAATTCAAAGCAGCTCATTTTACAGCCTAGTAGTTTTTAAAAGAAAACAAAGGATCACAGATCATCATCTTCAGCATTACTATCGGTATTGGGGGAAATCATGGTATTTTGCTTGTGTTTACTGTTGTAAAATCTCCCAAAAAAAGGGCAGAAGAAAAGAAAAGGAGGAACTCAACCGTACACACGCCTTCTCATTAATGCCTAACAGAAAGGATCAAGCAGCCCCACTTAAACAAACAGCACTGAGGCCTGAGGCCTGCCCGCTCCGCTGCATCACCAGCCACAAGCCACTCCTCTCCACAACTTCAAAGTGTGTTTTTTTTTTTTGCAATCCCGAGTAGAGGCATTGATTTAATCGAGCCGCGGGGTCGCGCCAGGTTGGCCTCGGCAGCTCGTCTGCTGTCGCACTCTCCTCCCAGCCTCTGTAAGAAACTGATCTCAGGTCGGGCAGCATGTGTGCTCAACTTTAGGTGTGTGTGCCTCCCTCTCTCACAGGCTGATCTATAGACTGTGACAGCGAGCTGCCAACCTGTCCACCCAGCTGTCACCGGCAGCCTCTCAGGGGAGATGCGCGCAGAGTGTTTGCGAATTTGACGCTCGCTGATACACACTCAGATGCCGGTTAGATCCCACAGTGCGTGTGGGAGCCGTATTACAGGGGACAGGCGCGGAAGTGAGATTGACGAGCGAGTTGATGGACTGAGGGCTTTTTTATTGTGCTGCATTTTGCAAGAAAATAAAGATGACAGGGAGGTGGCGAATCGATTTGAGCGTGTTTGTGCATGTGTGCATGTGTGCTTGTGTGCGGTTGTGCGTCGTTTTTGTTGCATTTTGTCAGGACAAAGAGAAAACTAGCACCAACCCACTATTTCAGGTACAAAACAGTAATCCTAGTGTTTTTATAAAAGCTACATCATACGTTTGAGTTCATCTCTTTGCAACTCAAAGGACTGAATACTAAAGTTATAGATTAGCCTTTGAAAATTCATATTACACAAATGGTCCAATAGTAACAAGTGATTGGTATGCTGGTTAAAAGAAGGCAGGGTTGGATTCTGAATTCTCTGTGAACTCCCGTCACAGATTACATGCCCATGTGGGGCACAACTGGCAAACGGAGAGTTTCGTCCATGGGTTCCATGTAACCCAGAGTACCACCAGGGTTAGTAATTGGACCTGGAAGGTTTAAACATGAGCCCCATCTGGTTGTACACTGCACATGAGGCCTAGATGAGACCCATGTGAGCTTAGGGTGGGCTGTAAAGCTGGAGTAACTCATGGACAAACCCACTCAGAGCCCAGGCCCACCTGGAACCCACCTAGCCCGCGTTCCACCAATGTGAGCCCAACTTTACATAATGGTCCATTTGAAAAGATTTGAATCCACGTTTTTCTGGAACATTTCTACTGGTCCATTCATCACGAAATGTTGGCACAATGTACAGAATTCCATTTTTCGTTGTGTCAAAGTGAAAAATGACAAAAATTGAGATACAAGGTTCTCTGACGAATACCTGCGCACAGACATTAAACATGGCTTTTAGCAGCATACCACAGCCCCTTTTTTCCTGCTTGAAAACACAGAGATGTGTATGCAGACAGGACTAAAATGTTTAGCCCACACTGAGTTCAGTGAAAAACAGTAGGTAATTCAGTCTGTAATTTTAAGGAAGATGGAGAAAAACACAGACACGGTCGATCCGGGCGGAAATAAAATCACAGAGGAGCTCCTGTGAAAGAGAGAATTACGCCAGGACCCCTTGTAAATTGAATCTGGTCCGAATAGGGCTTATGACCCCAGAATGGTTGTTATCCTGCAGGAGCTGTCCTGCCATCTGGAAACTTCTGCCATTCAGAGAATCTACAATTAGCATAATTACTAGAGACCAATTAACCTTGCTCTCAGCTTAGGATCGTTGAGTTTGTGTGTGAGCACAAACACGTGGGCACATGTGAGTTGGTGTGTAAGCGCATGCTGTGTTTCTGTTGAGTGTATCCTCTCAGAGTTCAGTATTAGGCACTAATTTGCACCTGTCTAAACTGTACATAATGTTTAATGTAAGGCTGCTTCATCTGAATATTCTTGCACATAATATTGTAACATTTTTGACAACGTATACTGATTCTGTGGTGGTGCTTCTGTTGATCACGCTGCGATCTGAAAATACAAGTGTTAATAAGCCAGCACTCCTCGTAAATTTAGTCAGTGTCAGAAGCACAAACTAAGCACTGACGAAACGGAACCAAATAATCCAATATTTTTCTAATGACTGGGAAATAAGCCAACGTTAGCCACATCGTTTGGTTATTTGTGTCCTGTAACTTATGATATATGACTTGCAGCCTGGTAAAAATCTGGGGATCTTTCAAATGGTTTGCAAACACTAGAGCCAACACTTGCTGAATAATTAGCTAAATTAGCTGCTGCCATTGCTGTTGTTGCTGTAGTTCCTCTAGAAAGACCTGAATACTGTAATGAACATTTCGCCTTAGCTTTCATTGTCTTTTTGTGTTTTTTTTTTTTGTTTGGTTTTTTGCATTCGTGAAAAGTTGCAGGTGGCTGTGTATTGGAGCACTTTCGGATCGTGTAGTGCTGAGTGGCCTTTCTCCTCGGTGCTCCTCTCCCATGGGTGTGCAGAGGCAGGAGGGGGTTAGTGAGGTGAACACAGCACTTAGCAGCCTGCCTGCCCTGCTCTGGCCCACTTCCTTAGAGAGAGAGAGAGAAAGAGAGAGAGAGAGACAGAGAGAAAAAAAAACCTTCTTAACTAAGTTCATCATCACTGTTGAAACTAAACTACCAAAATGCTCAATTATGTAACTTTAGAAAAAGAATGAATGCACATCCATGTAACCACTTCTTAACCCTAGTAATTCAAATTGTTGCGATAAATGATATACAAAAGAAAATAACAGATGAAAACCAATGAAGTTACAAGGTTGAAACCATCAATATCAGTTAGATTGTTAATATTACACAATCACATTGGTTTAAGCTGTCAGCCAATTCACAGTTTGTATTAAATCTAAATCCTAATCTCTGTTAAACTCATACACCTTGATTGAGAAAGTTTCATTTTTTTGTGGGATGTGATCCATAAATTCTACATTTATAATACAAACTCATAAACTTTCCTTCTCCTTGCAGATCTTGCTACTAGTAAACTCACTGACCAATTGTTAAAAGCACATATAATGGTGTTGGGGAAATGATCTGGGTGTGTAGCAGGGTCTATATTTGAATGCGTTGAATGCTATATTGAAAGCGTATCTCACTCTCAGATTGGCTGTCATTTTGGCCAAGGTTGATGGTTGGCTTATTGCTTCATTCCTGCAAGTGTTTCTTTTTTTCTGCCAGTTCATCTTAAAGTACCCCTAGAAGTCTAAAGTTATTTGTTAAATAATACAGAATTACATTATCAATTCAGTTTAATGAGAAGCAGGATAACATTTATCCTGTTCAAACTCAAAATTGGCTGAAAACTTAGGAATCTTTCAAATAACTGCAAGTGAGAATGATGAGAATATTTAAACAAAACATGGGAAGAGATGCATTTTAGTGCAAACACAATAATGGATTATTTACCCAATAAAATACGAGAGACCACAGGCCATGGAAGCAGACAACCTAGTATATCACACTCTCCTAATGCTTCTGAGGTTCACAGTCTAATCTGAGATGAGCATCAGCAGTTCAGCTTAAGCCATGAGGTGGAGCAAACAGGAAAAAAGGTGCCCTTTGACTAAGATCCTACACCGATCATGTCACACACCCTTTATCAGGCCACCAATTCTCCCCTTAACTCCTTCCTAGAAAGATTGAGGACCAATGTGGTCTTTGCAGCTGAGCTGGAATTGTGTAAATATGCTAACATGACAATGAACACGAATTCAGAATTCACCGATTAGCATGTCATTTGAATAATGCTAATTGATGGTTACTTGCCTTAATGTACAGTTAGCAACATTAGCATTTCTGATTGAATTCTTTTTGTTAATTGTATTACTGTTTTGAACACTCTGAACAGCAGTCTGAATGAAAGCCTTGGTTTAGTCATAAGGCTGATATTAGGGAGATGACTGAAGTGTGCTGTATGGATGCGCTGATGCAATTACTGTTAGGGATAAGGCGTCATAAAAAGACTGGAAAAATGGCAAAGGGGGCGGTTAACTGGAGATTAGAGCATGCTCCACCCTTGGCCTTGTGACCTTTCCTAGGAGAAGGGGGATGAGTGGTGTATGGGGAGGGTAGGTCAAAGATTGAGGTGAGGCCACTTTTATTTGAAAATACTCATATCGTGTTTGTGTTGCACACTGGCCGGTGTGTATGTGTGAGAGAGTGTATGCATTTTTGAGTGCGTATGTGTGTGTTCTCATGAGGAAATGGGAGTGCAGGGTGTGGGAGAAGAGCATTCCAGGAATCCATCCGTGGTCTTGCTTTACCGGAGTGTGTGCATCTGTCCTTTCAACACTTACCGCTCTTTACCCAACCATGCACACACACACATACACAAATGTACAGACAAACCGGAATATACATTTCATTGCAAAAAAAATCACGTACCGAATCATGAACAGGACGCAGCATGGAGGCTTAAATCTGTCCTAAGGCGCGGATTCTGTGAGCACTCTGAAGCTGTGAAAATAAATACAAGCTTTACAACATCAACATGCAAACTGTAAGCCAACCTCTTCTGGCGCACTCCAATAGGCCGCTATTCACTCCTTTCATTCAGTATCAAACCTTTAACAGCAGTGGAACAAGCGAAGGACTGAAGTAAAAAGTCAGTCGAAAATTAGCCTTTTGTCAGCTAATGTTACAATGTGGGGGGAAAAAAATGTGTGTGAATTTCCTGGATGGTCAACAGCACAGAGCCTACCATTCTACACCGCTCAATATATCCAGCAGCTCCTTTTTTCTTTTCAGATGGACCCTGTCAAATAACTTACCATGTTTTTCACAAGAACTTCAGCCATCTTTTCAAAACTCGATTTCTTTCACTCTCACACACAAGCACAAGCAAGCAAGCGAGTATATACACACACACACACACACACACACATATGCGGCCCTCCCTCGTGTGCGCACGTGGGAGGATGGAGAAGCGAAAAAGAGCGAGAGAGAGAATTCAACCCCTAACCCCTCTCCTCACAAAAAAAAAAGCCTCAACTTTTTTTTTCTCTCGTTATTTTATTCCTTTATTCCTCTCCTCCTCTCCCTCTCTGCTTGTAAAATGAAGTGGCTGTATTTGGCCCCTGAACCCCCCCCACCCCACCCCCACCCCTGCTGTGTGGAAGATGGCGGCTGCTCTGAGTGCAGGTGGGTGAGACTCCTTTCCTGTGCTCCCCAGGGTCTCACCGCTCCGATGGCGGCGGCAGTGGCGCCCACCGCCCCGGGGCCCCATTTGATAGCAAACGTGGGGTCTCCTCGTCCTCTCCTCCGTCCGCTCTCCCTCTTCTACCTCCTCCGCCGCCCTCCGAGGCGCGGCCCCTGGGGGCCTCCCTCGGCCTGCCGCTGGCCGGGGGCTCCTCGTACAGTCAGGATGTGGAGCAGGATCCAGAGCCCTCGCCCTCCGAGGTAAGTCGGCCATCAGCACACACTCATTGTACTCTCTCTCTTTCGACGTCTCTCTGTCTTTTCCTGTGTCTCAGCTCAGTAGCGGCGTGGTCTAGACTGGAGTAGTGGATATACTGTGATATGCTGATATAATCCAGGGTTATCAGACTAGACTAGACTAGTACTAGAACGAAAACCAGCATATAACCTACTAATGCTGCATTTTTGCTCATCAATTCTTGTTGCATCAGACACATTTAATCTGAGTATTTTCTGGTCAGAAAATTTGTGCATACTAAATTTTCGAATAATATTAATTATCCCTAATATTAATCACCCTTAAAAAAGGAGGGTGTCGGTAAAAAAGGCAATGGCTTTATATAGACAACCATGACAACTCAAAAGGACCATTTGAATGCATGAATGGTTCTTTGCATGGACAAATGGTTCTTAACATAAAAACTGCACACGGTTCTGTATAGAACCCCTTCAAAAGGTCTATATAGCACCAGCTAGGGTTTCCACTATTGATATAAGTCACCGAATCCTTTTTCTCTACTATGCACTGATAGCCAACATTAACTCCAACTAGGATCTGTCAGGTGGCCATTCAAGCACCCAGACAAGAGTGTCTCACTTAGAGACTGCTGCAGTAGAGTGGAAAAGCATTTTGCACTTTTACTAATCAGACAACCAGTCAGGCTGGGGCAAGAGGGAGAAGCAATTCTAGCGGTACTTTGTTAAAAAAGCTGGGTACTAACTGCACAATGTTCCATTACATTTCACATTAAAAAACACACACTACTCGCTACATTGACTAGCACAGTGTGCTGCGTTGAGACACAGCATTTATGTTGCTGAATTGCCTTTCTTTTTTTCCACCCTTTTTTTGTTTGTCTTTTCTTGTCTTTTACTTTCTCTCTGTCAACTTCTGTTCTCAAAAAAAAAAACAATCCACCTGCATGCGACTCCTCTTATGGCCCAGAACCCCAAGCTGCAGAACAGTCATCACGCATATGAAAACTCAAGCAGTTCAACCACACCAGCCAAGGGGCCACCACAGATAAGAAGAGGGGAGAGGCGATGGTGGGAATCAATAGGGTTGGACAATGAGAGGGGCGGGGCGAGTTTTGTGTTTTCTTGCACGGGTCCAGGAAATTGCATTCTCCCCGTGTGTTCTAAGGTGGCATTTGGTTTCACAGGACCTCCCTCCCAAGAAGCCGTACCATCTCTGTGGACAAGCCATCTGTTTGGTTAGACTCAAGCATGTTGCTTTTACATAAGGGAGGGGCAGGGAGAGAGAGGGAGAGAGAAAGAGAGGGGCAGAGGAAAGTGAGGGCGAGTCAGAAAAGGAGGGGGCTCTATAGAGATATAAAGGTGGATAGGTCACACCTACATACACTCTCAGAGCGAGGATGTGCAAACAAAAGTGCATCTGAACTACCACCCCCTTTTCCACACTCTCTCTCACAGACACACACACATACACACATGCACACCTCTTCAAAAACAAATATTGAATATCCTCTTGTGTCACGAGACAAAGAGCTTTCTACTTCTCTTTCCACCTGCTGTGTTCACTGAAAGACAAACCCGGGGGAAAGTCAGAGTATTAAACTGACCATACCCACCAACAGCAAGGCTTCCTCTAACAGACTAGCTCTTTCCTTTGTCTCTTTGTTTTTCTTGCTTAATGTTTCTTTCATTAACCATCTCTGTTGTATTTCTGTTCAGGGGTCCTGTCTGTTTAATTTTCTTTCTCATTTGTGTGTATATGTGTATATATGTGTGTGTTCATACAGGACATGAAACTGCATGCCACAAGAGTACACTCCATTATACAAGATGTGTATATAGCAGTTCGCTTTAACACTGTGTGCATATATTCTTACAGGAGGAGATGCAAGAGGACGAAGACAGTCCGGGTAACAGTGCAGGTATTTGTGAGTGTGTGTGTGTGTGTGTGTATGTGCATGTGAGCTGTTCTGGCCTCTCGTACCTTATCTGGCCCTCTCTGCATGACTGGCTGTTATTTTTCACATACATAAGCTCGTCTCCCGGTGTTAGTTCTCACCTCTCTCTCTCTCCTTCTCTCTGCCCCTCTCTCTCGCCCTCTCGCAGGCCTGGAGTGTGGCCAGGCTCCTATAGAGGAGGATCAGATGGTGGAGGAGCGGCGTGGTGTGTGTGTGGCGGAGGTGCGGGCCGGAGGGCTGGCCTGCTCCCTGTGCAAGCAACTGTTTAGCAGCCTGCTCCAGCTGAGGCAGCACGAGTACGGCCACACGCTCTCGCTCATGGCCCTGTCTCTGGACTGCCTGGAGCCGCAGCGCCCCCTAATGGCTCCTTCGTCCACCTTGGAGCCCCCTCCGCCACCGCCGCGCTACCACTGCTCACGCTGTCCAGCCAGCTTCACGCTGAAGTCCAACGCCGACCGGCACGAGAAGACCATCCACTTCAAGCGCAAACTGATGCGCTGCCCGTACTGCCTCAAGCACTTCCGTGACCGCACTGACCTCAACCGCCACCTGTCGTCCGTGCACTCCAGCGAGCGCGTATATACCTGCCCGGCCTGCACCCGCGCCTTCAGCACTCAAAAGAACCTGGCCACCCACACCAAGGTCTGCTGCCAGGCAGGGGCCGCCCCCATAGAGCCACTCTGGAATTCGCACGCCCTCAGGGAAGAAGTCCATTCTGACCTCAGGCTAGACCATAGTGCGGAATGATGGCTGGCTCTGTGTCTTTGTTCCACCATAGGGGGCCAGGTCTTCTAGTGCATATGGATGTGTCCTCATACACTTGAAAACCGATGCATTTATCAAGTTACATTCAAATATCTGACAAAGGTGTAAACTCTAGTTCCCTGTTATGCGTGTCATATCATATGACACCAAATGAACACGAATGAAATGACCAATATAGCATTGAAGCGTCCCATGCGATAGATATAGATATAAATTGGTACTTAATAAGCCTTACAGAAAAGATAACATTAATTTCTGTAGGGTTATAAATACAGTACAGTTAATAAGAATGCATCGTTTTAGCACAGCTACCCAGCATCACCTAAACGTCTGTCCCTTTTACAGTACAGTAAACACATCATTAAATATCAGTTTGAAATATTGGTGAAATCTAAATGTCTGTCCCTCAGATACTTTTTAAGGCAATTATCTTCCACTACCAATATGATACCGATTTCATTGTGCATTTCTAATATATTTACCAGTTCCTGATGATTATCTAAACAACTGGTAGTGTCAGTTTGGTGGTGTGACAAGTTTAGAAGTTAAGGAGTTGATGCAGACCATTAGCTCAGCACAGTTTCAGAATTCTCTGCTTAAACTTAAGCACACCTGATTCAGCTCAGCATCAGTTTAGTTTTAATAGCAGGCTTAGTTGGTGTGTTGTACTGTGCTGGGCTCTGGCCCTCAAGGACCAGACTTGGATACTCATGGTCTGCCCTCTAATTGCTTCAACACTCAGTTTGACCTGTAAGTAATAATGAAGACACAAGAGTATCACCACAAAATCTACTCAGGGGTTCCTTAAAAGAACTGATGCCTATTTTCGGCTTTAGCACTGAGCTTTGTACAACCAAGCTTTGTAATGTATTTGTACAAGATGTGTACAGACTTTGTAACATATATGTGAATATTTGTGAATTAAACTCTATATTCTATATATATATATATATATGTGAATATTTTTATATGATTACTGGACATGCACCAACTGCAGCAGCTTTGGGTATTGATAAGTGCAACCTCTATGCAAGGACAAAGACAAAACATTGACCTTATCTTACGCCCAGGCACCTGTGTTTGTGCATTGACTTCATTTCATACTAGGCACTAATCAGACAAGAGAACGCAGTGATCTCAGTGAAATGGATGCCAGTATGACCAGTGTTTGGGTGGCTCTGTTTCTCAAACCCTCGTCCCACTCATTGTAAGAATGCAAAACAGAGCTTCTGTTCCAGTGTCCCAGTAAGGAACTTATCTCCTAGTGTGTCTTTGAGTAGCCCAGGTTTCAGATGGAGCTTTAACTTAGCTGACCGTTAAAGTGTTATTTTCTGGAAAAGTTCTGCCTTACGCAAGCATACCCTCGCTGTGGGGTCTGGGGAGCTGCGCGTTGTGCTGCCCCCTGCAGGAGGAAAGTGCAATCTCCTTGTTACTCCTTCCTGTACGATTCTATAATTGAGTGAAGTCAGATGATCAGGGATGAGGAGGGTTAGGGGTAGACCTTAAATCCCTCAGCCAGCAACGTCCTCACTGTAAGCCTCTGTGTGTGTATGTGTGTGCGTCTGTGTGTCTAAGCACAGCTGAATAATGTCAGTAATTGGCTCAGCATGGCCCTCACCCCGGTTCACCCCCGACCTCGGAGATAAAGAGGATGTGGGAGGAGAGAAGTAGAGTCATTAAGGTCGCGGGTGCCCTAGTAACCTCCATAAACCTCACTGACCCTACAATAGAGTTTATGTCAGAGCCACAGGAGAGAAAGGAGGGGAGAACATGGGGTATTTAGGAGAAACAGTGGCCTAGTGGTGTTACAGTTAGGTCTAAATCACAATCACATTTTTGCAGGCTCGCTCATCTTTTGAAAAGGAGGGCTTCTGTGGACTATATTTTGATTTACTGGTTTCAGAAATGTTTATTTTGAAAAAAAAAAAGCATATAAAACAGAACCTGGTGCAATGGCTTGCCCGACACGTAGCTTTAATTATTGATTCAGAAGATAAATAATTGTTCAGTGTTTGTCATTTGCAAGAAATGTGCAGCTGTTGAATGCAACCACTGAATTGTCAGTGATAAAACAGCTCCAGTGGGAAAATAGGAGTCAGTTAGAGCTTAGAGCTACCTCGTTTTCTAGCGCTGGGGTGCTCAATCCTGGTCCTAGAGATCTACCAACCTAGAGAGCTTCGATCCACCACACTTGGTTGGAGTTAAACTGTGCAGGGTGGAAGATCACCGGGACTTAAACTGGGCACTCATGTTCTAGAGCATTTTACAGCTGTTAATTTTGGATATCATGTCTTGGCATAGGCATATTAGGGAGAACATACAGGTCTATGTGGATATGCACTGGAAACGTCTGTAATGGTGCCTAGTCATTCATTTTGAAAGCATTTACTAGGACACCTATGATTATCAAACAGATTGGGATAGAGAAAATATGTGGATCATCTGGGGTTTACTGATAACCACTGGCTTATAAAACATTACGGTAATGAGCCATAACATTAAAACCATAAGGTGAAGTCAATAACATTGATTATCTTGTTAAAATGGCACCTGTCAAAAGCACTGGAACTGGCTGATGTGTTGGAAGCAGGAAAATTAGTAAGCGACTTTTACAAGAGCCAAATTGTGATAGCTAGACAAGTTAGTTACAGAATGTCCAAAATGTTAGGTTTTGTGGAGTGTTCCCATGCAGTGCAGTGGTTACATCCAACCAAAAGTGGTTCAAAGAAGGACAACCAGTGAACGAGCGCCTTAGGTCTTAGTATTCAACGCTCACTGATGCACAAAGCCTAGCCCATTTGATCTGGTCTCACAAAAGACAGACAGCTGGAAACGTTAATGCTGGTTATGTCTTGTGGGGTCCCATGCATTGATGGGTCTGAGCTGTTTTGGTGGAACGAAGGGGCCTTCACAACATTAAGAAGGTGGTTGTACTGTTATGGCTGATTAGTGTCTATTCTAAGCAGATATTGCAGTGATGGAGAAGGTGGGTCTTTTCTCATTCCCATGTCTTTCAGTGAGCTGTCCATATTATATGGTTGTTCTGCAAGTTTCTTGTTGTATAATTGGTTCTTGTATACAAACCTTTGGTGTATTTGGAAAACACCTATCCGATCTATGCCAAAGTATTCACTTTCAAGGTATTGAAAGTGGTATAACCTGAAATGACAAAACATGGTATAACCACTGGTGCTAGACTGAATGTTGGAGGCATTTTATGGAACTCACTATTTAACTACTATGCAAAAATGGAAAAAAAAAAAAAAAAAAAGACAACAGGGAACTTGAACTTCTGTGGAAGATCTGGAGACGTTCTCCTCAGGGAAAAAAAGACGGATCGGCTCCTGTCACATTAAGCGAATGAAAACCATGCTGAAAAGCCCTTAAGGGATTTTATAGTATGTGATGCAGCAATCACTGCTGTATTGTTTGCACTGTAACTTTTGTTAACAAAACAAAAAGAACGTTTTCATACCAAATACTGTTATCTTTTTTTAGCAGTTGTGTAAATGTTTGTTTGTATCTTTGTAGTCAATAAATTTTCTTGTGAATCTTCGAAAAACTGTATCCATTTTTCTTCTTCTGTAATGAAATCTCACTGCCGTTATTCGCAACCTTGTTAACAGGTCATGAATACATGCACACTTTTTTTAGTGTAGAAATGTTTTTGAAGATGACCTCTTCTGTTCAGCATGTTATTGTGGAAGTGCTTCAGACATTGCTTGATTCTGAGACTTAACCTCATGTTCCACACATTTTCTGTTGCAGAGGCCAGAGCCCTTTTTTATTAGCAAGCAGGACCTGGCTCTGTGCTGGCCTGAGCCTGCTGTCCTCATCTTCTTATTAGCCCTGCTGGTCTAGACCATTGGCCTAATGCGATTACAGACATCAGAACGGGAAAAGTACAAAGCATGTGCACACTGTTTCCTCTGTCTCCTCAGAACTGCTTTGTTACTTAGGCAAAGCATCTTGGCCTCAAACCAGTTGATGCCAGTCACACTGTGTATGCCAGTTACACCGTTCAGCAGACAACAGGGAGATGTGCTGCTATTCTTCCATATTTATATCTTAGTTGAATTTGAGTTTTTCAACAATGTGGCCAAATGTGCCTCAGTGCTGTAGTGGTTGCTAAGGAAACTGTCCTTTAGGACTGGCGTTGGTAGCTAAGGGAAGGTGAGCTTAGCTCAGAGACCTTGCTTAATATTTCTCAGCATAGGTTGAGCATTTTGCTAATGAATCAACTATATATATATAGTTATATATATATATATATATATATATATATATATATGACTTGAACAGTCAATGAGCACAAAATCAGGCATTTTCTGCACATTAATGCAAGCAGGCATGTGATGGGAGCTTCTGTTAGGTCACATTTCAGTGGTAATGTGTTTTATAGTGAGTGTACTATCCCATCCCTGTCTTTATATGCACTAGCTTCTAGGCAAAATATCTTTCATATGGCCCAGGTTTTATATAAACATAAAAGGCACTGGAGTCTCAGTAGGCAAGGGAGTTCACATGCGTACAGTAACTCACATTATTAACAATAGCATCTGTTAATCTATACAAGCAGGAAGGGAAGGTTCACCCCACTGTGAGTATACCATACTCACACCTCCAGAGCATCTCTGTCTAAAATTGGGACTGTCGTGATGTCTGCTCAGGGAGTGTGCACCATCTCTGACCATCTCTCCTCTTTCTGTCTGTAGTAAACGACTTCACGGTGATCAGGAAGAAATTCAAGTGCCCATACTGCAGCTTCTCCGCCATGCACCAGTGCATCCTGAAGAGGCACATGCGCTCACACACGGGAGAGAGACCCTACCCTTGCGAAATTTGTGGGAAGAAGTTCACCCGTCGCGAACATATGAAGAGGCACACACTGGTGAGTGCAGTGAAATGCAGGATGCAAGGAAGTCAGCAGGGGGCAGCAATGGGGTTTAGATCCATTTTTAGAAAGTAATATGAATGAAAATGCTGTAGATGGTTATTTTAAGATGAAACACTACAGGGGAAGGATATTTTTAACTATGGATATCACAGCTGATGACTAATATTCCTGATAAAAAAATATTTTTGCATTAGACTGTTTTCTAAAAACAAATATACAAATATGTGACTTAATTTCATACATAATTATGTTAAGAAATTAAATTTGTTTAAAAATGTTATATTAGGACGAGGAACCGATTATTATATATTATTATATTCTAAAATACCAAAGATGATTTAAAGAATGTGTAGGCCTATAAACTGTACTGCCCATTGAGAAGGGTATTTGTGGGAATGCTGTTATTATTACTGAGGGAAAAAGTATGGAAATATTGTTATGACTGATTGTGCTAACTTTTGGAAAAAATAATTAGACACAAGTGGATGCAAATTAACCAAACACTCCAAACAAATAAACAGATTTCTGAGTATTGAGTATTGGCATTTTAATAATTACAGTGCAAAAGAAAAGACATTTTATCAGCATTTCCTGCCTTAAGATACTGTATATTGTATAGTTTTATTTAGTTGCTTGGTTTCTTACTGTATAGCCTAATATCATTCTATGCACATATATAAGGAGTGTCTAAATATAAAATAGAGACCAATTTCCCCACTCCTCCTCTTATCTCGCTGTTTCTGAGCTGTTTCGTGAGAAAGCATGTGCATGATCTGGTGAATGTTTGTCAGAATGTGGTTAACAGAGTATGCCACAGAAATCAGCTCTGGTTTGAGGCAGATCAGAGAACCAAGAACAGAGTAGCAGTATTAACAGGCAGCATGCTGTGAGAACAGCTAGAAAGAACTGAAGGCTTAACATGTGTTTGATAGTAAAACAGTGACATGATTGTTGTCCCCGCTGTGTACTAGCTAGCCATCATGTCGTAAAGCTTTGTTCTGTATGGTGCCCCTCTATCTGCCATAAAAAAAACTACATATTCACTTTCTGTAAACAGTAGTGAGCAAGTTTGGGCTGCACTACTAAAAAATAATGAAAAAAGACAGTTGCTTTTTAAAAATGTACAAAAAGTCAAAGAAAAACTTCAAAGAAAAAACTCACAAAAAAGATACATATTCACAGTGAAGGCCAAATGTAGTGTCCAAATGCACTACATTTGCCATTTTTCAAGCCCACGTTTCATATGTTGTTCCTTCTTTCGCATCAGTAAAATATTTCTTCTGCACCCTGCCAAGCGATGTATTTTTCATCCTTAACCATGTTAATATTTTTCAACCAGAGACAAGAAACATGTTGGCTGTAGGTTCCTCAAAGAACTCAAATACTCCTCAAATGATCGTAGCGGTGTCTTGCTCGGTAATTAACGTTCCTACAGGATCTTTAGGCTACTATATTTGAATCCGACCCTCCTCCCTTTAAACTCTACCATCTCTCATTCCTAGCTTCACTTACTAGAGACGGGGGGCTGGCTTCCCACCACAAACAGTTTTCCAAGTTATCATATGCTGATGGTATGGTCCAAACTAGCAGACTTTTAAATTGTAGAACCTCCAAAAGGTCCTCATAGATCTGGCCCTTTTAACAGTTTAACATAAAAAGGGTTAAAGGCTGCTCTGTTATTCTGCACTGGGTGCAGTGATTAATAATCTGTCTTATTTCAGTGCAGTGATTAATGATCTGTCTTATTTCTCAATAGTTCTTCCTGTTTGTTCATTAGAATACTTTTATATTATCGGAGGAGTCATGAAATAACTGACTTTTGGGAGATAGAACATGCTTATTTCATTCTTACATCCTATAATGTCCTACAACCTGTGTTCTCCCCCATATAGAGTCATATCTCTTAGGCCTAGCTCTGCTTATCAGTGTTTGGTCTAGCCTTCTAGCTCAAAACAGATGCCACCTGAACTCCAGCCTAAAGGACTTTGAGCCCTGCCCCTCTCTCTGCTTAAAGTGCTTTAAAGAAAAGACGCACCCACTTCAATGGGTGCAGCAACATATTACAGGAAACAATCACAGCATATATAAACAATACAAAAAGGGCCGTAATAGTCCCTTGAGGTACACCCCAGTGAATATCATGGATTAAAATACAAATTCGCCAAGGCCGAGAGCTTTCAGGTCTGTCTGATAATGTATTGTGATCTACATTTTAAAGCATAGCTCCAAGATTCAAAAAGACAAGGACTGATTTCTCTGTGATGTAACAGAAAAAGGCCAGATTTGACACAGGTCTGGATTTCTTCATGACAGATGTAGATATAGGGCTAACTTGTGGTTTGGTTAACTGTCCCATCTGTTTCTCCCTCCCCCTAACGGGCTTCTGTATCCCACTTCTGGATCTCTCTCTTAGGTTCACAGCAAGGACAAGAAGTACGTGTGTAAGGTGTGCAGTCGTGTCTTCATGTCAGCCGCCAGCGTGGGCATCAAGCACGGCTCCCGGCGCCACGGCGTGTGCGCAGACTGCTCGGGCCGGGGCATGGCTGCCCTGCTGGACCAGAACGGCGAGGATGCCTCCCCGGAGGAGGAGCTCCTTTACCCCGGCGACCACCGTTTCCCCGGAGACCACCGCTTCCCAGACGACGGCGCCGACGGCGAGGAGGAGATGATGGCGGAGGCCGAGCTGATGGGCGAAGGGGAGGAGGAGAGCAGTAAGTGGCCAGCAGACTCAGGGATGTCGCAGCGCGACGACGGAGCCACGGACGATGGCAAAGAGGAGAGCGATTCGGCCCAGGAGGGCGAGGCCCGGGCGGGCAGCGAGAAAGACTTTGCGTGGATCTCCTAGTTCAGAGCCAGGAGGCCCGGTCCAATCCTGAAGCACCTGTTTCCCCCCCTTCTGACGGGGTGTGTGCTCGATCTGAAGCGCCACAGTCGGATCGCTGTGTGTGGACGGAGCCACACAAACACATATACACACACATACACACACAATCAAAACCACACAGATCCTAGAGATGGAGGCAGGGCTGTCAGAGGAGAATGGGTAGTCTTCTCTTCATGACCCTAATGTCTGTTTGGCCTGGCTTTTGCTTCGTCTCCTTCTTTCTTCCCTCGCGAGGACCAGATGCGTTTGAGCGTTGGTGTTTTATATATCTATTTTTTTCCTGACCACAGAGATTCAAAGTGTCTTAGTTGTTGCTGTTAATCAGTAGAATACGCTGACGGGTCAGAGAAAGGAAGCATATGACCAGAGTGGTCTTGCCATGCAGTCACCAGCGGGTGCTGTCTTATCTATTGCAAAGCTGTATATTTCAAAGGACTTTCAGCAGTTTTTTTTAGCACATTGTTTTCTGCAAAGAAAAACTGCCACAGACTTGCACTTTAACAAACATTTACTAGATTCCTCTCAATTCCTTGTTTCTGTGGTTTACATTTTTATTCCAATTTACATAGACGAATATGGTGACCGCACCTACCTTTAACTATACGTGTCCTCATGACTGTTATATATGAATATTTGTGCAGAAGTTGCCGATTATAATGTATGCCTTTTTGATATTTTTCTTCCTCTTCCGCCACTTACGTTTTCCTGAACCATGTACACATAAGAACACGAACCCGTACATTTGATGATTTTGTGGTGGCGAAACAAAGCCAACGGACGGAAGAGAGGGAGAGAGAGAGAGAGAGAGAGAGAGAGGAAGAGAGAGAGAGAGAAAGAGAGAGAGGAAGAGAGAACACTATGCAGAAATGAATCTTTCTAGTTCTCCACAGCTCTTCTTCTGTAGTGAAAGAGGAGTCGCAAAAGTGTTTTACTGAGAAAGCGAGAGAAAGAGAGAGACTAGGTTCGCTTCACCTTAGGTTAGGGTGTGTGTATATTCCGACTTTCCTCAGTCCCTCTGTAATATTTCCACATAACTTGCATTCTAGATCTCATTCTCAAGGAGGAACAGTATCCAGTGGGACAGCTGCGTATGTGTGTGTGTAGATGTGCATGCCCACGTGTAAGTGGTATGCATGAAGGACCCCAGAGATGGCGGCATGGTTGAAGGATGAGACGCTTAGAGAAATGAAAATGAATCTAACTAAAACCACAGACAGTTGTTCCTTCTGTAGATGATTTATTATTGTTATTATTATTATGATTATTATTATTAATATTCATATTAATATTGAACTCTCTCTCTTTCTCTCTCTCTTTCTATTTGAGTGTACTTTACAGTTCCTCGCAGAATTCACTCTCTGCCTCTGGAATCTTGAAACCTCTGTAATTTGACAGGGAGAAACCATGCCTTCCCCGAACACATGTAATATCCTTATTTTACATCTGGGAGCAGAAACATATGCATCGACTTTTTATTTAATCAACCACACCAGATGTTTGCTCCTTCTCTAGTTTTACTTTTCTTCCTTTCTTACTTGCTTTCTTTCTTCCTCTCATTGATATTGTTTTGGGTTTTTTTTTTAAATGAGGTGTAAAAGGTTTTGTGTTGGAAGTCCATCAAGTCTGGCGCATGCTGTAAAGTGAATCGTGTCGGTTTCTTTTGTTCGATAGGTTATTTATTATTAGGTCTTTTGTGCAAGATTACTAGTCTATTTAGATGTTCCCTCGCTTCGGTTTGACTATCTGCAAGGGCACAAACAGTGAAAACTGGAGTGTGTGTGTGTGTGTGTGTATGTGAGTGTGTGTATGTATGTATGTGTGTGAATGTGAGAGACAGAGAGAGAAAGATTTATAAGAGTGTGTGTGTGTGTGTGTATGTCTCTTTTCAGTGTCTGTGCCGGGAACATTTGAAAATGGGAATGAAATGCTTTATCACTTACTATGATTAACAAATTCTAATTCTTATCATTGATATTGTTATTATTATTATTATTATTATTATTCTCATTGTTATTATTAAGTGCTGGATGCTAAGCTTTATGGTGAATTTCATTTTGCTCTTTGATTTCTTGTTACGAGAGCGTGACGAACTCAGATTTGCCTTCTTTGTGGACAGTAAGCCATGTGGCTTTTTTTAAAGAACCAGTTCTGTTGTGCCAGTTCTGTGCATTTCTGTTCGATATTTCCAGTTGTACTTTGATTTGAAGAGAACAGAGAGAACTCTGCAGAGGCTCATGGGTTAGATGTTGTCAGAAAGGGAAAAGTACCGCACATGCTTCTATATTACTGACGTACACTAAGTAATGAATATTATACCAAAAAATAATCTAGTATACTTTGTATACATTTACATTAAGTGCTTTTGTTCCAACCGTTCGTGTGCAGGTGCGAAGCTTTGAATAGTGATTTCCTTTATTCATTTATCTTTTCCTTTCACTAACTTGAGAATGCACAGATCATATTTGGTGTCATTATATAATGAAGGGCGTTTTGAGAGTGCTTTTGTTTTTGTTTTGTTCGTTTTTCCTAAGAGGAATTGCAGCTTTAATTCTGTTGCGCTTGGAGACATGATCAGAGTTTCATTCACGTGCGCTACTGTACTCTGTCAGCTTGTACACAGAGGTATAAAAGGCCGGCCACTGGCTCGGGGAGTTAGTGAATGAAGTGTACACTCGAGGCACTCAGCGGTGAGAATCTGTACACGTTTGTGGACCTCAAATCCCATCAGCCAAAGTGTGTTGGCCATTTGTTCCATCCAAATGCCTCCAAAACATGGGACATTTTTGCTTGTTTTTGTTTGTTTAATTTATTGTGTTCTTAACCTTTAAACGAAATAAAAGTCTGTTGAAATTTAAAGAAGTAACATGGATGACATCATTTCAGTATGCTAGAAATAAAATAACCGTATTATACTATACCGTAATATATATATATATTTTTGTTTTTTCTTTTTTTGTTATTTAAGCCATGACGCTTGATTATAGCCATGATTAAGGCTGTGATCAAGTCAACGTTCTGCTTTCTTCTGGAGTCTGAAGGTGGTTTGAATCAGGACCCTTCTGATAAAATGTGCCTACATGTGTTTCTGTGCATGCGTGGTGCCTCTGTGTGTGAGAGAGAGTCTGTGTGTGTGAATTCAACATATCACTTTTATTTCACGGATGTGCGAGGCACATTTTCTGTTTTCTAATATGATGAGTCAGGTGGAGTTTCTGCAGAAATCTGTTGTATATTTCTGTGTGGTGTCTGTTTTTGGCTTGTGTTGCTTTGACTTTTCTGCTCACCTGTCTTTGTCTGTCGAACCAAAGCTACATTATGTTTAAACATAACCATGTTCTTTTTATCTATATTGCAAAACTGGAACGTTTGTAATATTGTGTGTAGTAAGTTTACAATGTGGGTAATATATGAACCATCACCAAACCCTTCAGGCTTCATGTCTGAATGTTAAACATGAAGAAATTATGAAGCCATAAATGTGGTCAACTCTAGATACTATTTAAGATTCTGTTTTTTTTTTGTTCTTAATAAATACTGTTGTGCATACTTCCATATATAAAGAACAACATTATTAGAACTATATATTATTTATTGTTTATTGTTTCAAGTTGCCTTTAATTGGATGGGTTGCGCTTGAAGATAGGCTTTGTTGCTGCAGTTGCTTTTGAACTTGTCACTGAATTTATAGTCGTAAAACTGTTTGCAGAGATGTTAAAAGGAAGCAATTTCAGTTTATTGGAATTTTAACCTTTTTTGTTGTGTCAATAAACCTTTGATTAAGACAAAGAAAACAGTTACTTCCACTTGGCGTTTTACTGTGGTCTTAGCTTCTCGCCAAGACCTGGGTCGTATAAATAGCTTGAGAAAATAAAGCCAGTCAAATTAAATAAACAATAATTTTGCATTTGAAATATATTTTTGTCAATTGTTTTTAGCAGCTGTAATACAAATTATGTTTGATCTGTTAAGTATTGAAAAAGATTGTGGAAAGTGGGGAAAGAACATATAAACACAAAATTGTTGGTTAATGAAATAAAAACCCACGATGGCCACAGAAATAACTTGAATCTGACAAAAGTAATAATACATAAAAATGCTATGAAAATTAACCAATGAAAGTCAGACATTGCTTTTTAACCATGTTTCAACAGAATTATTTTAAAAATGATGGTACACCTAACTTAATATTTTGTTGCATAACCTTTTGAGGCAATCATTGCAATCAAACGATTCCTGTAACTGTCAATGAGACAGTAATCTCAGCAGGTATTTTGGTCCACTCCTCATGAGCAAACTGCTCCAGTTGTCTCAGGTTTGAAGGGTGCCTTTTCCAGACGGAATGTTTTAGCTCCTTCCAAAGATGCTCAATAGGATTTAGGTCAGGGTTCATAGAAGCCCACTTCAGAATAGTCCAATGTTTTCCTTATAGCCATTCTTGGGTGTTTTTAGCTGTGTTTTGGGTCTTTATCCTGTTGCAAGACCCATGACCTGTGACTGAGACCAAGCTTCCTGACACTGGGCAGCACATTTCTCTCTAGAATCCCTTGATAGTCTTGAGATTTCATTGTACCCTGCACAGATTCAAGACACCCTGTGCCAGATGCAGCAGATGCAGTTTCACAGTAGAGACCGTGTTCTTTTCTTGATATGCTGCATTTTTCCATCTGTGAACATAGAGCTGGCTAAAAGTTCCATTTTGTCTCATCTGTCCATAGGACATTCTCCCAGAAGCTTTGGCGCTTGTCAACATGTAGTTTGTCAAATTCCAGTCTGGCTTTTTTATGATTTGTTTTCAACAATGGTGTCCTCCTTGGTCATCTCCCATGAAGTCCACTTTGGCTCAAACAATGACGGATGGTGCAACCTGACACTGATGTTCCTTGAGCTTGAAGTTCACCTTTAAAGTTTTTCTGGGCTCTTTTGTTACCATTCGTATTATCTGTCTCTTTCCTCCCAATTTTCCTCCTGCGGCCACATCCAGGGAGGTTGGCTACAGTCCCGTGGATCTTATAACCTTTACTTTTAACATGGTTGTCTATAATTTTCTTTCTAATCTCCTTAGACAACTCTTTCCTTCGCTTCTTCTGGTCCATGTTGAGTGTGGTACACACCATGTCACCAAACAGCACAGTAACTACCTGTAGCCCTAAATATAGGCCCACTGACTGATTACAAGATTGTAGACACCTGTGATGCTAATTAGTGGACACTAATTAGTGTCCACTAATTTAACATGTCCCTTTGGTCACATTATTTTCAGGGGTACCATCATTTTTGTCCAGGCCGGTTTCATGAGTTTACTTTTAAAATAATTCTGTTGAAGCATGCTTCAAAATCAATGTCAGATTTTTATTTGTTCATTTTCATAGCATTTTTATTTATTATTAATTTTGTCAGATTCAAGTTATTTCTGTGACCATTGTGGGTTTTTCTTTCATTAACCGAGGGTACCAACAATTTTGACCAACGTGTATATATATATATGTGTGTGTATGTGTGTGTGTGTGTGTGTATAATACAGTGTATAAAAACCTGCACCAACCACTAAATAACTAATAGGACGCTGTAACAGATGGAGGTAATTGTAATTGTCTCTAAAATAGAAGTACAATAGGTAAAATAGAAGAGTTAGTGTGATACAATTAAACCAGGCCTTCCTTACATCAACTGTCTTCAGGATGAATCTCGAGAAATAACTGTGTGATTGCAGTAAAAAATTCCTTGATGATGTTGCTTTGGGAAACAAAGTACAAAAAGTTCATGATACACTTTTTCCTGCACTGGGTCTACTTTGACCAATAACTTAAGACCTAAATAAAACTTTTTTGTAAAACAAACCAATAAAAACATTCTACATTGTGTTTAACACTGCAGGACAGATTAGTAAATTAGTTCTGTTTTAGACTAATTTAGAGTGGAAAAAAGGAAACCTTTACCACGATCTCTCACCTTAACTAGCCTTTTTCTGGTTATGGCTCATAATCGTTGTTTCAACTACTAGCAAATTCACAATTGATGGCCTAACATGGCACAAGCTGAAGGTTTAGAAATGGCCCTGCATGTAAGACTGCTCAAACATCTCACAGAAATATCAATTAGATTGCATTTGTGATAATGGGGTGTTACTAATTACTGACTATGCTGGGTGGCCAAACTTTTGCTTCAGTCTCTCTTCAGACTTTTTTGTTATTCAGACACTGTAAAAAAAAATAGAAAAAAAAATGCTCAAAATGTATCATTACTGTATTAACATTTGCCTTTTTCTTTTTTTTTCAATTTTATTATTTTTGGCCATTGGACACAAATTTTACCTTGTTGTTTTTGTTGATTTTTGAATCAAAGAAAAATAAAAAATCTAGTGTTATTTCTTATGGCTTTTGAGTTGGTTACGAACCATTAGAACTCACAGACAATTCTTTGTCCCATGTCTTTTTTTCCCCAGTGTACACTAGTAGACAAAATCCCAGGAAAAGTTTTAATTAGTGCATCTTCAAATTTACACATACTTAAAAAAGTAGAAATCTTACTTTCGACTGTAATTCAAAGTGTTTACCAAAAAAGTTAATTACCTGTACAGTAACTACAGTTTTCTTCAAAGCCTCTTCTTTTGTCAGGTTACAAAGTAATGGGACAATTAACTGATAAGCATTTTAATGGGCAGATGTGGCCTGTTCCCTCATTATTTCATGATAAACTAAGGACCTGACCGATAAGGTGTTGACTGCAGTTGTTGAAATTGTATTTTTGTCATATGCAGTCCAAAGAGGTGATATAGCAAGTAAAGAATTGTGTCATCAGGCGGAAAAAACTCAACTAAATGAACAGTTTGGGATTCACTGGTGAGCTCAACAATTCCAAAGCACCTAGATCACCACAGTGGAAGACAACTAAAAATGGATGAATGCAGAGTTCCTTTCCTGGTGGAACAAAGTCCTTCACAGCATCTAGTCTAGTCAAGAACACTCTTGAGGAAAAAAAGTATTTAGTCAGTCACCAATTGTGCACGTTCTCCCACTTAAAAAGATGAGAGAGGCCTGTAATTGACATCATAGATAGACCTCAACTATGAGAGACAAAATGAGAAAAAAAAAATCAGAAATTAAAGAAAAGAATTAAAGAATTTATTTGCAAATAATGGTGGAAAATAAGTATTTGGTCACCTACAAACAAGCAAGATTTCTGGCTGTCACAGACCTGTAACTTCTTTAAGAGGCTTCTCCGTCCTCCACTCATTACCTGTATTAATGGCACCTGTTTGAACTCGTTAACAGTATAAAAGACACCTGCCCACAACCTCAAACAGTCACACTCCAAACTCCACTATGGTGAAGACCAAAGAGCTGGCGAAGGACACCAGAAACAAATTGTAGACCTGCACCAGGCTGGGAAGACTGAATCTGCAATAGGCAAGCAGCTTGGTGTGAAGAAATCTACTGTGGGAGCAATAATCAGAAAATGGGAGACCTACAAGACCACTGCTAATCTCCCTCGATCAGGGGCTCCACGCAAGATCTCAATCAAAATGATCACAAGAATGGTGAGCAAAAATCCCAGAACCACACGGTGGGACCTAGTGAATGACCTGCAGAAAGCTGGGACCAACGTTACAAAGGCTACCGTCAGTAACACACTACGCTGCCAGGGACTCAGATCTTGCAGTGCCAGACGTGTTCCCCTGCTTAAGCCAGAACATATTCGGGCACGTCTGAAGTTTGCTAGAGAGCATTTGGATGTTCTGGAAGAGTATTGGGAGAATGTCTTATGGTCAGATGAAACCAAAGTAGAACTGTTTGGTACAAACACAACTCATTGCGGCTGTTTCTCTGCAAAGGGACTAGGACGACTGTTCCGTGTACATGAAAGAATGAATTGGGCCATGTATTGTGAGATTTTGAGTGCAAACCTCCTTCCATCAGCAAGGGCATTGAAGATGAAACGTGGCTGGGTCTTTCAGCATGACAATGAATTATCACACTGCCAGGGCAACAAAGGAGTGGCTTCTTAAGAAGCATTTCAAGGTCCTGGAGTGGCCTAGCCAGTCTCCAGATCTCAACCCCATAGAAAACCTTTGGAGGGAGTTGAAAGTCTGTGTTGCCCGCCGACAGCCCCAAAACATCACTGCTCTAGAGGAGATTTGCATGGAGGAATGGGCCAACATACCAGCAACGGTGTGTGCCAACCTTGTGAAGACAAGGTTGAAGAGGGCAGTGGTGGCTAAGCGGTTAGAGCGCCGGGATATCGATAACAGGGTTGTGGGTTCGATTCCCGGGCTCGGCAAGCTGCCACTGTTGGGCCCTTGAGCAAGGCCCTTTACCCTCTCTGCTCCCCGGGCGCTGGAGTTGGCTGCCCACCGCTCTGGGTGTGTGTGTGTACTCACTGCCCCTAACACGTGTGTGTGTGTGAGTGTGTTCACTACCAGATGGGTTAAATGCGGAGGACACATTTCGCTGTACAGTCCACACTGTACAGTGACGAATACGTGCACCTTTATACCTTTTATACCTTTAAGACTTACAGAAAACGTTTGACCTCTGTCATTGCCAACAAAGATATATAACAAAGTATTGAGATTAACTTTTGTTATTGACCAAATACTTATTTCCACCATTATTTGCAAATAAATTCTCTAAAAATCAGACAATGTGATTTTCTGATTTTTTTTTTTTATCATTTTGTCTCTCATAGTTGATGGGTACCTATGACGTCGATTACAGGCCTCTTACATCTTTTTAAGTGGGAGAACTTGCACAATTAGTGACTGACTAAATATTTTTTTTCCCCACTGTAGGTATATCACTGCTACAATCAAAAACTGTCTTTATAAGTGTTAACAGCATGTGTGCTATAAAAATTCAAATGTCTGATGTTCTAGTTGACTTCCCCTACATCTATGTAGGTTTATGCCTCATCATCATAAACACGTTACATGGGGGAAGGAGGGGGTATCTATGCATCTAACCCAACTGGTCAGCAACTCTACTGCTAGAGATCTACCTTCCTGCAGGTTTCACCCCCAACCCAAATCAAACACAACTGATTTAGCAAATTAGGAACTTCTGAAGACAGTAATTAGGTAAACAAGTAGAGTAGATCAGGTAAAGTCTGGACGGTAGACCACAGCACAGCTGGTGACCACTGATAAAGCCATTGAGGACTAAGCTCTGTCGTCTACTAGCATTAGCAGAAAGGGAAAATCTTACGTTCAGCTTTAATTCAAGGGGTTTAACATTAATTTGAACAGGAACTACACGTTACATAGTTCCTTCTTTTTTCACAGGCTACAAAGTAATGGAACAATTCACTGATACCTGGCAGGGCAGATGTGGCCTGTCCCCTAAGTATTTCATGACAAATTAAGGACTTGACTGATGAATTTGTATTTGGTAGCTGTTTATGGGAGCTCATATGCAGTCCAGAAGAAATGAAGAACTTCAAAAGGCAGTAATGAGGTAAACAAGTAGAGTACATTAGGTCTGGAAGTCTGGAAGGTCGACCACAGCACCGTTGCTGACCACTGATTTAGCCACTGAGCACTAAGCTCTGTTGTCTCTAAACTATCGCTCAGCTCACCTCTGCTAGATGATCATGGTAAATGTGGCCATCAAACTAAACTTTGAACCAAGACAGGAGGTGATCAACATGAGCAGGTGTACGCCTCCAGCCTGCTATTTCACAAACTGGAAAGTGTGATGAAAACTGTCAGCACCACATTGAAATTTACAAAACAAGCCTTTCTGACAGCTGACACTGGCCTACGTAATGTGTGTTTCTGCCAGTCGTCACTGCTTATGTAAGTGTCATTTATACTTACGAATACTGTGTAACTGAGAATACTGTGCTGGATTAAAGCAGACTGAGCATTAAGCCTAAAACACATCCAACATAAAAAAACACACACATAGACACAGTTAACAGCATAAGCAGCAGATACAGCTTTAGTCCCTTTTCAGCTTTTCAGCCCCTCTAAAGTTCCACTCTCATATCTCACAACTCAGCCACTGCCTGTGCACTTTTTCCATGCTGCAATTGATTTCTTTTTTCAGCTAGCCAAGCCTCTTGTGTATATCAGAGATATTATTACTACACAGAACTCTTAGGGATCAGAGGCGGGGCAGCATGAAAAGAAGAACGTGTGTGTCCTAAATCACAGCCAGTGTCCTTCATGTTGACCCCTTCTCAGTCAAGTATAGTCTTTATTTTTATGGGGAAAAAGGTCAGAAGTGTTCCTTTCTGACACTCTTCAATATAAATGCATCTCCTACGAATCGATCGTTTTGATTTACCGATTGCTGACTGGCTGTACATTGTGTAGAGTATTTTTCATTTACTACAGCAGGAGCACTCATAAACATTTCCACACTGCATAAAAACAGTCCTAAACAAATCTGTAGAATAGCTGTAGAGAAAGTCTTTAGGGATTGGTTCTGGGCTGAGATGCGGAGGCTATTAGACTGGCACGTCCACCTGCTTCTGTCTTTCTCACCCCCTTTCAGTCAACTGCCACACTGAAGCACCATGGACTCAAGCACCAGCTGACTCAAGTTGCTGAAAAAAGAATATGTTAGTATCTACCCCCCCTGTACCATAAATACCTTCCCCTCTGTCAAACAGGGATATTTATAGACAAGCATAAGGCATTGAGGGATTCTCTCGCACAGAGTTCAGACGGACATTCGCAGTATGCAGTAGCTCTGTTACTGCACCCATTTGTCCTTTTTGGTTTTTCCCTGAATTACATTTTTCAAACTGAAGTAGCTGAAGAGAGGACATGTCTAACCACAGTGACCAGGACTCCTACATAGAGGAGATTGATGAAGATGAAATTCTGGCAGGCCTTTCGGCCGAGGAGCTCAAGCAACTCCAGAACGAGATGGAAGTGATCGCCCCTGACGAGAGACTGCCGGTGGGGATGAGACAAAAAGACGCTTCTCATGAAGCAGTGGGTCAAGGTATTTGCCGTTTTGGATTTTGCTCATGTGTCGTTTACCATGACGTTCCTTCTCAAAATTACGTAACGTAACAATCAAGCTTACAATATTTGCTTCCCTTTACGTTAAGTACTAATGCTCTGAACTATAAGCTCTGCGTAAACATGGTTTTTAGTTATAAGACTGAGAGGATTTTAAACATTTGATAATGTACAGAAGGTTCATAGATCAGGGGTTTTGTTTTGTCCTCTTTTCATTTCAGATAAAAACCAAGGATCTGAAGACGAGGAGGAGCTTGATGAAGATACAATTCTGGCAGGTCTCTCAGCTGAGGAGCTCAAGCAACTCCAGAATGAGATGGAAGTGATTGTCCCTGACGAGAGAGTGCCAGTTGGGATGAGACAGAAAGACCAGACAGAAAAACCACCAACAGGTTCATTTGACCACAGATCACTCGTGGACTACCTGTACTGGGAGAGAGAGTCTAAACGTATGCTAGAAGAGGAAAGAGTCCCCGCAACCCTGCTACCAAGTCAGGTAAGAGAGCCTTACAGTATGGATTTCTCAAGCACAGCATCAATAATGCAACCTGAAACTTCAACATTAGGTAAGCATCATGCAGCCCTTGGCTGGAGAAATGACAGTTTTCCATTTGTTGTCTCCAGAAAAAAATGGAAGAGGAAATTAAGAACGAAGCTAAAGAAGGGAATGAAAACGCTGAGGAAGTAGAATATGTTTATGAGGAGATAGTGGAGGAGGTTGAGGGAGGAGAGGGTGACGAGGTGATCGAGGAAGTGATTGAAGAGGTAATAGAAGAAGTGCTGGAGGTGAAGGATGACAAAACAGAAGGACAAACCCAACAACACATTAAAGCCGAAACTAAAAACGGCACTATTGCGTCTCTCACCGCTCAAGAAATCGTACAGCCTCCTCCAGAGTTCTCTGATTTAAAGAAGGAAGGAGAAGCGCACAACTCAGAGCAGAACAAGGAAGAATCCAAGATACCTGAAGAGAAACAAGCAGATCCGGTTCCAACCGAACCTGCTCAATCCGCCTATGAGAACTGGGTCCCTGAGAAAGAAGAGAGGGTCATTTCCAAGCTGAAGATCCCAAAGCTAGCACTTGGTGATGGCTTGATCAAAAAGACCGCAAGGCCCTCTGGGAATGAGACCAATCTGGAAAGCACTCTACACAAGATTCGCAAAAACAACCCCTCTGTTACCGAGGTCAACCTCAACAACATTGAAAACATTCCCAAAGAAATGCTCCTGGACTACGTTGAAGCACTCAGGAAGAACAAGCATGTGAAGACCTTCAGCATTGCAAACACAGGTGCAGATGAAAATGTGGCCTTTTCCCTGGCCAACATGCTGCGAGAGAACAAGAGCATCGCCACTCTAAACATCGAGTCCAACTTTATCACTGGAAAGGGCATCATCGCAATAATGCGCTGCCTACAGTTCAACGAGACTCTGACCGAACTTCGCTTTCACAACCAGAGGCACATGTTGGGCCACCACGCCGAGATGGAGGTGTCACGTCTCCTCAAAGCCAACAACACACTTCTGAAGATGGGTTACCACTTTGAGCTACCTGGGCCTCGAATGGTTGTGACCAACTTACTCACCAGGAACCTGGACCGTCAGAGACAGCAGAGGAAGGAAGAGCAGAGGATTCAGCAAATGAAAGAACAACGGCAGATCATGGAAATGTACGAAAGCAGTCTGAACTTGCCTCCTGGTCTGCTGGAGATGTTAGGAGGCTGTATACCTGAGATGGCGCTTCTGCAGGCCATCCAGGAGCCTTCAAATATCGCTCAAGGTTCTCCAGAGCGCTCCCCAGCCTCAAGCCCATCTCCGCAGCTACGAAGGGCCCACCGCCCTCCAGGGCAACCTCCCTCTACCTCAAACTCAGGTTCAGGCAATTTGCTGAGGGACGTGCAGCTCAAGAAGACTCCGAAGCGGCGTGACCCACTGCTGGAGCTGAATCCAAGAGAGGATAGAAGAGAGGGGAGGGCTAACATTCATCTACGCAGCACTCCTAGGCAGAGAAGCATTGTAAGTGAAGAGCCAGCAGATGACAGGGCCAACCTGAAAGACCTGATAAAGACTTTGAAACCAGTTCCCCGAAGAAGGGAGCCACCAAAAGTGGAACTAACGCCACGTGACCATCTCCTGAGCGAAATTCGACAGAGCAATGTGGCCTATCTAAAATCGGTAAGTGCTGTCGAGGCTCCTCAAATTAGCAGTCAATTACTGTCCAGTAGAGCTATGCAACACCCCAATTAAAATAACCTAAGAACCTATACAGACGTGTAGAAATTGTGAGGAGTGGGGGTCAGTAGGTTACTGCTGGTGGAAGGAGTTTCTTTTAAAACAGTTGTTAAAAAAATTTTTTTTGAATTTTTATTACTTTTGTTTGTGGTTATTTTCATTATTTGTTAAAAAGCAGGATATTAAAGTAATACTATAGTAAAATTATTTTTCCATGTGTGTAAAAACGTTGGTTAGACAAGCACAATTAGAAGAATACGAGATCAATAACGTCTCCATGAGCTCTAGACGCTGTATAGATTTGATCAGTTCTCCCAGCAGCTCATCTGATTTACTTTCACGCAGAACCGATTAGATAAACTAGGCAATGGATGGTAGCCGTAAATACTGCTGTCTTGAGGAGGAGCTAATTGTTAAACTAACACTGATATACAGAAAATCACACTGAACTGTGCATTTATTTTTATTTTATTTATTCTAATGTTGGTTCTCCTTGAAACTAAAAGAAATGCTTACCACCAAGAGAAACAGCTTTAATTGCCATTTCCTCAGATGCCTAAACTATTGGAGAGTACTGTAGATCACAAAAGGTTCAAGCTTTTTCATGTTAGTAAACTTCTTCAGTACACAAAGGATATTAAATGGTCAGTCATATACTGTACTGATGTTGAATTTCTCTCACCAGGTACCTCTTCCCAAAGTCTTGGAGTCCAGGGAAACCAGTCTTTTCTGAGGACAGCAAGCTTTTAGATGGACTGCATAAAACATCTCAACCAGTGTGAAGCATACAGAGCATACGGGAGTGTTTGTCTGCTCAGACAAACACAGAGACCAGAGTGGGTGTTCTCAACTACCAATGACCTACAGATATATGATACAGTCATGCACCACGATCCCTATTTCACAGATTAGGCCATCTTCCACCATTGAATGATAGCTGGAAAAAGAAAAAATGTCTTTAGGCGAATATCCATGGACAAGAGCCACAAAGTGTCCTTTAATGCTGAAGATGTTGCTTACTGGTCACATCTACAACAAAGCAATGGAAATGGAATTTTATTCAGGCATATTTGTTTACTGTATTTGTACACTTTTTTTGCTTCTGTTTTAGGTGAAGTCAAAACAGTTGAAAGGTTTTGTAGACAGCTTCGCTTCTTCACGACTCTTTATTTGGTCAGTAACACTGATTTGCTTCTGTTCTGCATTATGTTTTTGAAATGACTTTGATGAGTAAATGGCCTGGTAGCAATGTATTTTTCTACCCTTATATCACATGAATACTTTTGGAGCTGACCCTTGTTATTCTGCATCTCAAGCACAGCTAGGTAAGAAGATACTAGTGCATGTTTATATCTGGTCCAAGGCTGTTTAAGCTTTCATCATCAAGTACGATGATTTTGGGTAGTTGTTTGACACCAACCACCATCTTTACATAATTTATGTATTATTATATATGTATTTTATATCATAAATATGAATAAAAGGAATGTTGCCTTTGTGCTTTTTAGTGTACAATTTTAGAGTAGAATCGGCACCCTGCTGCCTCCTACTGGTCTCTCATATATATATATATATATATTATTAGTAGTATTTTAATTTACACAAGGACACACTTTAAAAAAAAAAAATTCTAACCATCTAGAATAACAGCATCCAATATTTTGAATATCAGAAACACTACCAGATCATTCTGAGGTCAGAATACAAAACAGAATACAATGCTATGATTGAACAAAACAAAATAAAAACAAAAACAAAAAAAAACAGCCTTGAAAGGTCAGGGATACAGTGTCCAATTTTATTCACATATTTCTGTTACAAATATTCCCATGGTCAGGAGCAAGGCATCTTTTTTGTTGATAAAATGAACCAAATACACAGTTGTAGTAAACCAATTTAAAAACCTAAGGTGAGACGTTGGGGAGCGGGATAGAAGCTTTTTGATCAGACGAAGCCGAGGTTTAAGAATCAGAAGAGGAGTCTTTGACGTCTGTGCTCTCGGTTGCCTCGCTCACTTCACTCATTTCTTTGCTCTCTCCACCACTGTCTCCATCACCCTCCTTCTCTCCATCCTGCACAGTCAGCTTCTCCACCAGCCCTGTGACTGCAGTCACCTGTGATGGAGGTGCTTCAGAGCCCCACAGACGCACACCTGGCTTCTGCAACTACACATCAGAGCCAATTAGGGTTGATTAAAATGTATTTTTGGGGGGGGGAATGTTTAATGTATATTTTATTTTACATATATAAAGCTGCAGGGTATAATTTAGGATTAGCAGCTTAAGGTGCACAACTGCATTTTAACACTCTGAATTGCACTAAATAGTTAAATAGTTTCATTGAAAGTTTTTTAGGTAGTACCATACATTCAAGTCATGAAATTGTCTTGTAAACATATACAATGTGTGCGAGTGGGTGTGATTGAGGGGTGCAAACAACCAAAAAAAATTAAGTAAGATTTAAATGGCGAGGGAGGGGGGGGGAGAGAGAGAGAGAGAGAGAGAGAGAGAGAGAGATGTGTACCTCATCCGCCATCTGTGTGAGGTTCCTCTTCATGGCATATGCATCCTCTCCATCTGCATAGTATTTGGGCTCTACTTCACTTATCCTAAGTTAGAATGTACAGAAGTAAGTTAATATAATACAAATGATGCTATAAACTACATAACGTTACAAACTCTTATTGATAAATATCATATTATCAAACAAACATGAAATTAAAAATGTGCTTATGGGACACAAACACAGATACTCACTGAAATTTGAGTGTGTTGGAGTACAAGTGCAGGGCTGCTCGATTGCTGAAAAACAACAAGGTAATAATATGTGACCAAAGTGTGTCAGAGGTCATTCACTATGTTCACACAAAATACAAGAGAGAGCACGAGCTGCAGCTGTACCTTTTCCTAACATGTAGGGAGACATATTTGGCATTGAAGTTCTCGATCATGGCTCGACTGGCTTGGTCCATTAATTTCTGAGCCAGGCCAAGACGTCTGTGAGATCGTTTAACCGCCTATATAAAACACAGACAGTTTTATTCACAGCATCCATTCACCTAACTACCAACTGAAGAGGTTGAGACAAACACAGGCTCCCATTACTCACTAGAGATGTAATATGGCCATGAGGTACATCATCAGGATCCTCCTCCCTGTAAAAAATGAAAGAACGATCATTAGAAAACAAGCGACAACATTTTGACTGAAATTTCTGCCACCTGCGTTGACTCAAATCTAGGTGATAATTGTGAACTTACATTTTGGCAAGTACATATCCAACGATCTTGCCATTTTCATCTTCTGCTATGTAGGAAAGCTGTATTTTTAAAAAAATTAATAAAAAAAAAAAAAACAAGAAAAGCAACAACAATCTGAGTCATATGTAATCCTGTCAATATCAATCAAGACCACACATGTATAAAAAAAAAAAAAAGTTGTGACAAAACAGTTGAATCTCCAAAATGGCAACACAGGTTCTTCTTCCAAGTTATTTTGGACACAATATAAAGAACAACCAACAGCTACGCTAAGCAACCTCCACAGGGAGTGTGCTACATACCTGCGGCCAGGACAGACCATGGTAAAAGTAGTATTTCATCTGATAATTTTCTGGAAGACACAGCAGGTTGCAGTGCTGCATGTTCATCAGATCCTCTGGCTAAAAGCAGAGAAAAAAAAACACAAACACTAATCAGACAAAACCCAAAAACAACAAACACCCAAACCGCTGAACATGTTAATAGCACACTCTACAGGAGTAGTAGTGCAAATCTCTCGACATCACTACAGAATGGACGGGAGGACTATTTAAAGACTGGGCTGAATGCACAGCCAGAGCTGTCTCTTCATTTAAAGACAGAGCACACTTTCCACCAACAAGCTAACCCGCTAGCGTGAAGCAGTGTACACAATTAGCTTAGCTGGCTAACAGCGGCTCGTCTCTCTGCTGCTGCACGCATGCGAACCATTCGCGTTCAGGTCCTTATAAACTATTTACACACAAGACAAGAAGAAAGGGAGAAGACACTTGGGGCGGCTGGTCACAACGGTAGTGACCTGTATCTGACCAGCTGAGAGCGGTCCAGCCTGCCGGCCACACGGTAGCTAGCTAACGTGAACTAGAGTGGCTTACAGTCAGGCAGGTAGTCGTTACTCACCCGCGCATTGCGAATATTCATTTTACCGCCGTTTAGGTTTACGGTCTCGCTACGCTAAACTGTGCTACAGCCGGACTGTCGCTAATTAATCCGTTGGGAGTAAATAAGATGGTGAAAGCTAACAGCGGCTACTCTTCCTCTACCATGTTGCCCATGCTCGGAAGACACGTCACCTGCCTTTCCGCTACAAAATAAAACCTTCCCCCCCAGAGTCGAGATTCAACGATTTTTCCCCAGAGCAAACCAATTAGTTACATACATGGTGTACTACAACTATTATTATTATTATTATTATTATTATTATCGTCCATGTTTTTTATTTATTTATTATTAATTTAATTATTTTTATATTTAATGATATGTACAAGTATCATTTATTCATACAACAGGGTAGGTGTAATAATAACATTAATATTAATTATTATAATTAATATTTATTTAAAAAACTATTACTACTTGAAAATAAGAGTACAATCTAAATAATTATTCTAATTTATTATTTTATTAGTTCAATTTACATATGCTTAAAATTTCAATTCTTAGTGTCCTATGTAAAATGAAAAAAAAAGGTGAAGCCAATATAGTATATCCAAAAATTATTCTTCTCCGCCCTCCCCCCCAACATTGTAACTGGCACTCTCCTTACTGTGGTCCACACGAGCCTTCCTGTCTATGGGTGTTTGACTTCATCCTCTTCCTCCTCTTTCATCAGGAATAACTGATCATCAAAGAAGGCCTTTGTTCTTCTTTGGCTTCTGGTACAGTAGTCCTGTTCCCTTTCTGCCTGGAGATAAGCTCAGCCATATGTTCCAGGTAGCTCAACTGGTGAGCCATATGCCACTGCTTCTGGGGCAGCACGTGAGCATGCATGTCTCAAAGCCAGTAGAACTACTGCCTGTAGAGCTCCTGGTGGAAATAAGCAGCGTTGGTGATGAACTGGATCCAAATCAGAGCTTTTCCCAAAGCAAAGAGGCAGGGGTCTGAGCCAGATCCTTTTATGTTGAACAGAGTAAACCAGAACAATGTTTCATTGTATTACGAGAACTGTATTGGGGTGAAAATGCAAATTAGTGGTCCCCTAAAAAAAAACACTAGTCCACTAAAAAAAGATGTCAGTTACATTTTTTTTGCTTCTGTTTTTAAATTGTGCCTTCCATATTTCCATATGCACTGCCTCTCTCAGTGAAACAACAAACCATTCTGCAGATATGAAGGGAGAGTGGAGTCTCATTGTCTCTTCTCTGCTGTTTATCTGAGAGAACAGACTTACAGATTTAACAGTTTAACCTGCCCTTTTCTTAATATAATTTCACAAGTGCTCATTAACCTGCAAAAGCATTTGCAAATGGTTGGACTTTTTAAGAAGGACTTTAATTAAATTGTGAGAAATTTATTTGACTGACTTCTGTCACTCCAAGGATAAGTCTTGTAAGAACAGGATATGCAGCTGCATTTAGCCTTTCAGGAAAAGAAATGTTGTGCAGTTCTGAATAAATGAAAAACTTTTTCCACATTTTGTCTTACATTTCATTGCGAGTTTAAGTGCTAGACCAACACAAAGTGGCACATAATTGTGAAGTGGAACAAAAGTAATACATGGTAAAAATCAAAATCTACACACACAATCAAATAAAAATCTGAAATGTATGATGTGCAAAAGTATACAATAATTTGTTGTATTCTTTTTACTAAATACTAATTATGTAAAGCTGCTTTGTGACAACAGCTGTAAAAAGTGCTATACAAATAAATTTGACTTGACTTTGTAGAGCCACCGTTGGCTGCAAGTATTTTGGGGTATGTCTCTACCAGCTTTGTGCATCTAGAGACTGAGATTTTTAACCATTCTTCTTTGTTTAAAAAAAAAAAAAAAAAAAAAAAAAAAAACACAAAAAGGAACTTTGGCATGGCCTTTGTGGACTTTCGATATTCTTCATGGTCAGTATAATGCAGTGCAACATTTGCACATGCCCAGGTTATTAAAAGGAACAGAGAAAAGCAGACATTTGTAGGAGTCATCTTCGCTATACTTTATTGAGAAAAAATATTTATCCAAGTAGTATAAAGATCTAGTTTTTTGGAAAGCTGGCCAACAACTTACCAGCAGAAGCCAAAACAAAAACAAGGTAAAACAAAAGTGCACCACAACAGCTGTTACCTCAAACGCACTATAAATACCACATGCTTACCATATGTTCCTTATTTCAAGTGAGAGGGGGTTAATTAAAAGACAGCATTCACTTCACTCATTATTACCTTCTTTTTTAAGCTTTCACAGAAAATAGTATTTATGTTAAAGAAAAGGCTACAAGATGTCTATGTGCATCTTACATGAAAGCTTGTGTTGATCAGACCCAGGTAAGAAAGATGGAATGGAATTGAATATCAAGGCTCACAATGAGGAATGGCAAAAGAATGCAAGAGACAATTCACCAACCCAAACATTAAAAGCATTAAGAGCAGAAATGGGTACAATTCCAGTCACTGTTTGTTTGTGCCAGTAAGTCAACAGTAAACCCTACACCACAAATGATCTGTATATTATTTTAAACCCTAACATTTGCCATTTCTATGCATTATTCTTCTATACTAAATTACCCAAAACGTCCAATTCAATGTTGAACATGTATTCCAATCAGAATCAATATCTTCACCACAGCCACCACACACACACAAATGTCCTACTTGTAGATTGCAAAGATATCCTCTAAAAAGCCTCTATTGACAGTTAAAACTTGTTTTGAGAAGACTTTAGTGTCCATGGGGAAACTGACCAGGCTGTAGTCTTCCTGCAAAAACTTGCCTTTCCTTGTTATTCTCTAATTATGAAAATGTGACCAGCAGCAAAATATATATATATAAAAAAAACCCATGTAAGGTTTTAGAAAGAGAAAAGCATGGTGTTCTTTAAGACATGTTAGTGATCTTAGAGTCATCACAACTCGCTATAGCCATAAGTGGCTTTATAGACCAGAAGAGTCTTTGGGAATGAAATGTAAACAGTGAAATAATGAGAGCTGAGAACAGCAACTGTAAAATAGGAAGATTAGTCCACACAGGCATACAGTGAGGCAGACACATTCCTGCTAACAGAGGTACAATATTTTTGATGGGTACTAATGCAAAAAGGCTACAAATAACAGAAAAGCCACCAATAGCTGTCCTCATTAGATCAGATCCCATCGACAAAAAACTCCATCAGAACTTCAAGAAAAGCAGTTAACATTACCATAACAAAGCAAAAAAGGCCACATACCATCCCAGCGCTCATTCCTTACATAAAGGACAGCTGTGGCAAACGTAGCCTGTGTAGATCCTTTAGGGACAGTAGGGTCATCTAGGTAGCCCAGCTTAGCTTCTCCCTCTCCCTCTGGGTCTCCTACATACTGCCCCAAAACCACATCTGAGAGAGTAACTGGGGCAATGCACTTCAACACCTTCACCTGCAGGGGGCGACAAAGTAATTATGAGACTGGAGAGACAGGGAGGAGTTTAAGCGCATTTGCCTATGGTGCGCTAATGGATGTCATTTATTCTATTGAGGGCAGACAATTGATTACCAATGAAAACCAAATTTGTTTTAAGAAGGTGCCATCCAAATTTATAGGTTAAATAGAGACACACACACACACACACACACACACACACACACACACACACACACACACACACACACACAATAATTTTCATCTAATAAGATCTAATGTTTCCTTCATCCTATAGGAAAAAATGCACTGAACGCAATCACCACTGCTTGAATCAAGGCCATAAATCAAGTCATTTGAATTGAATCAGGGTCATCCACAGCCAAACTTTAAGGGGTTTCTATGGTTACAACAAACCCTTCAGAAGTCTGTGTAGTCCCTGGGGACTAGTTTAGCAGGGCTAGGCTAAACTGAATTTCCTGGCAGGCTACATACCTTCTCGTCTCGTACATCATCAGAGCTGGTGGAGGCGGGTTTCTCCATGGCAACCAGACACAGCATCTGCAGCAGGTGATTCTGCATGACATCGCTAAACATGAGTGAGAAGAGGGCAGAGGAGTGGAATTAAATATCAAATCTACAAACCAAGCCATTAAAGGAATTAATTATTAATATACAACTGGGTACTGAGAGATCAGTGTTGCTCCAAGTAGGTCCACTGTTTAAAAAATAAATATGGTACAAGAATGATTTTCTAATTAACTTGACATGAGAGTGTGTGTGACTTTTAGTTTTTGTGTGACTTTTAGTTTTTATCCCCCCACAGGCCATTTGACCATTATGCCATTGTCCACTTTAAATCTGACACTTTGCATGTTATGGCACATGCATGTTCATGCTAGGTATGGTAAAATAACAGAATTAGAGCATCTAAGTTTTTTGAGTTCATAAAATAAATAAAATAAATATTGTTTGACGTTGACAAAATACAGATCTGTTCGATCAGACTAATCCTAATTTTCTTACCGGATAATGCCAAAGTCATCAAAGTATCCCCCTCTTCCCTGGGTTCCAAAAGGTTCTTTGAAGGTCAGAACCACACAGGCCACATTGTCCCTGTTCCATATGGGTCCAAATATCCTGTTTCCAAACCTTAAAAAAAACAAAAAAAACAAACAAACACTTGAAACAACTCTCATTAGACCATCACATGTATTGGACAAGAGCTTGCTAACCATATTGATGCAGACATTATGCAAAAACAACAACTGTGTTTGACAACTGATGAAAGGCAAAAGATGAGAAGAGGAAAGAAAAGGCCAGCCTGCAAAACAGTGCAGAGAGAGTAGGTCAATGCTTAACAAATGCTAACAACGAGGAAGAAACCAAAAAGAATTGTGGAAAGAGAATAAATAAATAAAATAAAGGAAAAAAATAAGTTTTAGGAGGCTACCTGAGGACCATAAGATTCTGCACCATCTCCTTGCCAAGATAATGGTCTATGCGGTAGATCTGGTCCTCAGTAAAGAGCGAGGAGAGGTGATTGGACAGCTCCTCTGAGCTCTGCAAGTCACGTCCAAACGGTTTCTCTACAATCACCCTGTTCCATCCTCTGCAAATCAATCAAGGACATCTCATTCTTAAAACAGCACAATTTACACAGTTTTACATTGATTGTACCAGCTGAATATTCATAAATAAAAAAAAAAAAGACGACAACGTAAGTCCATTTGAAATTACTGAAATGTGACCGAAAGTGAGGATTTAAGCATGTAGCTTTGACAGCTAGCTTTAATACTAAAGATGCAAACGTCTTGGTTGATCAGCCACATTTGAGTAAAGGACAAACCCTTAAACTGTGCAAGTCAGCTGAAATCTCACTGCTCCTCACTTGTTGCTCATACAATGATGTCGGATGTTCTTAGCAACATCATGGTAAACGGTGGGTGGAAGGGCCAGGTAGAAGAGGCGGTTGGCGTCAGCTCCACCAGGCAGTGAAAGTAGATGAGAATGCAGCTTGGAGAACGCAGCCTCATCACCATACTTCCCGCTTATATAGGAATTGCGTCCAAAGAAGGCTGAAAAACGGTCTGCTTCCGTGTCTGCCACCTGAGGATGAGAACTGTCAATTTCAGAACACGGAAAATGTACACACAGACACAAACTTCACATGAGAGATAACTTGCCTTCATGTGGGGCAAGCAAGCCGTACGAATGGCATCCACAGTCAGGTCAGAACGTGCAAAGCCAACAAAGAACGTCTGTTCAGGGAGCAGACCATCCCTGAACAACCACCTGCGAGTGGGAGAGTATATATATATTTCACAGAACATCCAGTTTTTCTGTAATACTGACTGTTGCTTACAGCAATTCATTTGCGTGATGTGCAATATTCTAACTGCACGTTTCCCCAAGAACTATGAACCAATCCCAAATACTTGTGGAGCAAATGGCAATAAAAACATCCTGATTAATTTTATACTACATAATAAAAAAGTCTCCTTACCACAGAGTAGGATAGATCTTCTTTTTTGCCAGATCTCCCTAAAAATGAAAAAGGAAATGCATAAATAAGGGCTATGACGAAATCAAAAGCTGAATCCACAACATTATTCTTTCAACAGAGAACTTCCATTCAGACGGCTATGTAGTTCAGACCTAGACTCAATCCCTGTTCTGGCCAACGTTCCTAAACGCAACACATGCAAGGATGGATAAAACTAAATCAGATTTCTCCTGCCAGTCAGGTGCTTATCTACAAGCATTCTAGATTTATCCAGGCGACAATGCGCTAACCAGCCATCACACTTAATTATGTGCTACTGATATTTATTACTGATAATTACTGACTTGACATGGCTGTAAAAACAAACAATTATTTCAAACACTGATGTTTGAGAGATGGAGCCAATCCTATCCACAAAGATCCAGATGTTTAAATAATTTGTCTCAGTCAGGACTGGTGACCTCAGTCTTAAAAGTGACCCATCAAGCTATGTCATATCCTACATTTGTCTTAAATTTAATAAATTTTCCTTGAGGTGCACTTAACACTTGCACGGCTTGTGGATACACGATCAACTAGCCCTTTTTGGACTTGCCTACCATGTATTGAGCCTTGCTCAAAAAGCACTCTGAGCTTTTTTTTTTTTCCTCCCCAATATATGGAATGGGGAGTTTTCCCATGATAGGGGCCCTTTAACATCTAAAAAAACCTGTGCCTACATAAGTGGCCAGGACAGCTAAACGCTTGATGGATCTCAAAGTTTCCCAGATAAACTTGCACAAGTTATTGAACCAACATCTTTTTTCACTTAGTAAATAATACGTCCCAAAACCACAGTTACTGAACAGCTGCAATCTCATGGCAAAGTCCGCACAGATGAGGCAACAGATGGAAATCAAAAAAAAGAAAAATGCTTTTATTGGGTCAGCCATTACAACGCATGATATAGATTAAGACTATAAGGCATGAAAAGATGTCAAGGATGTCAGTAATTACAAAGGAACCTGCAGACATGCACCATGTGCCATGCATAATTCTGGTGCAGACAAATTATAAACACATACAGCTCAGTAAGACCAGTTTACACCAAAGGTAAATAAAAGTAATCCTTTACAGAAAAGTATCAGTAGGCTAAAAGGCAGCCACATATAACTGCGAAGAGAAAAAAAAAATTCTCTGGCATCCAAGTGCTTTGTGTTTATGGGCGAGGCATATCTTTAGTTTTCTTAACAGATACTCCAGTCAAATAATCAATTAGTCACAGCTCGTATAATCAAAAGGCTCAGTGCTTGGTAAGCATGACTTTACACAATTGCTCATACTGTTAGCCCCAAGTGTTTAACCTAGTGTTTTTGCTTTTCCAAATGTAAGAGAAAAAAAATATATATGTATATAATATGTACATAGAGAGAGACTCGGTTTAACCTTGTAGTGCAATTTCACAGAGTGCTCAATACAAATTACAGCAAAAGAATTACAGTTGTTTTTCCCTCTGCTGCACTGCTACAAAGCTACAACAGGGTGATCCAGTTAGGAATGGGGGGGGGTAGTTCGGTTTATATTCTTAAGACAAAATAAGCAGGTAAGAAAAATAGGAAGAATTCAACAAAAAGCAGAAATCAGTTCCAAGTACAGTGAAGTCCAAATCAGTTACAGGGTTGTTCCAATAAACAAACAGAGACTAAAGAATAGTTACGCATAACCACACAGCCCTTTCATAACAGTTGGCCAACTGGTGGCCTGCTGTAATCACATCTGACTGATCGGTATTCAAAGCCATGAAATGAACCCACCAGTGGACTAATTTACTGTATTTCTCAACCCCGGTGCTGTCTTCATGAAGCATATTTCCTCATTCAAGAAGTCGTCTTTCCTTTCCTCAATTTCAAAACTACACCTTTACTTCTTCCTCAGAGACACAGCACAAAGAAGCACAAAGAAGCCCAAAGGGGGGGGGGGGGGGGGTAGTTCGGTTTATATTCTTAAGACAAAATAAGCAGGTAAGAAAAATAGGAAGAATTCAACAAAAAGCAGAAATCAGTTCCAAGTACAGTGAAGTCCAAATCAGTTACAGGGTTGTTCCAATAAACAAACAGAGACTAAAGAATAGACTTGATGCAACTGTTGCTTAATTCATTTCTACATGTCTCAGTACAGTGCCAAAGCTAAGGCCACGAGTGCTACAGTTACCTAGCCATGACCTCCCTCCCTCCCTCCCTCGCTAACTCCAGCCTGCTGAAAGAAAAGTGCTGACTAGGAATGATGCCGCACAAGCTGGCTTACTCGCACCACTCCTGTTTTAAGGGAGCAAAAAAAGCAAAAGAGGGAGGCCAGTATTTGAGAAGCATATCTGCCACACTCATACACCCTTATCTCCTGCTGCTACCTGGTTTTACAGTTTTACAGGCAAGGAGGGAAACTGATTGGTTTGTTTACTGAAATGCAAAAAAACAAACAAACAACCAACCTGGTCTGCTTTAGGATTTTACAGTTAGTTAGTTACAGTTACAGTTACAAATAAGGCCAAACAGCAGTCAGTGCTACACCAGAACACTCAGCATTGTTTTTGTACTATACTCTCAGCAAAAAGAGCTCTATATAGTCCTGAACAAGAGTTCGTTTGACTCATAACAGTGGATTCCTTTTTGGTCCATTGTAGAACTCTTCTTAACTTACAGTACCACTGCTTGTGCTAAAAAAAAATACACGCCTGTAGTCGGTCTGCTCTAGTCCGAATCAGTTAGCAAGTTTGTAAAGCTTGTTTTCACACAGGGAAAAATACAAGCCCAACCAAACGAGTCACACCAAACCACTTGAGAACTTTTCTCCACTTGGACTTGGTCAGACCTGTCTGGGGCAGAGGCAAGAAAGCAAACACATGGAAAAAGTCCTGCATTCTAGACAGACATTTTGGGCAATAGATAATGCGCTCAAACCTGGGGAGTACACCTGATTGTCTGGTTTGCTTGTGGTGAGAACGTGATCTGACAGAGATGGTGTCTGAGTGGTCGTTTCGGTCCTCATCAGATTGTTAGAACTGTATTCACACCTACCCAAATGGATCGCACCAGGGGGGAAATAACAAATACAAGTCGGATTTAACCAGATTTTAAAATGTGTGGGTGTAAAAACTGCCTTAGACTGCAGTCTTGATTGTGATGTTTTTTTGTCTAGTGGACTCTACAATCCTCTTCTAGTAGTTAGTTCCCAGTTTCAAACCTACTTCCTGTTACGCATAACCACACAGCCCTTTCATAACAGTTGGCCAACTGGTGGCCTGCTGTAATCACATCTGACTGATCGGTATTCAAAGCCATGAAATGAACCCACCAGTGGACTAATTTACTGTATTTCTCAACCCCGGTGCTGTCTTCATGAAGCATATTTCCTCATTCAAGAAGTCGTCTTTCCTTTCCTCAATTTCAAAACTACACCTTTACTTCCTCCTCAGAGACACAGCACGAAGAAGCCCAAAGGGGGAAGAGGTATAGGAGAAAAAAGTCCTGGTCATGTTACGGTCAAGTTAAAGGGTGCTACTTCCAAGAAGCGCAGGTTCCAGGATAAGCACCTGTTGGGTCATGCTCAGATGATACTCTAAACCAGTGTCTAGGGATTTTAAGTTGGAAAAGCAAGTGATGAAGATTAAATCTCTTTGGGACACAACTTCCCAGCACCTTCCCATCACAAATTCCAACTCACCGAGGCCCCCATGATGATGAAGATATGCACGTCGGAATGGTGAAACTCCACATCATCATACAGCTCCTTCCGCAGCTCCCCAAACACCTCCGAGCGAGAGAGGGGGAGGGCACTCATCTTCTCTGTAAAAGACGTTTACAAAAAGGTTACGGATTCCTCCCAGATTTCCCTTTTACACCGCAGTTATGTTCCCACTCACGCCCTGCTGACATGAATCCTGAATGAATTACATGCACGGCCTCAGAATTTCCAGGAAGGTCGTTTGAAATTTCCTGAGTCATTTAATACCTGTAAACATGCCACATGAAGGCCACTTTCAGCTAAGTGGATCAAAAGCCATGATCACAGGTGCTGTGGCGTACTGTTGAGTACACCGTCATCAAGTCACTTACAGACTAAAGCCAAATTACAGACTATTTTCTATAAAAAGTAATACGCCATAAATGCATGAACTGCAGGGTTAGATACTTTACATCTGCCGAGTTTCCATAGCATGGTCTCAGTCAGCACTTGGCGGCCTGCTGTAATCACATCTGACTGATCGGTATTCAAAGCCATGAAATGAACCCACCACTGGACTAATTTACTGTATTTCTCAACCCCGGTGCTGTCTTCATGAGGCATATTTCCTCATTCAAGAAGGTAACTACATGCACAGCACTCACAGGACACTGCGGAGGAACTTCTGCATGCACTTTAAAGTATAGCAACCACCAAAGCCCACTTCCCAGAGAGAGAGAGAGAGAGAGAGAGAGAGAGAGAGAGAGAGATGCTGAGTGGCAAAGCTTGAGGTTATTAAAACAGCCTAAAGATGGCTGTAGGAACACATTTGTCAACCACCATTTAATAAAAGAAAAATAAGACCACAGCAAAGGGATGAGGTTCATTATTCTAACAGTCAGCTGTTTAGTTCCTTACCCCTGCTATCTGGTTCAAGAGACTTAAGTATCTGTCAAGGTAAAATATAGCTATTATCAACACCATCAACACACACACACACACACACACACACACAAACACAATGGTCTAAGAGTAACGGAGCATCTATCTAGCCATGTCACATACAAACACACAGGCCTACCAGGCTCCCCTCCGACTACTGTGCTGGGCTCTTCGGCGGTGGTGGTGGTGGAGGTGGAGGGGTTGGTGGTGCAGCATAAAAAGGACAGACACAACACTGTTGTAAGTCGCTACATCGAGCTCAAGCGCCCTCTGCTCAACTTCTCCACGGCGAATAACCCAACTAACCCCCTTAGCTAGCTAAGACTCCAGAAGTCAACGTTACTCCCACGTTATTAGCCAGCAGGAGCCTCAGTGAAAGCCTGGATTTAAAGGAGCTACAGCCGACCATACATACTGCATCTAACTCCGCACATCTCCACTGATTAACGCACACTCGTTCACGGTCGCTGTTGAAGGGTTTAGTCATCACGGTATGTGGAGACTGAACGCCTGAGGCTGGCTAACCGGACACCAGCTTCACGTTGCAGAAGTTGGGAGCGTTGAACGTGAACTTAAAAAAAACAAATGAAGGCGATGTAATAGCGGTGTTCTGCACAGGGGCTTAAAACACACACACACACACACACACACACAGAGCACCAAAACGAGCTTACTCACATCTATAGGTTCACTGCTAAACACAGCGGAAGGGGGAAGTTGGCACGGCGGAGTGATGAGAGGTGAAGGCTGTGGAAGTAAGCGCTCGCTAGCTGGACATTTGTTTGAAAGCGCTTCCTCGTTCCCCATTAACGTGACTCTGCGGAATTGTGCGATATTATTGGTTTAGACAGAAACTCACCAGCGCTCGCTCCACTTCCCATCCCTGTTCTGCTCGGTGACGTCATGCATGCAAGGCTCTTACAGAGAGTGGGTCTGGGCGGGGCTAAGGATAAACAGGAGGTGCCGTGCGCCAATCAGAGACCTGACTCTACAAGATCAAGATCAACATGGCAAAGCTGACAACGCAAACCCAGACGTTCCCAAACGTCGCACTGCCGGTTACAGGAGGTGCTGTAGTTCGCAGCGTTACTTTAGGAGGTCCTAATACGGCTGTTTTTTTTTTTTCGGGTAATTACAGATTCTAACAACCCCAGGACTCAAAAGGTGCGCCTACTGGTGCACGTGAACGTCCAGAACACGTCCCTCAAATCCCCACTAAGCAGACCAGCACTCTAGTGTGTAGGCTTACGTGAATTGACCTGGTGCTTAAAAAAAACAAACAAAGAAAGTCTGAGAATTGCACAAAATACCTTTATCTTCGAAATACAAGACAGTCAGTACACAGGTGAGCAAAACTAGCACTTCAGCCCATCATACAAAGCCTCACCTTTTTCAAATGTTCTGCACTTAGGCAGTAGAATAGGAATATGGAGTGAGCAAGAGCCGAAACTGCTGCAACAGCAACCATGCAAATAGGAAAGAAAGGGAAAGAAAGGGAAAGGGGGGGGGGCTGGCTAACAAAATCCTATATTGTGAAATCTCATCTACTGAACTCAGAACCTGACTCATCCCGATTAACTGAAAGTCCAGTGTTGGTATTTGTCAGCAGGGTTGCAGGTTTCCATGATAGCTTTACCCCCCTCTACTGTTAGACACTTCTTAAAGACTTCACACTCCAGAAGATAGCACTGTAAAACAGGAGAACATGTAAACAGGTTAGACATAATGCAGAAAAAGAGAAAAGAAAAATCAAACAAAGAACTTTTTTTGAAAGTATTTGGACCTGTTGAGACAGCAGTTTTAAGCTCCACTGCTGCTGCGGGGCTGGGACAGTGCTGCCACCTTTATAATTGCACAGCTCGATGCGGACAGGCTCGGGTGCAATCGTCGCATGCAGACACAGCTGCAGGGCAGTGTTGTGACGCAGCTCCTGATGACTTGTATATTCAAAATGCTGTGTAATCAAAAGAGCACACTTTAGAGTATGTTTAACAGGCTGTGTAATGACTATTTATTAGGAAAAATGCAACCCCTGTCTTCTGCAGGTATGCAACTTTACTCTACTGTACTCTTAGTCTGGGTAATGCTTTTATAGACCACATCAGTGCACTAAAGATTTCACAGCTTTCATTCTGAATGCAGGGGGGGGGGGGGGGGGGGGGGGGGGGTTTCTATCAGCTGCTGCTGTGGAATCCCCAAGTGCTCCCAGGCCAGCCAGGAGATATTATCCCTCTAGCAGTTCCTGGGTCTTTCTCTGGCTCTCTTCCCAGTGGGTCATGCCCAGTACACTTCCAATGGGAGGCAACCAGGGGGCATCCTTATCAGATGCTCAAACCACTGCAGAGTTAGCCAGGCACCCACACTTCCTTATCATAGGCGAGGGTGGAGACGTAGATCAACTGGTAAATCAAGAGGGTGAGCCAATCCCAAGTGGAGGAGTTTAAGTATCTCAGTGTCTTGTTATGAGTGATGGGAAGAGAGATTGCAGGATGACAGGATTATGGTCCCTGCACCAGACTTCAGTGGTGAAGAGAGCTGAACCATAAGGCAAGTATAAGTTCTTGACTGACAAATATGAACCCTTAAAATCACTATAACAGTATCAACACCTGAACACCCAAGATGACTGAAGTACACAGTTGTTATATATTCAGATCAACACAGAAGAAGGTGACATGACAGTACCTGATTACCACCCATGTTGTGGCACAAGTATAAAATCACAGCCTTCCTCATTGGCTTCTTCTCACCAATATCAAGGCAAGTGTTGGAGCCAATGTTCTTCAGCTACAAACAATGACATGAGATATGAAGAGTGACAAATAATAGCAACATACTGTCTAATGTAAATCACTGTTGGTGTTCAGTTTGGCAAATTCAAGGGACAAGTAGAATTTTAACAGTGCATACCATAGATTTTAAAACAATTGTCAGCAAGTGAAGGTCTGTGAAGCCCAGAACAAACCAAGCTGAAATTCAACCTCAGCAACCTGAAGCAGGGTGCAGCATAAACAACGTAAGTTTGAGCATTACCGAACCAAACAGTGCAGGGGCAAGTTCTGGCACAAAAGCCTCTGGGTAAACATTCTCCAGGTACCAAGAGAAATTTTTACACTGCAGCCTCTCCTTGAGTTCCAGGCGTTCGGAGAGGTCACCATAAGAATTCTGCAGTGCTCCAGGCAAAGAGGAAAAGAGTGACCAGGAGGTCTGTCTATTAGACAGTTATGACATTTAGAACATTTAAACCCACATTTAATTTAAAAGGAATTCCTACATTCTGTCATTTTATAACAAGTTCTTCTGGGGTCCATACATCCTCTGACTAAGGACAAATACATTCATACACATACATTCTACAGAGACGTGCAGTGCAGCAGACCTTCATGATCTATTATATCAACTCTCACATTTTGTGCTATAGCAGCAGCCTTCTTGTTCCGGCGGTAGAACACGTTCTTGTAGTCATCCATCCAGACCTCTGCTACTCGCACCTGGTTGCGCACGATCACTTCCATGCCCTTGGGGAAGGTGTGGGGAGTCCTGCTGCGGAAAATGTGGCCCACCACAGAGCAGGGGACAATCTCAAGCTGACCCCCACACATCCACACCTGAAGATGCGAGAGAGAGACACAGGTACAGCCCACTATAGTATGTTTAACTGCAAATATGATTGCAATGAATGACACTATATTGCAATATGCAATTAACTATAATTATAATGTATAAAAAACACATTATAAATGTATAAAATCAGTCTAAACATTGGCACAATCTTAAGGTTGATAAAGTAATAAATAATAATAATAATTTAAAAATCACCCTGAAAGACATTTCAATGTTTTCTCCACCCCAAATTTCCATCTGGTCATCATAGCTTCCAATGTGCTCAAAGAAGTTCTTGTAGATGGAGAACAGGCCACCAGCAAAAGCTGGGGTCCTGAAACACAACAACCAACAAAAGCTTACTGGAGTATGAATTACCATTTATTTAAAAGTTGCATCAAGTAATCATAGCCATTATTGACTGACTACCTTGTAATTGAACTCACTGGGCATTTTATCCACCATACCAGTGCATATTTTAGACAGTGTTGGAGGGGAACACTGTAAACAACATGGCTAAAAAGAGTAATGCATTGCAGATTCATTTTCATTCATTTTCTCATTATGGTGACTCACTTCATTACAATTTCAGCACTTGCATTATACTTTTGAGACCAATATTACTTATTATTGCACAGTGCAATGCAGAAGGAGAGTGTGCAACAACTGCCCTCACAGGCATACAGCTTCCACTGTTGTAAACTGACAAAAAAAAAAAGAAAATAAAAGAATCCTAACCCAAGTTTGAACAAGCACAGCAAAAACTGGCTACGAGCTGGGAGAGCAATATGCTGGTAAAGTAACGAGTAGTAAGAGCACTTAAAAAAAAAAAAAAAAAAAAAAAGAGAAATAATGACCATATTTTTAAATTGGAATATTATTATTGAGCGATTACCAACACATGTTTTCAATTACAAACTGTTGTCACCTACCATCTAGCCCATCCAGCAACAAACAGGGACCACCATTCGACCATGACTCATTAGATAGTCGTCCTTTTACAGCACAGCAATGACATGAACACGATACACTCAGTGAACACCTTATTAAGACATACTCAAATCGTGTAATGCACAAAATCAGGCAGATATAGGCCAGCTGCTTCTAAATATGTTCACTTCAACAATCAAAATGAGAAAATGCTTTTGCAGCGATTTGGAGTGTGGCATGATTTTTGGTGCCAGACAGGCTGATATGAGAGTTTCTAAAACTGCGGGGATCTCCTGGTCTTCTGCTGGATCTTCTTTTTTAGCACAACAGTCACTAGAGTTTATAATAAATAAACAAAAACAACTAGTATGTGGCACTTATGCAGACAAAAACACTACGGTCAATGGAGAACGTCCAAACTAGTTAAAGCTGACTGAAAGACTATGGTAACGCCAAGCCTTTTAAGCCATACAGCATTTAAAACTGTGCCCGATACACAGCACCAATTACCATGCCACCATGTTGTGCTGAGCATGGTCCACTATGGTTACATGGTCACAAATAATATCTGGTCAGTGATGGTCTTATGGTGGTCCCTTTCCCTTCATAACAAAATCGACCAAGTGCCTATATGGTTTGTTTACCTGATAAAGTGATCAATTAGTGTAGATACAAACTGGCAACCTGGGCAAAGCATGTTTAAACCAACAGAACAGTTAAGCATCCTCACTTCACAGGATAAGTCTCATCCTTCCGTTTTAATCGCTCGGGTTCAGGGATGTTTTCCCAGCCAAAGCTCAGTCCCCAGTCAAAGTTACCACGGCTTCTGGCGGGCGAGTTGGGAAGCGGCTTGGTAAATTTCAGCGTATTTGAATCGATGATGGCAATTTCAGGACTAACAACAGCCGTGGGTTGCTCTCGTAGCTGAGCTAAAAGAGGCTCCAACCAGCCATTAAAACATTCACCTGAGGACAAATTAAAATTGTTTTGGAGAGGGGAGAAAAATCACAATGTCAAATCAACACAATCCATTGTTTTGAATATCATGAACCAAAAGTATCCAGCGCACATTACTACAGCACTCCAGCTCAGTACAATTTGGTCGTTAATTACCCTTTTTAAAATGGGTGTTTTTGTATAAGAGCTGGGCACTGCTTTTATAGACCACCGTTTTCCAAACCTCCTCCTGGGAACCCAGAGCTCTTTATTTTTTTAAGTGTCCATGTTATCTGACACACCCAATTCAGTTAATTATGCATTCTACTAATCTACTAGGTTTTGCTAGAAAAAGATGGCCATTAAAAGTGTCATGCTGTGGGTCTCCAGTATTGGGAAAATGGTTATAGACACTCTTAATCTCTCCTAAACCATAACCAACTCACAGTGAGAGTCCAAGAATGTCAGCACTTCTCCCTTAGCCTCTCGTGCTCCCAGCAGCCGAGCAGGAACCAGACCTTTCCTTTCCTTCTGCCGCAGAACACGCACAATCTTCAGAGTCTGCACGTGCAACTCCAGTGGAGATTTCAGATGATCTGTGGAGAAAAACCAACAGGGACATACAGGAAAGGTATATGTGAATTTCATGTTTTCCTAAAGATTCAACAGTCACTTTCTTACCTTGGGTACTGGCATCGTCCACCAGGATGATCTCTCGGAGCAGGATGGCAGGGGACGTGTGCAGGACACTGTAGACGGTACGGAGGAGAGTGGACCATGCTTCATTGTGAAACACGATGATTACACTGGTGTCCGGCAAGCGTGGGCAGCGGCGAAACTTCTGGTCGACACATCTTGTGAAAGACAAGCCATACGAAAGCATGCTCTGCTGCTTCTGCTTTACAACCTTCCATACAATACCATCAATATGCAGACCCCCATATCTAATACTCACTCGGGATGGCGGGTGTCGTTGCCAAGGCTACGATGCACAGAGATGCGATCACTAGCAAACTGGTTGAAAAAGTTCCTAGACAAACCCTCTTCCTTCTCTGCAATCTCAGGCAGACTCATCTTGTCCGGAATAAATTCATGACCGTCGGCCCCAGGACCCTTCAGGTCCTCCAGTGGTCTCGCAAGACGAGGCTTAAACTCATCAGGGCTGTAGAATCCAGACAGGCAACTTTGATCTGCAGATATTGACGAGACCTCCGGCAACTGTGGAAAGGGGGCACCAATCTGAAACCGCAGATGGTCAGCTGTGCTAGGAACTGTACTAGCCTCTCTTCGTTTAAGAGACAGGCCATGTGAGCTTTGGTCAGACGATGTCCAGCTCCCCATGTTCTTCTGCAGTGCTATTAACAGACTGAGGAAAAGTAGTAAAACTAACAGGACAAGCTTGACCAGCAGTGGGAGGCGACGTAAATGCCTGCGCATTCTATAGAGAAAAAGAAACCCAAAGGTTACAGGTTGGGAATCAAGTGAATGAAGACTAGCATGCATCAGTGTTTTCCAGCCTTGTCCTGCTGCGGGTCCGTCACTTTACAGCATGTTTCACATACACCTGGCTAAACTTACCAATATTACTACAGTACTAGAGTGGAACATACGCTGGACACAACGAGGAGGGGATTTTGAGGCTAGGCTCATTAACAGCGGATTCCAAATTGATTGAACTCGGCCCATTGCTTTTTTTTTGCACTAGGTTTGCACTTATGTGCAAGTCTTACTTATAGTTATGCACTTTTTTATAATAGTTATAACAGCTAGAAATTAGAAAACCAACAGTGCTACAGTAATATATCCAACTATAATATGATAATTCTGGGATTTTCCCAGATCTATGCTTGATTCAATTCCATAATGACACTGTATTTAGGGACATTTGTACATTTATGCATGACAAGCTTCTGATCTAAATGTGTTGGATCATAAGCTCAGATAGACAGGACAGGACAATAATAAAAATAAACAATATAATAAAAAAAATAATTTTAGTGCACTGTTAACAAGATTTAAACGAATTAGCTAAACGAGATATAACTGGGACACTGGGACTGTGTAACTGGGAAACACAGCTGCACGGCCAAGCGTTCCCTGTCCCTGCCTGCGTCCCAAACCACACACTATTAAGCACTAGTGTACCAGTGTGTGTTTTGGGACGAAACCACGTTTCAGTGACACATCAAGATCTTCACCAATATTCCAGGTAAAAAAAAAATCTGGCAAATCAGGCAAATTCGTCTGACGAAAGAAGACAAAATGTCCTCATTCAAGGGGAGAAAACCAAACTCACTCCTGGCCAATTCAGTCGAACTTTGTCAGATATCGAAATCCGTCACAAGTGAGGCTCACAACACAGCCTCGGGGTTGATTTGCGCTGACTGTGTTTCACTAGCGTATAAACTGATTCTTGGAGGAATGGCTGATGGTAGCTGGAACTTGCTAATTAGTCTGGAGACTCGGAGCCTGTAGACGGACAAACACACCGCCGTTTCCGAGCTGGGTTAACATCCCCTCGCCAGCTTCCACTCAGCCCTCGGATGTGCGGCCCCGCCCACCGTCGCTGATTGGCGGTTCTGATATGTATAATTCGTCCAATAACCTTCATGAAAATCACGACCTAACTTAACTAGTTATGTAAATATTTTATTTATTTATTATTAATATAATAGTCAAGCTCAGACTAACTGTTATGCTAACACATGCTAATATTAAGTAGCCAGCATGATGTTAGACATGTTAGTTTGCCGAGCTGATTAGATATCTGTGAAAGGTGTTTTAATTTACTTCTTAATATTTTGAGTATAAAAGCTATTTGACCATGTTTTTGTTTTTTGGGGTATTGTATTTAAAATACAACCATGTATCATACAGAAGTAATAGAGAGGTGGAGGACTGGAGCCCTGCAGTAAAGTGGACGAAGGAAAAGAAATGTAGTAGAGCCAATCAGTGATTTCTGAGTACAGCAATTAGCTGGATCAGGTGAGGTGAATCAGGGTTGGATCCAGGGTCTGCAGCAAGGTAAGACCTTCAGGAGCAGGGTTGGAGAACAGTGGCCTATTAGTTTCCAACAATCAAACCTGGGCACACTGACCAAAGTTTTTTTTTCTTTTTTTCTTGGAGTACTCTGGCCGAAGTTGCAAAAATATTTATTTATTTATCAATTTCAAAATTATTTTGTAGCACAAGTTTTCTTAAATAAATACATAAATAGCTTGCAGTTGCTAGCAATGTGTATTCATTTGACCAATTAAATTAATAATGAATAAGTGTATACATCTTAATTTCTCCAAAAGTACTATCATTATCTCAAATTAATATCTACCATGGCATTCAATGGGTATAAACATTTGCTTGGGCAAAAGTTAGGCAGTCTCTACCTAATTCTACACCGTTGTATTGGCTTGTAAAATGCATGTGAAAAGCATTGTTCTTAGAGGCAAATTTCACTTCCCGGCTGTAGAGGAAGCCCAGGACAAAGAAATGCCTATTCTGGCATAATGCAGCGTGGCGCACCCCTCTGACCCAGTAGGGAGCAAGGCTCAGAGACAACACAAACACAGGGCTCAAGTGACTCACAAACCTTTTATTCTGCTTTCCCTCCACCACACCCAAACAAAAACTCAACAAAACATACGAACAGCCCGAGTGGGGCTCCAACAGTCTCAACACACGTGACCCTTTTTCTGTAGTCTCGGGCAGCTCAGTCCTAGTGCTCACCGTGTCCGCGCTCTCTTGTGCAATGCTGAGCAGGCCTTGGTACATGGCATCAGGGTGGTGCAGGGTGGCACACGGGCCTCCCGCCTCCTCAACACCACAGCTGCTTCAATGAAGTTACAGGTGTCAGTTTCACTGATTAAAAGAAAAACACAAGGCATTTTTCCTGCAACACCTGAATGTTTGAAGTCAATCTTAGGGGAAAATGTCAGGCTCTTAGGCTCCGTGTTTTTGCAACTTCATTCTAAAGTCATACTTTGATCTACTTGATTGCACCTTAGAAAAATCAGCGATACCTGAGGAAATATTAGGGTTTAAATTGCCTAGTTGCGTAAGGTGACGTTTCCGGTTCTAAATTTGATGAGCACAAGCATTTCCGTTGTCCTCCGATCAGCACGCAAAATCACATTCTACAAGCAAAGATTTTAAGACTTGCCAAAAATGACCATCAATGGTGTTCAGCACATCATTCAGGCTTCGACGACAGCACACAGAAGTAATAGTGAGACGGGCTTCGAGAATGAGGACATGATCATCCAGAGGTTTTACAAAGGTGCAGAAGTTGCTGCAATCGTTTTGACTTTTACATGGCAGTTTGTTTGAAGGCTTGAAGTCAGAGATGGGTAATGAAATAAATATATAGGTTATTCATTATATTGTCTTCATTCTTTCATTCATTTTCTAAGCTTGTACATCTGTTAGCCCATTGCCTTCTTTAAGTGTAATTAAAGACATGAAACACAGTATTGTGGTTGCAGGTGCCTTTTAATTAGAATAATCAAAGAGTAGTTTTACAGATTTCAGAGTCATCGTTATTTATTTAAAGGTAAATGGACTCTGTACTGGCCTGTCTCTCACAGCTCTTACATTGAATCCATCACTTTACTTGGACGGTCCACTGTAGATGCTAATTTGACATTCAACTGAATATGCATTGAATTATTATTTGCTTATTGACTTTTCTCTCTCCTCATCACCTCCCCCTTACGGATCTTAGTAAGCCACTGAGCCGCACCTCAGGATCCACTGGAAACCTATGAAAGCTACTCTCCGAGTTGTACCTTGAAGAATTAGCACGCAGCAATGTAGAGACGTCTTCTTCTCTTGACGGCGACATGTCACTGATCGTTTCTCCTTTATCGTAAAAACACTCATGATCTCAACAGCTTTCAACGGCTTCCCTCAGTTCTCCCCGCAACTACTGCAACCGGAAACAGCGATGTATCCCAACCGGAAATGAGATACGCCATCTTAATAATTGAGGTGTGACGTAAACCGAATACAACTGTTTATTGCTCCTTATTACTCTTTAATAATATTTAATACTATTTCATTTAATTCCACGTATGCCAAATAATCCTAATTGTCCTAGGCACAGAAAGTCTGTGTTATTCCCATATTTGTAAAAAAAATAAGAAAAATAAAGAAAAAGAAGAAGAAAAAGAGCCTGAAGAGGCGGCGCCAGTAACCATGACAACGTGACACGCCAAACAACAGTCATGACTAGAGCGGCTGGTTCAGCGCCGGCTGGCTCGACTCTAGCCTCGCGCTCCAGTTCATTCCCCAAACTACGTTCATTTTCACGATGGCTTTCTTTGGGATCACTAATCTGGGCTATCAGAACCCGTTTGCAGACAGGATGTTATCTTCGTCGCTGAGAAAGCGGGACGCGCAAGGTATGCTAACGTCGCTACCTGTCCTGTTGAGCACTAGCTAACTTAAGCGGGTCAGCACCGCTAGCAAGCTCAGATAGTGGCTAGTGCTAAGCTAGCTGTTATGAGAAGCTTAGACTTGTAAATACTGTATAAATATTTGTATTATTATTATACTTATTCAGTTTTTCTCTTTTATATTGATATTTATAAGATTATGGAGAAACTGCAAAGTAAGAATTTCCTTGTACAGTGTAACTGCTTGTTATGACAATAAACTGTTGGATATTGAATCTTAGTGCTAGCTAGCTTTGTGTTTCATGTGTTAATGTGTTCTGGTCTGCTGCTCTCCTCTCTCTGAAGAAAATCAGTAATAAATGTAAAATCAGTTTCTGCCTTGACAGATGCTGGGTGTCCTTGGGTGTCCATCTGTAGTTCTGTAGGGCACTCATTACACTATTTTTTATTGTCTTATTATATTTTTTCTACTTTTATTTGAGTCACAAATTCATTGAAGTAGCTAGCTAGCTTTCTTTCTTGAGACTAGCTTTATGTGAAGTCCATCCACCTGTCCATACCTACACAGAAGACTCAAGGTGGGATAAACTGCCAGACCTGCCCCCAGTCAGTTCACAGAGGAGACTGATGTGCACTGACACCTGCAGCGTCTACAGTCAACCCTTCAGTGCTGATCTACATCACGGCAGTCAGGCGAGATACAAGGAGATGATCAGGCGGCTACAGACACCTAGATGTAAGTTCAGATAAGATATAGTAGAAATAAAAAATTGTTAACTTTTGGGCAGGTTATGTACAGGGGGACTAATGGTGGTTTCTGTCTTTTCAGCACCTAATCAGCTGTACTGTGTGCCATTAACTGACAGTCAGCAGTATGGCTGGTGGCTCCCCATCGGAGAGCAGAAGACTTACACTTCTTGGACTGAAGTCCGGCACTTTCCTCGCAAAAACAGTGAAATTACCAAGTATGCAAAGTTGCAGCTGTCACAATAATCAGCTGTTCTTTATATCCTTGTCAGGGATGCAGTGATATGTGCATTGTGGGCCAATGCGGCTATCTGATTTCATGTTCATGTACATCTGCTGATGCCAATACTGATGCGGATTACATTAATTTAATCAATTAAATGTTGAAATTGGAACTAGATCCACCTGGATTAGCATTATGGAGATGCTAATCTAGGTTTATTTGTATAGAATTTAAAGAGAAGTAAAATGTCATGTGTACTGATGGACAATATGTCTTATATATTGTTTTTTTGCTGTTGTTTCAGGTTTGTGAAGGAGATGTCCATGACTGACAAAGAGTTCAGTTTATTTTGAGTGTTGTTGCTGAAACTGTGAGACCGAATCTTGCTAATAACGTCTTAATAATGTTACTTCTCAATATTGTACTATGTGCTGATGCTACAGTACTGTATTTGTAGAGGTCTTTTTAAAATAAAATAACAAACACTCATCAGACTCTCAGTAATGCATCAACAACGTTTTAATGGTGTAGCTGCACCTGAATATTCAGTAGATTTATCAAGAGATCTTTACTGAAGATGTCTACTGATTTTAGTTGTTGTTTTTTATGTTTTTGAAGAGTCCAAGTTCAGATCTTTAGACTGTTCATTTCAGCATCCTTAACAAGCTGTCTGTACCTGGAGCTAAACTGAAATAGGCTGAGATGAAGGAGCCAGGTGAGGGTTAAGGTTAGGTTTGATTTGAGATTAGGGTTAGGATTAGAGCCAGGATTAGGGTTAATATTAGGTTTTGGATTAAGGTAAAGGATAGGACTAGGACCAGCATAATGGATAGGATTAAGGGTTACTTAATGAAAGTAACATCTTAAGTGTACTTGATGTAACAGATCAACAGTAAATCTACTTAATGTAGGTAACGCACTAACAGGACCTCTTCAAGATATTTACCTGAGTGTATTTAGGTGCTTCACTACTGCTACTGCATTGATGCTGCTGATGTGTTACTGATACTCTGGTAAGAGTGTATTAATCATCTACAAACGACCACTCCGAATAAAGTGTTACCAGTATTTTATGGAAATGCTTTGTGTATGTGATGTAAATTTACCAGTGAAGAGTTAAGATTGAAAGCTGCTGAACGCACTGGATGATCTTTTCAAATAAATGGTTCACAAAAATAAAAAGCTATTCTAGTTTTACAAAGCAATTCATCAGGCACTTGCTGTAATAATAAAGCAAATGTTTATTCTCTACTAATGCATCTCAGATGCAGCATGTATGTCCAAACATTTATAGATTTATATATGTTTATAGGATACCCAGGTCTTTGCTGCAGGAACAGCTTCTGCTCTTCTGGAAATGGAAAGCTACCCACAACATGTTGAAATATTGCCGTAAGGATTTGGTTGTGCCACAAGAGCATTAGTGTGGCCTGGACCACAATTAGTTCTGGATCACAACACCCCCCCTCCCCCTCCCCCTCCCCCTCCTCCAATTTATCCCAAAGGGTTGAGGATGGAGCATGGTGACTTTAGGCTTATGTGTGGCTGGTCCAGAGATGCCTTTTCTATGGGCAATGCCTTAGTATGTGTGTCTTTAGGTGGCTGAATTCACTTGTTAGATAAAGTGTATAACGGTTTGGGAATACAGTGGCCTATTTAAAAGTGATGGTTTGGAGAGCCAAATATTTGCATGTTTAACTAAGTCTGTTGTTTGTTGCCAGACTCTAGAAGACTTTGCTTAATGAATGGATGTAATCTCACTGGCAGACGGAAGGAAACGGTGTAATGGTGTTTTCATTACAGAAATGCTGAGGGAATGGCTCAGCACACATGCGTCTCAATGCAGGCGCTAAAATATTTACAGCTCCAGCTTGCAGAAGCAAAGTGTCTTCAGTTACTCACAGCTCACAGCCAAATTGACCCAGAGGTTGCAAATGGTGCTGATTAAATGCATGGTCCAACCACTGAACGTGATCTTTTTGTCCTTTTTTTTCCCAAGCCATTTTCTTTGAGGTCAGTTAGGGTTGCAATAGGGTGGAACATTTCCAATAGATTTCCAGTAAAATACCAGTATCTTTAGCTCGGGAACTTTGGAAACATCCCAAAATGTAAACTTTCTGTGGACATTTATTGGACTTAATAGGGAATAGCGAATGATTTAAAGGAACTATATCATACACCATCATCAATGTACCATTTTTTGTCAACAGCAAACATGAAGGCATAATTCAAATAAATTGACCATGAGAATAAATGGGTAATTATGAAAATTAATTAGAATGGGAATAAAATGGGGATATTCAAAGCTTAAGGTGAGAAATTTGTAATTGATAATATACTGATCTTGGCTAAAAAAAAAAAAAAAAAAAAAAAAAAGATATAATACCAAAACAGTTGAATAGCAAAGCTGCTCCTCAATCCCAGGCACGTAACACATTAAACACTGAAGGGCTATTGAGGTTCACTGTTCATTCCTCCATCATATGTACAGCAGATATCCAGAGGATTTCTTTTACTTTTAACAGGGACTGGGACACCGGCTCATTCACTGCGTCTTCTGAAATCAAGGGCATGAGTTTATCCTGCTTTTGTTGGAGCACTAATTAATACCGTTTATTTTGACAACCCCGGACTTACACGTGTTTATGGATTTCTAAGATATTCCAGAGTGTTTCCACCTTTACCTTGCATTTAGTTTTCACTAGATAAAATGAGTCCTTAGCAACAATAAGAAAAAAAACAATGAAAACAGACATTATTCTTTATTTTGTAGGAGGGGAAAAGTTATTTCTATATTTATCAGTCTTTCCATTGCATGTTGAAAAGCTAGTCCCTTCTGTAGTCCTTCTAAAGGAAAAAAAAGAACAGCAAACAATAAAAAGGGAACAGAAAAGAAAGAAGCGATCAGGAGTCATTCAGCCTGATCCAGGCACACAGGCCCCAGTGTGAATGTCAGTAGTACTAAAATACGTCTTTTAAAATACACTTTTTTTTTTACTTTCCCAAAACTGATCCAACACTATGCCCTTTTCCCTCCCTTTGCACCCTTGTATTCATCCTGACTCCGTCACTTGAAGTGGAGGGACCAAATTAAAAATGAACAAAAACTGAAATGAAAAGTGAACTCAAAAACAAAATAAAACAAAACCAAACAAAACAACAAAAAAAGCAACTGCTTTTGGTTATAAACGTGATCAACCAACATATGCAATGAACCAGTGCTACTACCATGGCAGTTTCTTTTTTTTTAAGCAAGTAAGGAATATTCAGCAGGAGAAAGACACGGCTTGGGCTGTTATCATGCAAGTTAATACTTTGAAATAAGTGGTCGGAACGATGGAAATGGCATTTTTCAGAGATAGGAGGAGCCTCGGGTGTTTTCGTAATGTGGAAATGAGACAGAGAGGCACTGTAAATATACACTTAAGTTTTGTTCAATTAAGGCAAATGCACTCTACTGCGTACTGCACGCTTGCAGTGGAGGGTTTTCCACGTCTTCGTTAGATCAGTTTGGATGGCAGAGCTGCCGGGTGGCCTGCAAAGGCATGATGCCACATGGAAAAGGGCCTTTTATTAACACAGGACTACTGTCATATCAAATCCTTGTCACTTTTTCAGCTATTTCAAAACACCAGCTGCCCTTTAAATTGTGTGAACACTTCAGAATGGTCCCAAAATGATCAGAATGAAAATGTCCTTAACGTGAACTTAAGCTCACCTGAAGAAAATAGTCACGTGCATGGTTTCTTTTCTAATACGCTCATTCTAATCCCCTCGCCTTAACGACAGTATTAATCTAATTGGGTAAGGATTACACCATGTTCTCGAGATCCTTCTGTGCTCCTGTTCATTTAAGCCCACCCTTTCACAAACTGGCTGCACATTTCAGGTAATGCTTCAGCATTTTACCTGCTGTTTCAGACTGAAAATTGAGTCAGTTGAGGTCTGTTGATTTTGCTGGTCAGCTGAAATGCCCCAGTCTTCCATCTTGCCTGTTGAACCGGTCACACAGACACCCTACAGTTGTCAATCTTGAATGTGGGAGAGTTACAGTTCTGCTTGGGTGAGAAATGCACAAGTTTAGATGACTTTTAGTGGGCTACAACTGACAGAAATCTCAAGACACTGGTGTAAACCTTATTAATGAGTATTAGAGTATTAATGAAGAAATACTGCCTGTGACTTTCTGTTGTCCCGTGAGCTGACATTAGAATGCAACGTTTTTTTCCTTCTTGTGTAAAGTCACCATTTCAGACATTTAAGATTTTGTAACGACAGTATCAACTACCGTACAGATCCAGTGCAGACGAAGGAGCATCAAACCCATGTCTTTCTTGCATGACTGACACACAGCTCTGTTAAAACGTGCAACTCCAGAGGGCGTTTGTGGAATGAACGGGCACCCCAGCGAATACTGCTTAGCTGACCCTACATCACTGACCCCGGCTGAGCCACTCAGTACCAACGCGCTCAAATGCTCCGACAGCTTGTTTATGTCTTCTTCTTTCTCCTAAGTTGGAATGGAATCATAATCAAATGCATATTAATAACAACCATAATAGGAATAATAAAAATGGTGAATACACAGGTGATACAAAATACCCAACACTGAAACTTCAGAGAAACAAACGGAAATCAAATAAAAAAGAAATTGTCAAGAAGATAACCACAATCAGACATGCTTTAGAGCAGTTAGGTTTGGCAAGAAAAGCAGTTTGTCATATCATAGAAACCTCACAGTGAAAAGAGTTATGCCCCTTCGAGATTACAAAGCACAGTATTCAGTCATAATTTATAGGATATATTTCTCTCTCTCTCTTGCACTCTCTTATGCTCTCTTTAAAAAAAAAAAAAAAAGAAAAAAAAGAAAGGGGACAAAAAGTCTCTGTTGTGAACTGTAGCTCAGTAAACTGTCTGGTACCTTGGTATCCAATGCCGTGGCTTTCCCCCCAATGTCTCCCAAAAAAAATAAAAAATAAATAAACAATAAACAAAAGAAAAACAAAAAAAATAACCACCTTTTTTTCCTTTTTATTTTGTTTTGTACCAAAAAATACTTCTTTGAAAAAGAAGAGACGGCTGACGGAACGGAGGAGACAAAACTGTGATCTCTCTTGTGGACATGTGGGCCCAGGCATGATCGTGTTCCTTAGACAATGGGATATTTCCTTCCTTCTGCGAGATCCACGTCAAATGGTCAAAGGAGTCTTAAAATCGGGTCTTGAGGTCGATCCCCGCCCAATCCTTCATCTTGACGAGTAGCAAATATCCCAAGATCAACAACTACCCGAAGCTTCGGCCCGGTGCGACAGCTGACAAATTACTTTTGTTTCGTTTTATGTTGATTAAATTATCCTGGGCTTCGTTCTCAAAACTGGGGAAAAAAGGGGAGAGGCCTTAAGAGTAAGACAATATTTAAAAACTTATTGTCTTCTTGAGAACCTTTTCTATTAAATACTTTGGTCTTTGGTCAATATTTCTCTTCGATATTTATACACATACTGTAATTTGTACACACACAAATATACAGACGTACATTCTTATGTACGGTATAGATGTGTCTGCATGTTTCACACTGTTTCTCATAAAGGACTTTTTGCACAAAACGTTGAGATTAAAATAAATACCCAAATCATAAACAAAATCAGAAGTACCTGCATTTATATTCTCCTGAAATAAAATAACAGAGGAAAAACGGTGCACAAAAATAAAAAAAGAGGAGAAAATGCCTTATGTACAGCGTTTTTCTTCGGCGTCAAAAGGCCTTTGTTAAATAAACAGACTTTGCATCTTTCAAGTAGCCTGAGAAAGAGGCTTAAAGACAGAAACAATCGTCCTTCAGAGCAGACAGCCAAGCAGCGTGACTGCTGCGTGACCGCTCCCTATCCTGGAGGTCATTTTTTTTCTTTCTATTCGTTTTTTTTTTTTTGTATGTATGTATTTTTTTTCCTTCAAGTGATGACATGGCTACTTGTTTGACTTCAGTTTGTCTTGCGTGACCTTCCTCGATGATTCAGCTGGAGAGAAGAAGTGTGGGACACACTGCTAACTGCTGGGCGGACCGTCGTTCAGGAAATATGTGGTCATCTCCCCCTTGCCTTTGACCTTTACGACGCCACGGCACTCCAACTGGTAGCCTTTGCTTGCCAACACCTGGTGCAGGTCTGTGGTCACCTGCAAAAGTCAAATGGCAACACAGGAGTTTGTTTGGGATATAATATTCAAGTAAGAAATTAAACTGAATATGTTCCCTTTACAAGACATCAGATTCATCAGAAAGCATCAGAGTGACTCAGCTCAAATTTGGGATCAGATGTGTAGCGTGAAAACCTACTATCCAAGCCTACCTATTTGTGGACACCATTTCTAATAAATGCATTGAGCTACTTTATGTTGCACCCATTGCTGATACAGATGTGCAAATGCACACACTCGCACACAATTTATTTGCCTAGATGCTCTAGAGAAGTACGGCCAATAGTCTAAGACTTTCTGGAGCAGATAAACATAAACTCTGGAACTCTATTCTCTGGAATAACGGTGCTTCATCCAGTACTTTTGGGATGAGTTGTGGAGTTGGGAATGAAGTTGGGTAATGATGATACAACATCCTGACCTCACTAATGCACTAATGCTGAATGCAAACAAATCCTCACAGGAATCTAGTAGAAAGCCTCCCCTGGACAGCAGAGACAGTCACTCCAACTAAAGCTGGATAAACTCTATTAATACCTTTGATTTCAGAAGAAACTATGAATGAGCAGGTGTCCCAGTACTTTTGTCCATATAGTGCATCACTGCCCATTCCTTAACCATCACCATCCCAACAGTGATGTGGGGGGCAGCATCGCGTTGTGGGGATTTCTTTCCTCAACTTTAATGGATGGTGGTTGCAAAATAAAGGGGTATACTGCTTCAAACTGTTAAAAATTAAAGCTTGGGAGACATGTTACCTTTAAGCAGGACAGTGATCTCAAACACAAGCCAAAACAACTGGAGAAGTGTCTGAATAGCACAAAGACGATTGTTCTACAATGGCCTGATCTCAGTTCAATCTGTAACACTATTTAAAAATCACAGTCCTCAAGCATCACCCAACCAAACTGGAGATACAGCCGCAGCAAATCTGCCAGGATTGATGGGCGACAATCACTCCCAAACAAAGCTGTGCAAAGCTGCTGGGATGATGCTTTGCAATAAGAAATACTGGCTAGAACAACCTGTCTAGGTGTCATTTGTAATACAGGCAATTCTAATGACTTAATTTCCACAAAGATTGCTTAAACGTTACCGAAATGTGTGTTTTCATGTGCGTTTCCGACTACTGTCTGAGTATTCTTCGTATACAAAAGTGTCAAAATCACAGAATTCACCTCAATGATATTTTATTATCTTATTTTCAGTGCCTGTAATATGGTACTGCTTCAAAACATTTTGCAGTAAGAACTAGCGAGGCTAACAAGCAGCCTGCCTGGTGAGGTTCGTTTCAACACAGCTTTACAACTAAGCCGAAACAAGTAATGTGACAAGTCTATATCACCCTTATATAAATTTAAAACAGCTTATTTTTGTACTGAAAGAACATCAAAAACATACTATAGACGACATTTAAACAACAAGTACTCCATTTTTATTGTGCTCTCATTAACTCCATTTGATCCAACCTATTTCTACTGTCATTTATTTTGACAGAATTGCTTCACAGTTCAGGTTTAGAAAACCCATCTGGTTATTTTACTGCGTTTACATTAATTTACCAGACTCTTTAATGACAGGTATAAACCTGTTGGTAAGTCACCTTGCCTATATGGAAAATCCTAATGTTTGAACTCCAGCTTTCAGTTGATTTATTTATAAATTATCAGAATTTTTCTTTTTCAGGTTGCTTGTATAAAGAAATAATCTTGCTCCAAAAATTTTATCATATTAAGCAAAGCATTATTTTTGAGAAAAATATCCCACTCTCTCCTGTATTTGCTTAGAAAAATAAATAATTGTTTCAAATTGTTTCAATGTTCGATTATTCCTGCTTTTAAAATCATCCAACAAACACTAAAAAATGAAAGTTATTATAAATTAACCCTCCTAAAATTAGACTCTGTGCCACTGTATAACTGCCTCATGTATGGTTTTATAATAGTACCTGAATGCGATCTGGTACCCCCGTGCTGTCCATGCGACTGGCCACGTTGACCGTGTTCCCCCAGATGTCATACTGGGGCTTTCTGGCTCCAATGACTCCAGCTACCACTGGTCCAATATTTAGTCCTGTAGAGAATTAGAGATAATAATGAAGTATTCATTCTGTAAAAGTTTTCAGACACTAGAACAGAATGGAAGGTTTAATTCTGTGCATTTTAGCAGTACAGTATGGCCCAGAGCTTATGGTCATAACTGAATATTTACTGCTACTGTAAAAGATTCTCCCTCACCAATCTTCATCTGGAAGTTGTTGAAGGAGTGCTCGTTGATGTACTTCATCTGTTCGCGGAGCCTCATGGCATAGTCCGCTAGTGCCGTGATGTGACTGCGGCCCTCTTTGTCATAGGTGGAATCATTGAGGCCAGAAGCTGCCATGTAGGTGCTGCCTATGGTCTTAATCTTCTCCAGCTGCCTGTACTTATCTTCGCTGATGATCTAGAAGACATGTAAATATACATGAGACATCTGAAATCTGAGGCTGTCTACGAGGCTATTTTGCAGAAAATGTGTGGGCAATGCAGTGCGCAGAGCTCATCCTACAGGGGAAAGTGAGGAGTTTCTGTTGGCTATGCTTTTTTATTACAGGACACCAAATTGAGATATTGAAATGAAAATTTGAGGTTTTTGCTTTGCGACATGTTGCGCTATAATGCTGGAAGTAGTCATTAGATGTAAATTGTGGCCATTAACATGGACATGGTCAGCAACAAGACTCGGCTAGTAGGCTGTGGCGTTACGATTGGTTGGTATTAACAGGCTAAAAGTGTGCCAAGTAAACATTCCCCACCCCATTACACCACCTCCACCAGCCTGGACTGTTGACACAAGGCACGTTGGGTCCATGGATTCATGTCTTAGTGACAAATACTGACAGTTTGTGGGATGTTCTAGCGTCACCATAGTGAAGGGGTACCTAGATTGGACTTCTTGTACATTAAGGGCCTCCCAACAACATTTTTTTTCCAAAACAATAAAACCATCCGAAAAGAGACAATATCTATTTCTCTTTCACAGATCTCACACCCAACCTCCATCTCCTACCTCGTCAAAGTCAGCGATGATTTCGTTGAGCAGTCGCAAGCACTCCACACCTTCATTGTTGGCCTCCAACTCCACATAGAACTCTGAGAAGTTGCTGATGGAGGCGAACATGACTGCCACACACTCGCATGACTGGTAGTAGAGCTCATCGTTCCTGCGCTCGCGGGCCAGGAAGTGGGCCGCCACGTCTTTGGGCAGGATGTTGTGGAGGAGGCGGCGGTTATATGCCTGCAGCTCCTCCATCTCCTCCTTCTCCTCTGTGGCCTGAGAGAGGGACAACTCCAAATCAAGAACTTGGGCTGAGATGGATCAGAATGATGCTAAAGCGGAATACACTAGACGATTAATAACATCTAAACAGATTTTAAGGAAACGACAATATTTAACACTTAGTTTTACATAATTTTAAGATCACATGCATAACCTGCCTTTGTGAAATGCAAATTACAAAATAAATAAATAAATTAATTAATTAAATACTCAAAACCTGATGCAATGAACCCAATCCTTACTACATGACCAACATCTAGCTGGACATACTGAACAGACATTATTCTCAGATTTCACCTCTACTTTCACACATTATGCCCAGCATTACATAAGTACACAGTACCTGGAGCTTCCAGAGGAAGTCGAGACGGGCTGTGGACTCCACTTGCTGGGCATGGAGATACAGCGCCAGAACAAATACGGTGAGGATCACTGGGGTCATGACCTTTAGGGACACTTTGGTCACAGTGTATGGACTGTGCAAAAAAGGATCAGATCACACACATTTACAGGACACTACTCTACAATATTTCAATAAATAATTCAAAATCTTCTAGATTTCAGATCTCATTACATGACCAGTTTATTGTAGAGAATTCAATACATCACATTACTACTTACCACTGATCGGTAGTTTCATTGATCTTCAACCTGTATAAAATAAAAAAAACTATTAAAATTCTTCCTTTATTGAAAGACTGAGTAATGAGTATCAAACACAGCAACAATAAAAAACCCTTACCTCTCAGTTTCATTAAATTGTCTAAAAAGGAATGGAGAGGAACATACAGTTTGAACCTAGCAAATATACTGTACATAATCCTTAGTTCTAATTTAGCTTATTTTAAAATTACCAACTATTGCACTAACACACATTCTCCTAAAACATTTTTCCTTCAGTCAGCGGATACTCTTCAACTTTGACTGCGGTCAACAGGATAGTTTATAGGGGATGGCCCAATTCAATTTTACTGTATTTACATAGCAATTTTAACACCACACATTTACAGAAATCCAGACCGAGTAGATCTGTAAGGATGCATTCACAGTGTAGCAAGGCAGAAATGCAACACTGTGCATCTCAATCCTGCCTCCTGGTGGCCAAAAGTGTTACTTACAGGGCATTGGAGGTGACAAAGAGGTCAGCGTTGTCGAACAGCGCCACCTCTGGCCACTCCACAAGCAGCAGGTAGGTGAGCTGGATGAGCAGCATGAGAGCCAGCTTCCCTATACTGCTGATCTGCAGAAACACTGAGCAGGCCAGCAGGGTCAGCAGCACACTGTAGCTGAAATACTGAGAGGGAGGCAGGAAGGGAGAGGGAGAGAGAGAAATTGTGAGAAACATGAGAAACAGAACTGCTGAGAAATATGATATATGCAAAAGAACTCATTTTGGCGCACTGTGGAAAGCATTGTTCAGAAACAGTTGACAGAATTAGAAATGTATACATTTGTTTATCTTTGGTAATTAAGCAATCATTCAGCTAAAGTAAGTATACATTTAATTATTAATCATTATTAATATTAAAATATATACGTTAAAACATATGTTTCCTCTAACCCTTCCCTCGAATGCAAAAATAGACAAAAGTATGGCTAAAATGCATTAGTCAAGTTATCAATACTTATAATTATTTAATATTTGGAGAATTTTTATTAGTTTTTTTAAACTATTGCTTAAAAGGCGCACCTGTTTTATTGTTGCTTACACACATCCAAACCAGGCAAACGCACTAACCTCAGGAAAGGGACAGGACGGTGTGTCACTGGGGCAGATGTCCAGGCCGTCCTCAACAGAGCGAGAGAGGTTGTAGATAATACAGGGAGTCACCAAGCCTGCAGAGGAGTTCATCTGTCTGGCTACACAGTCCACAAGCCTCTCTGTGTCACAGGCGAACTGCAATATGCACGCACACACAGGCACATACGCAGAAGCACACACTTAAACTCCAAACATAAAATATCTATTTAAAACCTCATACCATTTGTTAATTCATTAGATTCATGAAGCCTGCGTTTGAGGATGTGGTAACATTATAAAAGTAACATTGCATATTGTGGGTGGCGCTCCTGACTGCACTGGGAGGTCCGGCTGCGTACCATATTGACAAAGGCAGAGATAAAGACGAGGATGATGGTGAAGACGCCCACTAGGGTGCTGTTGGTGCGAGACTGAACAATCTTCTTGGACACAGTTTGCATGGCAGCAGGGAAGAGCTAAAAGAGAAAGAGAGCGAGGGAAGGTGTCTTTTTAGCACTCAACAAAACATCTGACTGCACTACTAGATACTAAATAATATTTCAAACAAGATCTAAGAATAAAACACTTTGGCACAAATGACCAAATTATAAAAATATGCAGCAAAAATAAACTGACTTACAATTATACCATAAATGTTTTGATGACAGACTGTTTATATTACATATATGTACATTTGCAAAACCATGTTTAGGCTTTGCATCATTTCATCATTTTCAGTGGGATATTGTCTCAATTGCCATGTCAATTTTGATATACAGAATCTAATATCCTCAGCATAAACAGCTCCTTAATTTCTTATACATAATACAGTGGCACAGAATTATGAACAAGCAAACATGCTTTGATACTTTTGCACAGTGACAGCCATAACAAACCCTCATAGAAAGTATTTTTTTACACTCTTTTCAAGCAGTTTTCCACTGTTGGGCTGAGTATTGTATGCAACCAAAACGAGCCAAGCCAATACTAATTTTATGGTGAGAAATTGACCACTGATAAAGGACTGGTTATCAACCCTGGTCCTAGAGGATTAACAAGCCCTTCCTGGAATGAAGGTGCTGTGTTCAAGCAGGAAACCACTAAAATGGACCAGGGTTGGGACGCACTGGACGAGAGCATCACTGATACAAACTTGATTGATTGAGCACACATGTGATTTTTGTGTCTTATAAAGAGGTCAGTACGTGTACTTTGGGGATATATATATATATGGTTGTGGAATGGATAAAGCAGGCAAACATTAGGTTTTTGGAATGGCCCTCCCAAAGTCCAGACTTCAAATATGTGGTCTGTGCTTAAAGGTCCGGGTCCGTGCCAGGAAACCAACACACTTTATTGACCTAATTCTGCAATTGTATGTGTGTGTGAGAGGCAGAAGGGGGCAGATGTGTCACACTTTGTCTTACCTTCACACAGGAGTAAATGGCGCAGATAAAGAGGATATTGGCAAGGATGATGAAGATACTGATGTAAATCCCCAACATAACTGGGGTACTAAAGAAACAACAACAGCAGACAAAGGGCTTTAGACTGTGTGTATGTGTGTCCTAGGTTGTATAAGTGTGAGCATGTGTTTCTGTTGAGCACTCACTGAGGGAAGATGACAATCTGAATGAAGGAGATGAAACAAAAGACCAGCAGCGTGCATGCCACATAACCTCCAAAGCGGTCATCCACCTTTTTCGCATACTGAACACATGGGAAAGAAAAACACCAGTATTATCCCTCAGATAGCACTGAACTAGATGTGGATCTGAGCCTTCTCATTACAGACAGATGGATTTGCCAAGATCATATTTTTTTGTTCTGACAAAATCTTATCTTTTAAAGTCTATCACATTTAGGGAACACAGCCATGGGAACACAGCCATGCACATAGCTGCATACACACTGATCATAGACATGAATATCATAGCAATATAGGGCTTCTTTTAATAGAGCCGAATACATTTTTAACACACATATGAAAAAGAATTGTGTGCATAAGTCAAGTCAAACAAACATACACCCACTTACATAAACAATTCTCTGGTGCTGAAAGTTCTTTAACTAAGGCTAACTAACTTAAATTCCTGTTTGTGACCATAATTGACTACAGCTGGAAGCTTCTCTGTGCCCACATTAAACGGTTTCTTTGACAGCACTCATGGTGTTGACCAACGCAGAGTACAATAAGAAGGTCCAAGGAACTCAGACATGCAGCTCCGAGAAGAAAAATTCATTGATTTATGTCAGGAATGTCTTTTGGAGCCATTTCTAAACAACTGCAAACATAAGTACAAACGTTAGTACAAATGTTATTGGGGGTTTCATCAAAGTCTGGAAGGAGACCCAAACAGTCACCCTCAGCTGGGGAGAAATTCAATTGAATAGCCAGGAACAACCCAAAAACCACTAAGACACATGCCTGCCTTGAAAGGGAAGCTGCTGGAACACTAGTGCCACTGTTTACAGTCAATCGAGTCTTACATCTTCTAAGAAAGAAGCCTCTGCAACAAAAATTGACACCACATGGACAAAGAAGAAGCACTTTAGAGGACTGTTTTATGCTCACATGGGCAATTGTGAGGCATTTAAATCAAACAACACTGTAGCAACTGTTAAGCATGATGGCGGTAGACACATGTTTTGAAACTAACTTTCACGTGGGTTTCATACACAACTGGGTGTTCCAACAGCACAATGACCCTAAGCACACATCAAAGATGGTTGCGGAAGGGATAAAGCAGGCTAACATTAAGTTTTTGGAATGGCCCTCCCAAAGTCCGGACTTCAAATATGTGGTCTGTGCCAGGAAACCAACACACTTTATTGACCTAATTCTGCAATTGCAGTGCAATTTGCTAAGCATACCAAATATTTGGCGTGCTATATGTATATTTTTGACACTGTATAATTTTGACCCTGTCTTTATTTCAGATTAAAACTTGTACACCCATTTTTTTTTTTTTATGTATGTAGTACACTTACTACACTTGCCATGAGATTCATGTCCATAATCAGTGTATCTAAACGTCCAACCATGACTGCATGTAATCTTTGTGAAGATCCAGAAAAAGCTAATGGAAACAGAGGCTTTTATACTGAAATCGAATCACTGAGCTTAAAGAGTTGGACCTTTTTCTCCAGGCTGGAAGTCTGGAAGGTGAGGAGGAATTTCTTCACGTGATCTTTACGCAGCTGGTCAATGCTCCGTGCGTCAATGGCTCGGCCTAAAAACTCGTCCACTTCGTCCTCTGGGTTCATGGCCTCCTGTGCACCACGGCTGTTCAGTAAAGAGTGAAACAAAGACCATCAATCCCAAAAAAAAGGCACATGTGACATTGTTATTATTAATATTATTATTATTATTATTATCATCCTTTCTTATCCTCCCTCTCTCTGCATTTTAGTTTCAGGGGACAAAAAACAAACACTCACTTGTCTTTGCTGGACGTTTCATCAATACCCTGAAAAAAGAAAAGGTATAAATATCAGCCAAGGAAAAAAGAGAGAGAAAGAAAAAAAGGAAACAGGGTGACTAATGTAGACAGAGACAGAGAAAAAGCCAAAGATGGAAAAGAAGAGAGGAAAAAAGATGAGAAAGCACAGGCTGCGGAGAGACAAGTACAGCGCAAGGAGCAGGTCACAGCAGACACAGAGAGAAGGCGGGAGGCGTGGGGTCTAACCATCTGTCGGAAGACTTTGGAGTCCTTGGTCCTAGAGAAGGATCGGTCAGGCACCCAGCGAGGCATCAGGACCTCATTGGAGTTCGCCCGTGCACGCTGCATCTTTGCCATCATTGCTTTTTCTTCCTTCTGCAGGGTTAAAAAAAAAAAAAAAAAAAAAAAAAAAAAAAAAAGACACTGAGCAAAGTGTGAGCAGAACATAGTAGTTTGGACTTTTTGCTTTTATAAGAATGCTGTGGACGTTTCCCCAGTCAAAGGTCTGAAGCTGTTTGATGACATGGTACAAGTTATACCTTCAATGCTGATGCGCCAAAGACGTAGCGTCTAGGCTAGGAGAGCTGCTAACTGCAATGCTTTGTGATGTTTCTTTTAATATCTTTGTGATCATACAGCGCAGAAATACAGTTCAAACATTTTCGTTTTTGGAAAGTGCCTTTAAAGACAGCTTGAAAGAAGATCACAAATCAAAAAATACTCTTATACCCCAGAGGGTTAACAGAGAAACACACACACAGTCACACACACAAGACAGTCCGTTGGATGGAACATCAAAACCTAATCTGGAGTTTTGAGGTACAAGTTTGGCTGTTGAGATGGAGACTGACCCGTTTCTGACTGCAGCCCAGCACCAGGAACGTCTCAATGCTGTTCTCTTTCAGGTAGGCATTCCGCTCTCCTCCAAAACCAGGTTCCACCTCATAGTCCCCATTCAGGTACTGCAGAGTAGCTTTAGTAATGTGGATCCTCCTGGATAACAGCACACACACATATATAGAGGGCAGAAAACATGTATGTGTGTTGTTAAGAGGATTTATAGTAATCAAACAACAACAACAAAGACCTTTACATAGTGTCATGAAAACGTTACAAACATTTCACCTGAAATGTAATCAGATTTTTTTGATTGTTTTCACGAGTTTGAAACTGGATAAAATGAACCCAATTAAACAAAAACATGATTTTTGAACTTTATCTGTTGAGCTAAATTATTCCAACATAATTCCAATTTCTTTATCAGAAACAGTAACTGGAAATCAATCCTATACAGTGTGTTTGAGGTATTTAGGCCTAATCCTTCTTCCAAAACTGCCTCAACCTGCTACTCTTAGATCCTTCTCTAACATTTCTACGGAGCCTATATACCGTCATTTTACTCTTCCAAAACGCTGATTTTCTCCTACTTTAACCATTTCTTTGTTCACTTAGGTGTGAGCTTAAAGTCGTTGCTTACTTAATATACAAGAACTGTGCCCTATCCATTATCCCCTACATGCAAAAATCCAGATCACTCTATAGAGAACTATTAAAGTTAACAGAAATCAACTAAGCGATTTCGTAAACGTTGTTATGTGTGTGAGGTCACTGCTGTACGACTGCAGACTGACAGTCAGTCTTCCTCAGAGAAGTTGCACATAAATGTTCAAACCAAACAACACAATGCATTATGGGTATTTCATGTCCGTACATTGCTTGTACACTATATAGTACAGCACTGAAATGCTGAACGCTGCCTTTTTTTAAACATCACCACAATTTGTTTTTGTCCCATAATATTCATCACCCTAAGAGTGATTTCTGCCAGATGGCCACTCTTAGGGAGAGTAACAGTGATGCTGATATTCTTCCATTTGTAGATCTGCCTCAAAACGTATGTGAAGACTATAAACTGATCCTTTTTTTAAATGACCCTTTATTCCCATTCATTTCTGACAAATATGTTTAATGTTGGATCATTTTGCTGAAAACTAGAATGATTGTTTAATTAAATTCTATTTATCTAGTTTTAGGAACTTCAGGCGATATAACTACAGAAAACACAATCTGATGCCTCTCTGCATTTGTGCCTGCTGCATGCCTGCTGACATGAATGTGTATTTGTTTCTATGGGTTATGCATTATGCATGTGTATGTATGTATGTAGTGTGTGCTCGGCGTGCTTCTCACCCTGCTTTGCCTCCAGCCTCCATGTGATTGGCCAGTGTGACATCATTAGACCACACGTCAAACTGCCACTTCCTCAATCCCAAAACCCCGCAGTGCACGCGGCCACTGTGGATGCCCACCCGCATGTTTACGTTCACCCCCGTAACCTCTCGCACAAGCCTAGATACAAACAGACACACACACACACACACACACACACACACACACACACACACACACACACACAATCAATACACAAAATCTATATCCCATTAAACCATTTATAGCATAAGCACCTCTAACAGCTCTCACAATTAGCAGACCATCTGTAGGCATCCATATACAATACCACTGGTGTTCATGTAAACTGCTCTGAAGTATATGATGGGTACATTTTTGGTAAAAGTAAAAAAAAAGAAATAAAAAAAAAAAGAAATCACATGGGCAACCAAAGCCCAGCCAATCACATCAAGAAGGAATTGCTTGTGTGTGGCTGGTTAGTTCCTCTACACCAAACACCAAAATTGCTAATTCTGTCCCTACCTCTATCAGCTCTATACTGCCAATAAAACCAAAGATGGAAGAACCAAAAACTGATGAACTGATCTAGAGAAAACTCAGTGTGGCTTTCATTGGTGGAAACAAAAACTGCTGTAGCTTATTCACCCTTATTCTGCACAGAACCTCAGAAACTACAATGTCTCTGGGTAAGGTAAGCCAATGTTAGCTAGCTAGTTCTTCATCAGCTAACAAAACCTAGTCTAATTAGCGCAGTGCATGCCTGTTTATTTAAAAGAATTAGTTACAATGTGACTTCCCTCATCCTTCTGCCTTTACCACCAAAGTAGTCACCTTTTTTTCTTGAAGGGTGAGATTTCCCAATGCATAACCACCAATCCAGAATTCTATGAGCACCAGCATACACTATGTCGTGATGGCAAGCTCTATGCTCCTGTTTAAACAGGTTCAGCTCAAATTATATAAACATCATTTAATCATTTCAAACAATTCAGTGGCTACGCATGTTTATACTGATCTAGGCCCAATTTGCCAAAAGCTTCATAGATAATCTTAACTGGGAGAAAAAGTGTGTGCGATTCTCACTTAACTATTTAACAATGATCTTTGTGCTAAGAGGCTTTTGGGAAACCCGGCCCTGCCTGTCAGTAAAAACATTTGCACTTTATTTATTGTGAGAAAACTGATGTGGAAATGCTCTCCGGTTTCTCTGCAATGCTGTTGGGCAGGAGGGGAATTCACTTTTGCTCCCTGCTGCTTTCTCCCAGTCTTTCTCGCCATCTCTCCCTCTTTCTCTTAATGTCTCTGTCTCTCTTCCTTTTCATCCTGAGCATTTCTCTCGGTGTCTATGTGCCTTTTTCTCTCTCAATGTCTCACAGCATTTCTCCCAATGTTTCTGACCGTCCTACTCTTATACCCCACCCACCCCTCAGCATTTTTTTTATATCTTGGTCCCTTTTTCTCAGCATATCGTCCCTCTTTCTCTCAGCATTTCTCTGAGTCTCCGTCTCTTATTCTCTGAATGTCTGAATGAACAGCAGTGGGCAGCTTTGAGAGCAGAGAGGGTGAATGGCCTTGCTTAAGGGCTCAACAGTGCCAGCTTGTCAAGCCCAGATATCGAACCCACAACCCTGTCATCAAATATCTGCTGAGCCACCACTGCCTATCGCGGACACCCTTTTCTCTGTCCTTCAGCATTTCCCTGTGTCTCCATCTCTTATTATCTGAACATGTCTCCTTTCAAGAAGAAGGCAAGCATGTTCACCATTTGAGTTGGACACAGATGAAATATGCCCCCTGCCATTAACCCATCTGTGTAATGAACACACACATACACACTAGTGATTAAACACACATGCCCGGAGCGGTGGGCAGCCCGGAGAGCAGAGAGGGTGAAGGGCCTTGCTCAAGGGCCAACCAGTATCAGCTTGAACCCTGAGCCCAGATATCAAACCCTGTCTGCTGAGCCACCACTGCTTTTTGTCCCTCTTTTTCTCAGCGTACCTGTCCCTCTTTCTCTAAGCATTTCTCCCAGTGTATCTGTCCCTTTTTCTGTGTTGGTCCCTCTGTCCCATTTTCTGTCAACATTTGTCTGTGTCCCTTTCAGACGGTCTCTCACTATTCCTTCACACCAGTCCTTCTTTCTATCAACGTCTATCCCCCTTGGTCTCAGTAACGCTGTCCCAGTGGCTTCTTTCTCGCAGTGTCTCTCTCCATCTTTCTCTTAGCATTCACCTCTGTCTTTGTCCCCTTTTCTCTCAGTCACTACCTTTCTTTTTCTGAGCGTCTCCGTTTCCTGCTCAGTGACTGACACTTACGAGATGGCTTCGATCATGTCCACTCCCATCTCCACACAGCAGTGAGCATGGTCTGCTCTGGGCTCTGGCAGGCCAGACACACAGTAGTAGCAGTCCCCCAGGATCTTAATCCGCAAGCAGTGGTTCTCCTACACACACACACACACACACACACACACACACACACACACACACACACACACACACAGAAAATGAAAGAGGAGTTAATTATGGAGCTCAGGCTGGAGGAGGCAGCTTCACGCTGGGGTGCAGAGAGCCCAGTCGTTCTGATCACTGTGTGAGGGAGTGGGTCTATCACCAAGCACTTAACACCTGCCAATACTCTTCAAATCACATAACTGGAACAGAAGGTTCTACAACGGGCAAGGGCAAGGTAAGCCATCGCTGCTAGCTAGTTCTTGAGTCAATGTCTGTTCATGGCACAATGTCTTATAAACACATCACTAGTACTAGTTTGACTAAAGTGATATAAGGTCTGGACATTTTAGGCTGGTCAGGAACTACACATGCACACATCTCCAATAGAAGGGGGACTTCCCTCATCCTTCTGTCTTTACCAACAGCCCACTTGGCAGTTGGCTTAAAGGGGATTTTCCCATTACATAACCACTAATACTGAATGTTATGAGCACCAACATACACTACTCACGTAATGATCCAGCTTAAATGTCTATCTATGTTCTTTTAAATTTGTCTCCTTTTCTTATGATTTATGATTATGTATATATGATTTTTCCAAATGACTAACACATGGCGACTACAAGTAAAGTTACAAGTAAATCAATAAACAAATAATGTGTGTGTGTAATATATATATATATATATATACAGTGGGGAGAACAAGTATTTGATACACTGCTGATTTTTCAGGTTTTCCCACTTGCAAAGCATGTAGAAGACTGTAATTTTTATCATAGGTACTCTTCAACTGTGAGTGATGGAATCTAAAACAAAAATCCAGAAAAATACATTGTATGATTTTTAAATTAATTTCCATTTTATTGTGGGAAATAAGTATTTGATACACCAGAAAAAGAAACTTCATATTTGGTACAGAAACCTTTGTTTGCAATTACAGAGATGAGACGTTTCCTGTAGTTCTTGACAAGCTTTGCACACACTGCAGCAGGGATTTTGGCCCACTCCTCCATACAGATCTCCTCCAGAGCCTTCAGGTTTCGTGGCTGTCGCTGGGCCACACGGACTTTAAGCTCCCTCCAAAGATTTTCTATTGGATTCAGGTCTGGAGACTGGCTAGGCCACTCCAGGACCTTAAGATGTTTCCTACGGAGCCACTCTTTAGTTGCCCTGGCTGTGTGTTTTGGGTCGTTATCATGCTGGAAGACCCAGCCACGACCCATCTTCAGTGCTCTTACTGAGGGAAGGAGGTTGTTGGCCAAAATCTCACGATACATGGCCCCATCCATCCTTCCCACAATACGGTGCAGTCGTCCTGTCCCCTTTGCAGAAAAGCATCCCCAAAGAATGATGTTTCCACCGCCATGCTTCACGGTTGGGATGGTGTTCTTGGGGTTGTACTCGTCATTCTTCTTCCTCCAAACATGACGAATGGAGTTTAAACCAAAAAGTTCTATTTTTGTCTCATCAGACCACATGACCTTCTCCCATTCCTCCTCTGGATCATTCAGATGGTCATTTGCAAACTTCAGACGGGCTTTGACATGCGTTGGCTTGAGGAAGGGCACCTTGCGTGCACTGCAGGATTTTAATCCTTGACGGCGTAGAGTGTTACTGATCGTTTTCTTTGAGACTGTGGTCCCAGCTCTATTCAGGTCATTGACCAGGTCCTGCCGTGTAATTCTGGGCTCATTCCTCACCTTCCTCAAGATCATTGATGCTCCACGAGGTGAGATCTTGCATGGCGCCCCAGACCGAGGGAGATTATCCGTTATTTTGCATTTCTTCCATTTTCTAATAATTGCACCAACAGTTGTTGCCTTCTCACCAAGCTGCTTGCCTATTGTCCTGTAGCCCATCCCAGCCTTGTGCAGGTCTACAATTTTATCCCTGATGTCCTTACAAAGCTCTCTGGTCTTGGGCATTGTGGAGATGCTGGAGTCTGACTGATTGAGTGTGTGGACAGGTGTCTTTTATACAGGTAACGAGTTCAAACAGGTGCAGTTAATACAGGTAATGAGTGGAGAACAGGAGGGCTTCTTAAAGAAGAAGTAACATGTCTGTGAGAGCCAAAATTCTTACTGGTTGATAGATGATCAAATACTTATTTCCCACAATAAAATGGAAATTAATTATTTAAAAATCATACAATGTATTTTTCTGGATTTTTGTTTTAGATTCCATCACTCACAGTTGAAGAGTACCTATGATAAAAATTACAGTCTTCTACATGCTTTGCAAGTGGAAAAACCTGAAAAATCAGCAGTGTATCAAATACTTGTTCTCCCCACTGTGTGTATATATATATATATATATATATATATATATATATATATATATATATATATATATATATATACATACACATACATACACACACACACACACACACACACACACACACAACAATGTGAACCCAATACAAGGACACCGGAGTTGAATCTCAGTGCTGCTTACCGAGGCTAATTTGTCAAAGCGGGCAAACAGTTCATTTAGAGTCATCACCAACTCCTGAGCAGTGCACTGGGATGCCAGGCTGGTGAAACCCTCAATGTCTGCAAACAGAATACTGGGGGAGAGAAATCAAGAGGGAGAGAGAGAATACAATTAAAAAACAGAATGGGCTTTAATGAGCACATAAGAAGAAAGTGACATTTCATGCAGGTCTACAAATGAGATATTAAATTACACACAGAGCATACATACATGAGAGCATGATGAACGTCTATGTGAGTTCGTTTGTGTGTGTATATGCAAGGAACTTGTGGGAACCTACCTCCTATTTACTATCTGACTACTCATCAGCAGAAGCGGTCTATTCACTAGTCACAGAGTAGCACATTGTAGCAGTAGCACTTAATATCTTCAATCACTAGCACTAGCTACTGGTAATTAACCATTCTCCCTCCAAATGTAATTAGCCTAAAAAGCAAAAACCCCAAAGGCCCTCCTCCCCAGTTTCTCATAACTGAACAAGAGCACAGGGAGCGGGGGGTTTTGGGGGGTGCTAGGGAGCCAAATAGGGAGAAACACTTAGAGAAGGGGTGGTAGGAGAAAGGGACGCTACATTAGCTATGTGGCTAATGGCCTGAAGCCACTCTGGAAAGCTGCTGAACTCACTAACCTGATAAGAGGTCATGTGATTCCATATTGTTTCCTGCTTCCAATGTAATGGCTGACTAAATGTTGTGACAAATTAATGTTCAGTTTGTTTCCCCACTGGTGAAGATGCCATCAAGCGGCACAGTTAGTTGATTAGGGAACACACAAAGGGGGGGACGGGACACACATGCTTGAACGTATAAAAAAGGAGAAGCATAATTGGATCGGTTCGGCTGGGTGGTCCGATGACAGTAGGCCAGGGCTAACCTGACGTTGTCATGCTTCTGGATGTAGATCTTGTGGAACATCATGTCTTCTTTCTTAGCGTTGATGTCAGCCTTCATCTCCATGGCAACATGCCTTGGCAACACGGACAGCAACAGGCGTTCCTGAAACATGTGCATGGGGGGGTGTTGAGAACAAGGGATGAGGAAGGAAGAAAGCGAGGAAGGAAGGAAGGAAGGGAAAAGAGAAGAGAAAGAAATTATACTTCTCTCTATTCAATTTAATTCTGCCTCTCTAAATCCTCCGTCTTCTAACCTCATGATACTATTTTACAGGTTATGTAACAATCATTAGCAGTATGCCTGCCTTTTGTTATAGTGATTCAGGTCTGCTTTTAGGTATTATAAGTATTAAAGGAATGGTCGGATGAAAAAGACACTGCTAGTGTTTAAGCTAGGTAACATGACAAAATGTCATACAGTGATCGATACACATACGGCTAGTGCTATTTAAGCAAGCAGTTTAAGCTTACAGAGCTACCTGGTGGCGCATGCTTATATTACTTGATAGCTACTTTGGAGCTCCATATTGCAAGCTGGGGCTTTAGCACCAGGTCATTAATTTGACCCATTTTACCTGTGAGTGGATCCTCTCATTCTTTGCCAGCCTGAGGAGTGGCATTCAAAGTGTGTGATTTACTAATTGGATGTTATTTTATATAGCTTCTAATTAAGTGCAATTTCTCTACTGTATATATTTTTGGCCTTAGATTATATCTTGACCATGCAGCATAGGAGAATGTGCACAAAGAACATGCAAGCTAACAAGAAATTTTACTTTGCCCAATACCAATATTAAAATTGTCCTCATATGAAAAACACTTCAGTTGTCAACTCAAGGTTACTGGACATTCTCTGTGGCCTTCAGGTCAGCTAACCTGCTGCTGGTTCTCTCTCTGTAGGTGAAGCCTGGCTTGAATGTAGCCGCGCGTCTCCTGGAAGGCCTGTCTCTGCGAGACCTCCGCTGGGTAGTGTGTGCAGATCCCAATGATGTTGGTGCACAGGAAGATTAGCACGTTCGCACTCAGCTAGAAGGGACAGAAATCAAGACAGAAGGGAAGGATGAAAAAGGGTTAACTGCTTTGAATGGAACACAGTTTCTTTAGGAGCAGCTGAACGGTCATCAGGCCTCAACTCCGCACTCTGGAAACGTCCTGGGACTTTGTATTTTCGATTCTCTCGAGGCCTGCCCCATTGCAGCGTGGGAAAAATGGCCGACCTTTGACCCACAGAGGCCACTTCCTGTAAAGTTGGGCCGCAGTTTACAGTCAGAGAGCCAAAGCCGGGCTAAATATGGAGCCTGAAGGAAAGCCAGCGCTGTCGCTTCCTTTGGGTCAGCAACGGAGAGAGGTTAAGGAGTGAAGGGGGCTGCGGTTACTCTCAATTGCACCATGATGAACAGTATACACAAGGGCCCAGGATTCAGTGTTTGAAATGAACGAATCGCTTATAATAAAATGGAATATTTGAACTAAAAAGGCTTTCCAACACGATGAATCATAGCAGATAACGTCCGGCATGATTTAGAAAGACTGAAGTTCTTTTTTTTTTTCTTTGGGGTGAGAAAGTCTACTTTGGCAGGGGAGAAACGCATGGTATTTGCGACGAAGAAATCAAACATAAATTCTTCTACTAGACAGCTGAATAACAAGGCCAAAATCCCCCTTGTATCGCCTTATGCATTATCTCTCACCTCTCTTTCCAATGTTTGCCTTCGCACATCTTAAGCACCCACCACCGCCTTTGTAACACCTCAAGCATCAGTTAGCTATTCATCTACTGTCTGGCAAACTGTAGTGTGAAACAATACACGCTGTTTGGAGTGATTCAGTAAAGTCTGTAAAGTGAATTAGTAGTGTACAGGTTTTTTTTGTTCAGAAACGGAAAAGACCAAATGCTAACACCAGTCTCAATGGGGGGGGGGGGGGACCAAACAAAAACGGGATACAATAACATTGCCAGAGAAGGACATTACCATAACATTCAGCAGTTCATCCCCAAACATCCCAGCTTCATGATCGGAACTGTGAATATTAGAATAGTCCTGCCTTGGAAATACGGTCAGTTCATTAGAACAGTTTTAACTAGGGGAGCAGCGAGAGGCAACTGTGGAACACCAGGACAACTGAGAAACAACTTGGGTCAGTCATCTTTCACAGCTAAAAGCTTACAGCTACAAAATGCCACAAAATAAGTTAACATCAAATTGAACTGCTTGTTTATACAAAATTAATCTATAAACACTAAACACGTCTTAAATTACACACACACCTATGCTTAAACATTTTCAGTAGACAATTGTACATTTTTGTACGTTTGTTGCATGGTGTTGATTTCCTTATAAAATCGTAACTAGGGCCCCCTCCCCCCCAGAGTGGTCCAGCGGACTAAGGTGATGTCACTGTGATCAGAGGATCGGAAGATTGCTGCTAGCCATCGGCAGCTGAGGCCCAGAGAAAGCACAATTGGCCTTGCTCTCTCTAGAGTGGGTAGATGATATCCTCGTTCAGGGGATAAAGCCTCATATCTGAGAGCACAAAGTCAAGCGACTGGCACATTTAGTGACTGGCCCACCTCATGCACATCTCTACTGATGCTTCTACCATGTGCCTACCTGCACAACAATCAGGTTATACCCGCAATCAGATATTGTATAAACAAAACTGCTGTGTTCACATACGTTATACACTGACTGTGCATAGATATGAATCATAGCACGTTCCATAACCCTGCACCTTATCCACAACCTTATTGCACTGTCCTGTCTGTATGCGGTGTTTAATGTCTGTTGTATTTATTGTATTTACTGTATTGTTCTGATTCAATGTTGCTCCATGGTCCTGGAAGAACGTCATTTGGCTCCACTGTGTACTTGTACACACATGGTCAAATTAAAGATATTGATTCAATTTAGCCCTGGAAATATAATTGCAAATTATCACTACTGAAGTATTTTATCCTGATACTTTTTTTTTTTTTTTTAAACAGATGAACTACCATCTGTTAGAATTTTTTTTTTTGCTGCCGCTATGGTCACTCAAATTGTCAAAATGTCCATCCCTATTGTCTATAGTATCAAGGCTTTATAGGTAACGATGCACCACTCACACATTTAAGAATTTCAAAAAACAGCAAGAGAATGATACTTATGCTATTAAAAAACTAATGATGAGCATAATGTGAAAAACATTATATGCCTATATGTCTAAAGTGTGTGGCTCGCTTATAAATGGCAAATTGACTAATGTAAAGTGGGTAAAGTCATATCTCAGTAGCTTAATATTCTTAACATTATACTTTTCTTATACTATAATATCCTTATAACTTTATACTTTTGCACAACCTTATATACATTTCTTTCACAAAAAGAAATAAAAGCTATAAAAACAAACTTTGTCTTTTTCCGTAATGGATGGCATTCCTCGTTCAAATTGTAAATACATAATCCCGTCACATGTACTACTTTGACATTCCCTACTGCTGTGAATGTCAAATTTACAATGAATCCCTGGGTGGCTGTATTTTAGGACTACGAGTATATCCAGAGGGCACAGCCACACTAAATTAGGAGCTGATAATGAGGGAAAAGCAATCACCCGATAACTCCACTTACATAGCCTGCAACGATCAGAGCACTAGGGTAACGTGTCACAGCCATTCCTCTGTTTAATATCTTTAAACTGAGTTAAAAACCACCATCACCACCACCACCACCACCACCCCTCCCCACCACTGTGTCACATTGTGCAAGGTCACGTTTGCTGGCTTTAAGAGAAAAGGCCAAATATTACAGACACAGTTCTAGTGGCCTGCTGGTCTTGTTTGGTTTATCTTAATATAAATTAAGCTAATCAAATAAGGGGCTTGGAGATGGAGGAGAATACAGCGTACAGTGTGTTTGAGAAACTGAAAATTAAGCATATTGTTTAGTGTTGTGTGCTGGGAACAAAATAACAAAACCACGAAAGGACACTGGGTTATAGCGTTAAGAAAAGACTGTCTAGCTCCATGTATGCATGTGTGTGTGTGTGTGTGCATGCGCGTGCGAGCGTGTGTGGGTGTAAGGCAGTGGTAGAGTAGGGTAGATCCTGCTGGTCACACTGACATTAAGCAGATGGCTCTGAGCTCTGTTTACATTAGAGTCTCTGTTCAAGCAAGACAGAGACGATAAAAAGTGAACACTAGTGTGTGTGTTTACAGAGGGAGCAGGCATTGTGTGTATGCGTGCAGGAGGGAGTGTGTGTGTTCCTTTGTATTTTTTTCTTCACCTTTGAGATGAAAGACAATAGTGGACATGCATATGGTGTGTGTGTGTGTGTGTGTGTGTGTGTGTGTGTGCGCGCACGCTCCTTCTAGAGGGCGACAGCAGCAGGTTTACACTGTACACACATACAGCCGTACAGCTGTTTACGCAACACGACACCTTTCTCATTCGCACACAGGATTTATTACTAATACGCAGGGCAGGAATGGGTGGGAGGTCCGACATAGGACCACCTTTACTAAAGTGAAAATGTTCATGCCAAAGGCTATATCTGCAGATATACTGTTTATTAATAATTATTGTAATATCTGCCTTTGCAATAGTGATGTAAGGAAGTATACACAGACAAGTCTACAGCCTAAGGTGGGTAATATGATGACATTTACTGTGATACATTATGTCACAATTTGCCAATCCAAACATATCAGTACTTGAACAGTGGGCCTTATTTACCATTAAAAGATTTTTTTTATTTATTAAAACCCACTTATGTAGTTTTTCTATGAAGATTCTGATGTTGAGAACAATGAGATTCGTTGTTATAAGAGCAAAGCTGTAAACAAAAAATGAATCTGACAAATCTGAGATTATGATTATACATATATATATATATATATATATATATATATATATATATATATATATATATATATATATATATATATATACACACACACACACACACACACACACACACACACACTACACAGATCAGCTCCACTTATATTTACACAAATTTTATAATTACAGACTGCAGTGGTGGCGATGTGTTATCGTGTGTAAGCTGGTACAAGTGGATGGAACAGCAGTGCTGCTGGAGTTTCTAAACACCCCACCTCAATACCAATGATGGACTGAACAGTCCACTAACCAGAAATATCCAGCCAACAGCATCCTGTGGGCAACGTCGTATTACCACTGATGACAGTACGGAGGATTACCAACACAACCTGTGCAGCAGCAGATGAGCGTCCACCTCTGACTTTACATCTACAAGGTGGACCAACTAGGTAGGAGTGTCTAATAAAGTGGACAGTGAGTGATCCGCTCGTACCAGTGCAGCACACACCAACACACCAGAGGAACAGATGAACTACAAAGTGCTCCTATACAGTAAGTAGAGCTGAAAGTGAACAGTGAGCATTGGGGGGAGGCGGTTTTAATGAAGTGGACAATTAGAGTTAGAGTAGGTACACAGAGATTGCAGTCACAAACTCCTCCTTAATATATCATAGCATCACCAAATCAAATGCTACTCTAACTTTTTACATGAATAAAGTTAATGAACCCACAATGTAAACAAATGAAGGTGGTAAAATTGTATTATTTCATTATTATTTAGTAACCTATATTATAATAACTTATAATTATCTAGCAACTGGTTGTGCATTTGTTTTTAGTTTAATTAACTACTTGATCAACTGTTGCATGAACTTTAAGCTTTAATGCTTTAAATGCACTTGCATATTAGATAATACGTTAAGTTCCCCGTAAAAATAATCAGAACACATTTGGCACTGTGTGAAGAGATACTCTGACCCTAAACCTGAAAATCAGAATTCTGATTTCAGAAATTCTTATTAATATTTCCTGTGAAAACTGGTTTGGTTCTTGAAATGGGTTTGCCAGAGCCTTAGCTTCACAAAGCGTACGGGTAGTATGAATAAAACGGTATATAAATGGCAAAAGAAGAATGAGTGTCCATTGGTCAGTTTCACACAAACTGACAGACGGACGCACAAATCCAACAATTACACAGGAGAGGCAGAAGACAGAGAAACAAATCCACCAGTTAGACAGGGCGAGAGGCAGAGAAGAGTAAGTCTATCCAGATTTCTGCACTGTATTATCACAAAGACATTAATAAAAATATTGAGACATATAGAATTTGACACAAAGAGCAACACTGAAAAACAGTGGGCCAAACACATACACAACTTAAACAAGTGATATATTCCCCAACTCGAATAGTTAAGCTGACTCAGATTCAATTTATAGGCCCAACTCTGGATTAAATAGCGTTAACTTAGACTTAAATACTTTGAATGAAGAAATCTGGTGTGAAAATATTATTTGAGCTGACTATGCTCAGGACATCTGCTTCTCACCACTTGAAGACATTCATTTAGGTTAGCTATACTAATGCACCTAGAGCTGGGAGGTAGGAGGACTGTGGTAAAGGACACAATCATGACAGTGTGCTGTTGATTGGTGCTGGTTGTTCGTAAACCTTGTAGTTCAAATGATGTAACTGCACCACATACCATAGTACTACACTGCTTAGCACACAATGATTCCAGGTAGGCTCCGGACTCCTGCACAAACCTGACCAGAAAGCAGCCGATAAGAAGATGGATGAGCCCATTTTACATCAGGTGCGGTTACCACACTGCTTGCCATTCACTCCTGTATTAAGCAACTCCTTCTTTCACACTAGACACATGCTGCACTCAGGGCACACGGCAAAAACGCATGTGTGAAGCACAAAATACACTCTGGGTACAATACACTACTGTGGTGTGCTTCATGTAGTGTGCTAGGGTTTTCTGCACAGAAACAGTATCAAATGTATGTTCTTGCTGTATTGCTGAGAAATCGAAGCCCTTAATTAAAGCAGTAAATGTCTGCGGTTTACCTGGCAGCAGGAGAACTGCTCTAATACAAACCTCCAGAAGACAATCTGTTGGCTAATTCACAAATTGACCAATGAACTGATGAGCAATCAAATTACGGCGGAATAAGCCAATTAGAACAGTGAACGACATCTGACATTTAAGCCAGTCGAACATCGATAAGGCTCTCTGCTGCGCCGGCGTCTGGTGTGAAATGACAAGAAGCATCATGGAGTGGTTCCGGCTTGCCGTGCCACATTTGGTGTAAAGTTGGCATTAAAGATTAAAGAGTAGTTGTTGAGCTCTGTGTGTGTGTGTGTGTGTGTGTGTGTGTGTGTGTGTGTGTGTGTGTGTGTTGTAATTGGTCATTCACCTGAACAGTTAGCCACATGCTCTCCAAACGGGAGTGCAGGGTTCAAAGCCTGATGCTGGAAGCATTTGTAAGGCTTCTAGTGCTACATATCAGTAGTATAATTGTGTCACTCTGATGCTGCATGTGTAGCATAATTTGATCTATTCGCTCATGGAAACACTTAAAGATGTTACAAACCCATATCCCCATAATAATAAACATTCATGTCTACAAAAAAATATCCAAGCAAATCTGTACACATATTGCAGCAAGCATTCACTATCGTACTGTTAGTCCATTGTATATTACCATATTACCACTAAAATATGAAGCAATATAGCCGTATGGCAAATTAACTGATTCGTATATACTGTATAACCACACAATGATAATATACAAATAAGAAAGCAGTTAACAAATAGAAACCACACAAAAGAGACCCGTTATTAGATTATATATAGCTTTACATTTGGGAATTTAGGTTTTCCAGCCCCCCCCCAGAATAGAAAACTGTATTTACCTTGGTATATCTGAATAATAATATAACGTCAACCTCAAACGTTGTTGTCTCCTCATTTTGCTTAAGTAAGTGAGGGCTATCAAATGTGCCAACTCCAAAAATCGCTACCCAACAGCCTTACTTATTAATATTTACATCCCCAAAGTGTACGTACACCAGCATTCTCGCTTTGCCTGATGCCACTAGCCGGGAAAGGGATGTTATGAGGTGTGCGAGGATGTGAGAGGGTATCCATGCAAGTCTAAAAGCTAACCCTACCCTAGCAGCATCCCAGATGAAGCCATTCGGCTGACCGGGCTAACCACACAAATAGCAGCACTGCTCGGCAAGAACAGAGTCGGATGGGATCATTTTAATACAATAATTAGCCTTGTTGTAAACTGGCCAATCAAAGCAGAGCTGATCAAAATATTCATGAGCACAGCTAAAGGAAAATCAGCTGGTTTCATTCTAGGGCCAAAACAGGGTGTGTAAAACCAGATCTGGGCATTCTTTATTCCGAACTATTTAAACAGTGAATGAATGCACAATCTACGGCACCTTTAAATTTTACAGTAATGATCAGTATACAACTAACTATACAACTTAGCCACTTACTTACTGCTAATTAATACAACACTAAAATCACTTTGTTGTGGATTTATTTTATGGGGGCATTCATTATAGCCTAATATTTTATAGTGTGTTTATAATGGTTATCTCTTGCCACATGATGAGTTGGCTACCAGTTACTCTTACAACGCTGCAGAGGAATCAGTTCATTTTTGGAAGGCGTTTAATGGGAAACACGGTTCTTTGTTTTGTGAAATACTGCAGTGAAGTAACTACTTTGTGATGTATATGTTATGTAAATGTTGCCTGTGGCAGAACATATATTGGGTTATAGCACCCCAATCTGATCCGATCATCTTAATGCAGACTATCGGCCGATACCGATCCGATCTTTTTTAGGATCGGTATCGGCCCCACAATTTAAAAATAATCAGACTTAATTCTAATCTAATCTACTTTTTTTGAAGCAATTTTAACTGTTTTAAACTCTATAGTGTTTAATATCTTACAGTCCAGTCTGACTGACCTACCTGACCATTCAGCTCCCAGTTCCTTTACAGCTCTGCAGTCAGATCACATTAGCCTCCTCCTCTGTCCTAAATGCACTTTTTAGAGCTGGTTTCGAACCAAAGAAAGAAGCATGGTTCTCTCACTGGTAGAACACGGCATTTCCACCAGAGTCTGGATTCTAAATAGGCGGAATTCTGGATAGGAGGAACGTTAGATCTTTCCAAATGGATCTAATGCAGAACTTCCACAAACTGGGTGTTTTTGGCAGCACAGACAACCTAACACACTCTTTACCTGCTCTCTCATTTACAACGAGGCTCTGAGCTAACTCTAAGCTAAAGTTTTCCTCTTCACCGAACTTTCCGCTCCACCTTAAATAATGTGTGGGATGCCAAAGAAGCTAACTTTAACTTTTGTTTTGGCTGCTAACTGTTTACATCACCACACTTGTCGGTTTAAATAAAGCTCGATTTAGTTTTCCTCACCGGCATGGCTGCAGCATGGCTGCAATCCCAATCTATGGGAACGTAAAACTGGACATCCCTAGCAGCTTTGTGACACATCATCTTTCAAGGCAGCATTTTTTTTTTCCTTCCTTTCTTTCTTTTTTTTTTTTTTACCAAAAAAGACCCTAAATCCAGGCATCTCTAACAACTGGAGTCAATGGCTTCTAATAGTTAAACAGGAAAGGTGTGAAAATCATTTGTGGTGAAAACCATAATCACTCTTTTTCCACACTCAATTTCACGCTGACCAAACCCATCAGTGCGATTATAGTAAGAAAACAGAAAACAGCACTATCTTACAAACCAAACCAAAACAGCTACAGTGATGACCACAGGAGCAACCCAAAGATCGTAGACTGATATCCTTAAATGTACTTTTAAATTCACATGGATCCAATTAGTCCAATTACCTACCAATCAGTGTGCTGTGCTGCACATGGATCAAATACTACCAAACACACCACACCCTTTACATCTGCAGGGATGTTTTGTCACTACAATTTTAGAAGTGCTGACGTAGGCCAGAAATTAGAATAGATATTATCTGACAAACATGGAAAATCTCTTAAGCCTCTCTTTACCTCAGGCATTCGTCCAAAACCACTCATTCTCTTCTGTAGGCTTTTTGGGAACCAAGGCAAGTGAAAAATCTAACACACAACAGTACTACAGAAAATATCCTTGTGCTCAGACAAAACCCTTCTATGTCCATTTCTTACTTTTTGACATAATATTTAAAAATGTGGCAGCGAAATTGCACTACAGAATTCACAATAGAAATAGAAATGCGCAAGAATTTCACTTCTCCTGTAAAGTCATTTTGGAGATGCAAGGTTTTTATTTAACAATGTTAAGTCACATTTTACACTGGATATAATCTGCACATGTATTGTAGCAATGGAGTTATTTTTGAATAGATCATTGGTTTGGTAAATAAATTGATAGACTAATTGTTTTACCATAACCTTTGTAGCTATGCACATAAGCTTAGGTATATATTTTTTTGTAGATTGCTCATAACATGTATAGTTTTTTCACTCTGCAAAAAGACATCACGTCATCACATACACATACTGCATATAATATGTATGGCAGGCAGATTTGATGATGCATTGTGTACAAAAGGGCTTTCAAGTAAAACAACTAGCACAAACCTAGGCCCTGTTAGTGACTGTGCAACAGCTTACCCTGGAAATAGCCTTTAAAAAATGTGTTCACTGCTGGTTTAAAACCTGCTGTTCATTTATTGATTTAGAATATTGAATGCAAACAAAAGCAAACAGTGGTATTACAAGACAGAAATAAAATTTAATAGAGACGAGTAAAGAAACCTGCATTTTGTTGTGCAAGTTCACAAACAGCTGCAAGAAAAAAAAGGAAACCCTTGAAATTGCCTGGATTTCTGCACTGATCAATAATAAAATGTGGTCTGATCATTATCTTCGAATTATAGACAAACAAAATGTAACTTAACTAATAACACAACAACAGTTCTACTGTTCATGTTTTAATTATTGAACACATTAATTAAACATACACAGTGAAGGCTAGAAAAAGTAAGTGAACCTTAAAAAAAGCTATTTTAGTTACGGAGATAAGATTGGAAGGGTGGGGGTTACAGGTTACACAAAGCCTGGTTACTGACAAAAATGTTCTTCTTAAGAAACACTGTTTGGTGTGAACATCATCAAAACTAACTTTCAGAAGACCTCCAAAAACACAAATATAGACAAATATAGGAGGGGGTTAAGATAACTCCCAAAGCGGACAATCCTAAACAGGTATGAATGAATCAAAGGGTAACGGCAAAATACCTACAGAAGACTCTACAAACTGCAAAAAACATGTTCACGTAAACACTACATTTTTGCAGCATTTTGCAGCATTGCTGTAAGGCTTCGACTGCATTCAGCGACAAGGGCATTAGCAATGTTGTGCATTAGTCAGGATTAGTGACCACCCCACCTCATCTTAAAAGTATTGGATGGAGCACCATCACTTCGAAGAACAGAGTTTCGTGGCTACATGGCCTAAAAGGCTGGTGCTAATAGGTTCATATTATCTGCTTCAGGGAGTCCTATTCCGTTAGCAATACTTCTACATACATTCTACAAGAACTGGACGAGCTATGTGTGTGCATTTGCACATCGGTGGCAGCAATTCTTTAGAAGGTGTGTGTACCCACAAACATTTGGACGGGTATACTGTTGCTGCGGGAACAAAACTACTTATCTCTAAAATGGTAACTTTACAGGAGCTGGAACAAAATGAGGCCTATTAACAGTCATTTTTAATGACCCCTACAACAGTAATTTAAATGCAGGGTCATTTATAGGGTTGATATTTCACCGTTAGTACAGCAATTAAGGTTCTAATGATACAAGCCCTGACAACAAAACACCAACTAAGGCAACCAAGTCAGCCTAAAAATACATTTGTCCAACAGACCAACATCTGGCCACCACACACATAGCTGTTTACTACTACTACTAGCTTAAGCACCAGCTTGGGCCACATTTTTTGCACTGGTCCAGGATTGAATTATATGCATGGTTTGAGAAGAAGAAGAAAAAAAAAAGAAAAAATCTAAATCATTGTGATACCGTGTTCAGAGCAGTGCGTTCCAGTGAAGAAAAAAAACAAAACACTACAGCCAAATCCACATGAATGTCACAGCCTTTGACCTTGAACTGTGCACTGGTATGTTTTCCAGTAGACTACACACCACTCCAATGCCTGCTGTTGTTTATTACACTCTAAAAATATGTACAGCTTTTGCCCCTAATTACAACGTTCCAGCACATTCTGAACTAAAACCCAATGGACAAACCTCACAATTTAATGTATGACTTAATATTAAGCGTATCTGCTCCATCTCTGAGCCCCTGTCTCAGCCGATGTTTGGCCAGTCTGCCTAAAAGCATAGACTTGTCTAGGACCGCACATGGCTTGCATCTTGAGCACATTTACAGTATTCTACCAAAAACTGCCTTTTTTTGTTTTTTAAATGCATGTAGAATGTAAATAACAGCCACAATTGCACATAGCATTCATTTAACCAGTTCCCCTCCTAACTCTCCACCCCCTCTTTACTTTTTTTTGCTTTCTACTACTATTTGTCTTTCACTCACACATCAAACACAGCCTTTTCCTAACTCTCTTATGTCCTTTGGCACACTAAATACAAAGTGTCACACAGAGACACTGTGAAGGTCTCCTTCCTTAAAAGCCAATGTTTACAGAACACTTCAGCCTTGGCCAGAGATTTCCTGTTAAAGTCAATGAGTAATGAGCAGGATCCATTAAAAACATAACACGCATTATATATACTGTTGGTCGTTTTCTGGACTGACATTAAGTCTGAGCTATAGAAGACTTTCAATTAAGATTCATGTTCGACAAGATACGTGATTACATCCAGGCTTAGATTCAATTGGATTTTAGATTCATTTGGAAAACAAAGTCAATATGTCTTATGTGGAATTGAGAGGCTGTAGCTCTGTGTAGAATGCATCGATCTGTATCTTTGCACGTGTGATGACATACTTGCAACCCACTGATAAGTCGCCTCTTCTGAGCACCGTCCCTTTATTCCATTTGCTATTTGACTGTTTGTTCACTTTCCCGTCAACTGCATTCCCAGCGATGCTTCTGTTTATCTACCTGTGTCTGCTCTAGTTATTACATAAAGCCATTATGATCATTGAGGATTACGTCTGGCTTTGGCCTCCTCTGTGACGCCACCACAGGGGGAAATATGTCCTGCTTTTGGAAACCTCTAGAAACCTTCAAAAAAGGAGCCGTCAATCTCTAACATTTTTAGCTTGTGTACAAAAAGAAAGATCCTTTAGGCTTGCTTTTTTTTTGCAACCTATAAAGAAGGAGAAATGTCAAATGCATGCATAGTTACGAATGCAGTAAAATGAATAAAATGACCAATTTTGCCACAGAATCATCTATGCATTTAAAATCTAAACCTTGTGTGGTTTTTGAAAGCAAATGTCTGCAGATATACCGATATGATGCCAATAACTGTGCATTCCTAGTCATGAAGATAACCTATGATAAGCTAATGGGCTACATACACACACACACACACACACACACACACACACACACACACACACATATATATATATATATATATATATATATATATATATATATATATATATAACTTCACTAAACTGGGCTGAGCAATATGGGCAACATACTACACATCAAGTGGTCTAGAACAAGGAATACTCAAAGAACCATTTAAATGTATCAAGGAGGGTCTTCTTCTGGTTCTCCATGATGGAAAGCCTTCCTTCAGAATATAGTTCAAATAACCCTTATATAATAAATGTCTAATAACCCTTTTCTCAGTACTATGTAGAACCTGTTTTGTCAAGAGTGTAGTAATGAGATAATACTGGTAAATATACACTACAGTTTGCCTTCCATTATACTAACACACACACACACACACACACACACACACACACACACACACACACACACACACACACACACACAGGAGAAACAATAGTATGTCATGCCGGACCTGCAGTTTTTGACTAAAATTATGTTTTGTTAGATGATGTGAAAGCCTTGGTTCATCAAAACACCCACATATATGGGACTGTAATTGGTCCCATATCATCACACCACACAAAAAAATGCATAAAAAAAACATTTCCTCTAAGAACATTTTTAAAGAACCTTCTACAGATGGTTCTATACATTGTTCCATTGTTGTTCCAAGTTAACGGCGTTATTGCCACTATACAGAACCATTTTTCTTAAGAGTGTAGCAGAGACCAAATGAAAAAGAAGGAAAAATGAACTCAACTCCAGAGAGACTTCGTGTGGTTACAGACTTTGATCAAGGCTTTCATTTAGCAGCTCTCTCTCAAGTTCCACACCATGCCTCCAAGTACACCCAACACCTATTTGGAGAGACCAACAGCAGGTTCATGCCTCAGGCACTGCATAAATCCAACCTGAGAGTGAGCTGTGGTGGAATACTTCCCACTGAGCTTCAAGCTACCTTCACAGAAAATAACCACCACGCTGGGACGTGGTGCGCATGTTTAGCCTGACCACAAAGCAGCAAGACATTTACAGTGCAGCAGAGAGGAGCCAAAATATATAAATATATATATATATATGAAATTAATAAAGTACTTAGATCAGACATCAAAACACCATGTTCTCACAGACACTTTCAGAGAGATGTGTGGGTAAGTTACAGAAACTAGTACCTATAAGCAATGTCTACTTATGAACTGTGTTCAAACCCAATTAAGATTATTCTAACATACAGTGTCCTCCATGTCTGGGACAGAGAGACAGTTTTCCTGATATGTCTCTCTTCTCCACATTTCAAACCAATCAGATGTGATTACAATACACATTCCACATTTTTTAAGGATTTTTTTTTCGGCTTAAACACACAGTCCCCCTCATTTCAGAGCACCATAATGTTTGGGACATATCAATAATAGGTACAGTAAAGCATACAGTAAGGCTTGGTCCTTTGTTGCATATCTCTTTGCCATACCTCAACTGAAGCCATCTACAGCTCTTGCAGATTTCGGGGACACATGCTCAACTAATTTCAAATCACCTATAGTGTCTTAGCAGCATGTTTGGGCCCATTATCTTGCTGTAGGATGAAGCTTGAGCAGATAAGATGTCCCTATACACCACAGAATTCATTGTGCTACTGCCTTTAGCAGTTACATCATCAATGAAAATGAGTGTTCCAGTGCTTGCGGCAGGCCTACATGCCCAAGCCATGACACCCCACCACCATGAAGTGGTGGGTTTTGGATTGTGGGCAGTTCTTTTTTGTCGTCTCCACTTTGCTCTTTTTTGCAAACTGGCCATTCTTTTTAGTGGTTTAGTCTTCTGACTTCTAGTCACACTCACCCCTGAACACTACTTCTGATCTTTCGGACAATTGAGTCCATCTGGAATTACTGAGGTCACCAGTGAGCTGTCTTCTTAAGGATATTCCAGACGGTCGAGTTTGATAATCCCACAGTTTGACCAAAGTCTCTAATGGTTACATTCTCGTTTTTCAGCCTCATGACAGCTTTTTTTTTTTTTTTTTACTTTCATTGGCATGGCTTGCCCTCATATTGAACTACAGACTACACACAACTACATGCTTTTGAATGCTTAGAAGCAAGCCTAGGTATCTAAAGCCTGCAGTAATCATATACACCTGTGAAGCCAAATGTCCCAAACATTACGGCACCCTGAAATGATTAGGACTGTGTAAAAAAAAAAAAAAAAAAAGTGTGGTAATTTCAATATGGTGTAACTGGAATATGAAGCAGAGGGGCTTATTAAGGAAAAATGTCTCTTTGAGCTAAAGAGCACTGTATTCATTCAGCACACCTCTGTCATCCTGTCACCAAGGTCCAAATTCCTTTTATGACCATTAATAATTATTGTATTTACGTACGGTCATTGCACCACTTTGACAAAAAGGAGAGTAAACAAAGATTAGCATTATATTGTTATATTATTCTGCTACTATATTACCATTAACCACTTAAGAGTGTATTATCCAAAGGAAAATAATGGGGAATGTGATTGTATGTTCATTAAACTACTTATAATACAATTTATAGGAAGGGGATTCTACACAAGCAGTAACTGCATTCAGTTCCTTCATTGCTGGGTCACAACAGACAAATACAGGCTTAAAAAGGTCCGATATCATGAAAAACTTACATAGATAGCAAACTAACGAGTCCAAACACAAACCTGTTGCATTATGTCCTTGTCATTTCAACACCAGTTGCTCAACTTGGCGCTCTCTGACTCAGGTTTTTATCTTTAACACTAAGTAACTGTAGTGCAGTAGTTAGCCAGAATAGCAGCTGTGCTGTGCTATGCTGGGTGGATCTGTAGCCAAGCTCATGCCTGGCCCACACAACAGGATAATCAGGCCAATTATGAGGCTGATCTGCTCCTCCCGACAATCACAAAAGGTCTCTGGATATCAGGGTGATCTTAAACAATGATCATCCCAGATTATGAGGGGTGTCTATTAGCGAGTGGGCTACAGAACCAACACCAGGGATAAAGTGGCGGTTCGGTCAATCGGACTCAATGTTTTCTGTGCAAAGCAGAATGCGAACAAGCTCGTCTCTCCTGATTCACTGCAGTTTAACATTTATTGAATGACTGATTTAAAATTGTGCAAACAGTCTGACAACTGCAAATGTTATTGTTCATTTAGACGCTGTGGACACTTGGTCACTTCATGTGACTAGCATCTGGTTTGTATCCTGATAAGATTTCAGCCACATGCATTAAATAAAATGCATGAATACCAGGACTTTTTCTGTAAACAAAAATCAAAGCTAAAAAAAAAGAGGATGGCTTCTAGTGCAGGATAATGATCCTAAGCGCACCTCAAAATCCACAATGGACTACCTCAGTAAAAAAAAAAACAAGCTGAAGGTTTTGCCATGGCCCTCACAGACCTCCACAGAATGATTGAAAGCAGGTGGGTAGACCTAGTTCTAGTTCTTCTTGGTCTGTCTAGCATGCATTGATAATATTAGAAGACTGTTGTAGAAAAGAATGGGCGAAACCCCCAAACAAGAATTAAATCCCACAGCCCCACAGCTGGCTACAAAAAGCATTTACAAGCTGCAATACCAAAAGGCAGTGGTACTATGTACTGACCATGCAGGGTGCCCAAATGTTTGCTTCTGGTCCTTTTTTTCTTTTTTAAACTGCAGAAGATGGAAGTAAAAAAAAAAAAAACAACTTTAAAATATTGAAGAAACGTGTCTAAGTTTACCATGTTTTAGAAATCAGGTCATTTTTTACATGCGTAGCTATTCACAGTAACAAAAACACTGACCACGGCCCCTAATTTTGCCACTATAAAGGTAATGTTTACCAAGTGAAAAAGAGATTTACTTTATTAATTAGCAGCACATCTTACGTTAAATAAAAGACTGTATTGGATCAGGTTTTGGATGATACTCAGAATTATGGTGCTAGTATTGGATAAGGGGGCAAATAAATGGATTGGGCCTTCTTTTTATTTTTTTTATTATTGTTTTTTTTTTTTACATCAAGCATTCTACACTTCACACTTGTATCAAAATCAATTCTGGGATATGTTTCAAACCCTATTATTCACTCCACAGTTCACATGATCTTTGAGAGTAAATACAAGTCAGTCGGTTTTACAGCTTAATTTCCAATCTATGTGATGTCAGGGAAATTGCTGTATTTACATATAGCTGCCTATTCAACTTGCAGCAGTTGAGCTAGTCTGTTAACATTGAAGGGAGCAGCATTATGTCAGCCTGGCCTCCTTTTATAATGAGGCACAATACAGGGCAAGAGGTCACTTGCATACAGAGTTCAGTCATGTCTAGATATCCAGGCTTTTTATTGTCTTTAATCTAAAAACCTGGCAGTAAGGCAGCAGCTCCTTGACAAACATGGATTCTGTGTCACGGGTCGTGCATATGTTCAGCTCCATGCCTCAGCGGACCACACTGAATGCCAGTGGTGGTATTTACCAAGCATTCCAGGGGTACTGGTTCTGGACCAGTGTTGTTTGACTAAGTAGTGATGGAGGTCTGTAAAGAGTGCAGCTGATCTGATCTGGGATCTGGTCTTGCTTTGTGGATATCAGCCCAGGTGTATTGTCAAACAACTAGGGGGTGGTGCGTAAAGGCCAAAATTGAACATGGACACATGGTCACCACCTGTCCCCAAGTTTTCCTTGGAATATTGCTTGTGACCATCTGCCTCGGAAAATCTATTGTGACTCCCAAATTCCCTTCAACCTACATAGAAAGAGCTACTGGCACCAACATGTGTTTAGCTAATGTTTGAAAAAAAAAGAATCAGCAGCCCAATTTTGGCAGATTACCAGAGATGTCCCTCGGCTAAATAACAGATGTAGCCTCCTTCACTGGTTTTGATTATGAGTCAGGTAACAATAGCTTAAAATATAACTAAAAAAGGATTGTCTGATGAAGGTCATTGACACTAATAGCTAGATTTTTACAATTTAAATTATTTGTGGATTATAATGTAGGGCATGAGATCAAAGAGATAGAGAGACCAATATCGGCGTAAGTAAGGATTCATTCTAATACTAAATGCACCCATCACAGGTAGCTTATATGCAAGACAGCCTTTTTTATTTATCACATGGTCTCTAATCAGAGTTAAAGGCTGGTGTAGTTGCTTCTGGGTTTAGGGCTAAGAACAAAAAAAAAAAAGCATTGGTTGGGCTTAAGCATTTTTTTAGTGGCTGTCAATATTGGCTTTGAAGTAGAGGTAGGTATTATGATCCTGTCATATACATTTGTGCTTCACTGAACCATGATACTTCATCTTTTAAAACTATGACCCTTTGGCCTCATATGAGGACAGTGTTATTTTGTTTTATTGTTTTTTTTACAAAAACGACTTCCTGTACAAAACCACGTTTAGTTTTTATATTTGTTAGGTCCTACTAATCCCTAATATGAGAAATTAAAAATGCACACCAAGCAAAAGTCCAGGTTTCAGGAAATACTGACTAACTGCAGACTTCATTATGAACAAGGTGCATCAGGTGTGTTGGGAACAGGAAAAACTGATGTGCAGAGCAGCGCTACTCCAGGACGAGAACTGGGAACCACCGTTACACTTCGACATGGACCAATCAGTGTTTTGAGAGCCCTTACAGGAGGCCTTTTTGCACTATGGGGGCCAGTACAGACTGTCTTTTAACACTTTTCCGTAGTTGGTCTTGGAGAGTGTGAATTAAAAATAAATAAATAAATAATATATAAAATAATAATATATATTTATAAAAATATACATTTGCTTATAGTAATGACAAGGCTGAAGTTGACGATCTTAGTTTTGGCCAAGATAGATATACATAAATGTGTGACATTTAAATCATTACTGACAAATTCTGATGAACTCATGGCACATGCTGCCCTGGACTGATTGTGGTTTCAAGCCTCAACTTTACTGAGCTGCTTTGAAAGGACTGGAAAAGCCATGAAGTGATCTGGTCCTACAGATATGAAAAGGGGGTGGGGGAATAATCTGAAGGCATAATCAGGTAACTAATATTTAGAATCTGTTGTGCAATTCATGGTGGATCTAGTCAAGTAAAGGACGTTCTGTAAACATCTGGAGGCCTTTTAAGACCTCTGTCTTTATATAGCATGTGACAGTGAATTAAACACCCTCCGTCCAGAGGGCGGCATAGCCTATGGATCCACTCCCCTGTGTGTAGCAGATCCTTCAGTGGCTTCAGTCACTCAGTGGCCACGCTCATTTTGCAGCTCCAGCTGTACACAGCTTGCTCTCTTCAGTGGATCACGCTCATTCCACAGCCTGCGCTGACATGGCTTGCACGGACAGACGACAATCCTGTCAGGGCTTACAACCAGGCAGCCTGGTTTCGTCTCGTCTCGACCGCATGGATAACACAATCTCCCACTTCCTGTTGGCGGTAGAACCCACAGGCAAACAGCTGCAAGCAGAACCAAGAATACTGGAGATGACGAGGCAGTTCTCCATGGACTGGGGAGTTTATGACTCGACAGCAGTTGAATGTTCCTTATACTGCTTGCTCCCACCCTCCTCCACATCGTCAGCAGCACAGGAGCTGCCCAACTCCATGGGCCTCTTCCTCCCTTCCTTCCAGGAGATGCACGGACCTCCACATCAGGGTTCTACTGATAATCTTGCACAGCTCATTGACAGTGTCTTACACCTGCAAGATTGCTTCGTTGGGTCTGCGGGAACTTCGACCACTGCAGACTGTGTATGCCCCCATAGAGAGGTGGTGGCACAGAGAGGTGGTGACTAGAATGAGGTATGATGTTGCAACACATGGCAATTCATGGCTTATGTTCCCGAGTACATAAATCTCTTGGAGCTCAGGGCTGTGCTCTTAGCTTGGCAATACTTCCTGCAAAAGTTGCGGGGCCACCACGCCCTCCTCAACCACCATGGCGAAACCTGTCCCTTGCCAGCTCTGCACCTAGAATGCCGGCTGTTGAAGTGAGAGTATCCCAGATTAGCCTTGCTGAGGGGAGTGCTCATCTTGGTAGCAGACTCCTTGTTGTAGCAAAAGCTCAACCCCGGGGAGTGGAGGCAACATTCTGAGGTCGTGAACCAGATTTGGAGCCTCTTCGGGCCGGCTTCTGCAGATCTATTTGCAAGCAGGGAGACCACACACAGTCATTAATGGTTCTTATACACGGGCAAAGTGAGTCAGGACCTAGATTCATTGGCACAGGAATGTATTCCCTGACTCCCCTTCTTTTTAACATTCTTCTCTGTGCTCATCAGTGTAACCATAGTACCACAGGAGTCCTCCTGGTAGTTCCTCATTGGACAAGCCAAGCAATCATTTGACCTACTTCACCTCCTGCGGGTGGATCACCGAACCAAGGGTTCTTGTGGGTTCACGGATCTGTTAGCGGACTCAGGCCCTGCTATGAGACGCACGATTGAAAACGCTTCATGCTAATCGGTGTGCCGCTACTGGGTACTCTGCACTGCACACTCCTCATGGTGTTCAAATTCTTCCAGCAGCTACTGGATGAGGGAACATCACAACCACAGTGAAGTTTCTGTGGCTGCCATTTCTGCATTGTATGCCCACAGAGCTCTCAGTGGGTTCTGAGCAGTGTTCTGGATTCCTTGTATGTAGTATTGTTTGAACCCTTAGCTCAGACCAACAAAGTTATATATATATATATATATATATATATATATATATATATATATATATATATATATATATATATATATATATATATATATATATTTTGGTCAGTCATCAACCAGCTTTAATGGTATAGGTCATCCATAGGCTACGCCACCCTCTGGCGGGCAGGAGGCATTAAACGGAATGGTTCTATGAATGTTGGATGACTGCCAGAGTGTCCCGTCACTCGTTGTACCACAAGACGTTTCTGCAAGACAATTGTAGTGTGTCCACATCCTTTAAGGTGAGCAGAGCACTATGATTCATGCTACATGCAAGGAACATGAATCCATAGGCCTATGCCTCCCACTGGCAGTCATTGGCCATTCACAGAACCACAGCTTTATTCAGAATAGCGTTATCTTATCACAAATGTCCAGACGTGCGTGCATGAACGTGACTAACCCCGCTTGCTCACTCAGCTGTTATTCACACCAAACAACAATCTGTTTGTGAACATGATCAAAGCAATACTCAATGTTTCTTCCATCGTCCACCAAAGCCCTGGATGAGAACATCTACACAGCTACCATTAGTTCTCATGCTTGTAATGCAAAACACACTCCTGCTAGGTCATCACCGGTTTTCTACTTGATAAAACACGCATTACATCTCATCCAAGCATGCAAAAACATTTTTTGGCTAACATTTTGATTTCCTTAAATTACATTCCCAGGAAATTTCTGAATAATAAACCATATTTACATTTTGAATTGCTGCCATCCTTTGCAACGTAGCACAATGCTAGTTTATGCATCATTAGTTTGAACAGCAATACTAGTCATAATGCAAATTGTGAATCATAAACATTGCCTGACCCCTACAATAATCCACAATTCAACAATCAATGGAGTAATAACAGTAAAAAGACAATATAATATTACATACAAACACAATATTGTTTATACGTTTGGAATCACTTCTCATGTTAAGCTGGTGTTATTGTGCAGTATAGCAATAACATTTATAACACAACAACAACAACAAAAACAAATGGGAGAACAAAAATGAAATGCTAAAGCTTCTTGCCTTAATATCTGATCACTTATTACATAAGAGACATTCTAGATTTTATTAAATATTATTAACATTTTATTATAAACATTATTGTTATTATTAATATCATCATCATCATCATCTTCACTCTTTATACTGGAATATTTATTTATTTATTTATTTTTGCATCAAGACATTAATCAGTCCTTGCTGATATACTACTGAGATACTAGTCAATCAGTCAAATCAATCATTGCTGAAACGTGATTGCTAATTATGCTCCACCATCCAATGAGAGTGTATGTATGTTGGGTGGGAGCTAAAAAAAGCTGTAAGGATACACTGAGAGAAAATTACAGTTCTTAGATGTGAAAAAGTATCTGCAATAAACTGTAAACCAAAGACCCCCCAATCCCAAGAACCTGACCAGTAAACATGAGTCATTGTCAGTTCTGTGTCAGAGTTTCTCTTCAGAAAAAGAATAAACAAGTACCGTTAGAATGTATACAATTGTATTATTTACTCGTCCGGCCATTTCACAATTGTTTTGGAAGATCTGCGTAGTGAAGAGGAATGCCAGCACACCAGAACCAAAAGTGGTCTTTTGAATGCCATCTTTTATTCTTTACAGAGACTGTGCTTGCTGTTTACCACAAGCTCTGTCTCCATTCACACTATTTCCCACCCCACTGCCCCCTCCGCTCTGCCTGCCACCCCCTCACAAACACAGCTTAACGAATGCAGAGAACACACCATTCTCACTCGTAAACATGAAAGATAAGGAAAAAAAAAAAAAAAAAGGAAAAAAAAAAGAAAAAAAAGACAGAAAGAGCAAAAATGACATTTCCTGATAAAGTCCTCTTTACCGCCATGCCTGTCTGTTTAACTACCATGGTAACTGATAGCTTTATTTGAAGAAGCACGCTAAACAGGGCCGGCACTTGTTACTGTGTAAAACATCTTATTTGCAAAGCAATAAAGCAAAAGAGGAAGCTCATAAACAGAGCCAGTCTCGCCAAGAAATCTTCTATCCTTAAAAGAGCCACGACACAAATGTACCATTTCCATTTCCTGGGACGACAGAACATTTTTGCAGCGTCACTGACCCCCTAGGCTGCTGGCCAGCAGATAAGCTTCTATGAACTGCAAAAAAAAAAAAAAAAAAAAAAAAGAGAAAACACCACAGAGAGCGCGACAGGGAGAGAGAGGGAGTAGAATATGACCCACCACACCCCCCAGACTAACTGTTCCCTGCTAACAGTGATGTAGCTTTAATGCTGTCAAATAAAAAAAATAAAAAGTTGCTCCCACTGTACAGCTAATGACCCAAGTGAAACATCTATTATACATGTATATATACACACACACACACACACACACACACACACACACACACACACACACACACACACACACACACACACACACACACACACAATCTCCCACGCAGAGACAAAATGGTGGAAGGCAGCGCACATGTACACACACAGCATAAAACATCTGAATAACAACGCATTCTAAAATTCCTGCAGTTCTGATGCTGTGAATCTTGAGGTGACATATGACTGGCCTTGTTAGCGTGCGGCTGCTGCTGTGCTGGAGCCAGTAATTATTCATCAGTGTGGGCGAAGCAGCAGAACTGAGATCACATTCACCTCACATGGGCAAAGACACAGAAAAACTACATTTCCCAGCTTCCCCCAGCTTGCAGCTGTCTAACCTATGGCTACATCAAGGAGAGTTGCCCAAACTGCATAAATACAGCAATGTCTATATAGTACCTATGGTTAGCATTCCTGGAAAGTAACTGACATTTCTTGTATGCGGTTTATAATTATGATATTATTTATTATCATTCTTATTTTGTTTATTATATTTCTCAACAATTTGCCTGTGTGTGGGAAAAATGGCTGTATGCTACACAGCGACATGTATCCAACCTGCAACCGTTTCAGTTTGACCTTCTGGCATTGAAGCACAGTCAGTCAAGTGCCTCTGAGCGAGCACAAGACAGAATGCTAAGTGAAGTACAAGCAATTTGCATTAAAAACCAACCCACTTCCACCCACCACAGCACGGGGCAGTTATTTATGTTATCCACTGTACCTGGACACAGGCTTTATGCTTTAAGTAGTCATCTGAATAAGAAATGTTTTCCACAAGCACCTGCGAGGCTTTTGCTAATGCCTTCCATTTAAAACCATGGCCATAAGCGAGAGGTCACCTAGCTGTTGCCATGCAGCGTGACCCAAACAGTTTTGCATCGGAGGTCAGGCATGCAAAATATATTGACTTTTTTCCACTAATGACCTGTGCGTGGCTTTGGCCAGAGGTCGATCTGCTGTTCTCTCCAAAAGCACAAAGTGTTTTCTTGGTTAACCTTAAACTTATTAGTAGAGTGCAGGGGTGGACAACATGACAATGTGTTATTGTGATGAATTACATCACAACGTGCTTTTATGAGTACAGTCTTACTCACGCAACTGTAGTAAAAACACACTGGTTTCAGAAAATCCTATACATCACTGCTATGTAATCCTGTATCATGTTTGCCCGTTTTTAGTTTTTTCCATGGTTTGAACCCTGTAGCTGCTTTATACACTGTGTAAACAATTCTGGATGAATAGACCAATAGAAACACTCTAAATTAACTCTTATTTTACATCAACTTCCATTCAGAGCATTTTTGCCTTCTACTGTAAAGTCATAATTTTATTGGACAGCGACAAGATATTTATATAACCTCATATCTCCAAAATGGCAACATTACAGGAGAAGAAAAATAAATAAATAAATAAGAGATCTTGACTTTCAATGGAAGTCAATGTAAAAAAAATATTCACCAATCATGAAATTGTAAGTAACTGTAACTAAGTGGATTCACATTATGTCAAAAACTGAAAAACGTCAAAAAGAGAGATAGGTCTTAATTATTCAACCCTCCGAATAAAATGCCTCACGTTTGCAAATTGCAGGTGGCAAATTAAAGGCTTCATTAGCTGAATCAGGTGTGCTTGAGATAAAACCCATCAAATCAAGTCAAGAGAGCAGTCCAGAAAGTTCAGAGAAGAGGTCACTGGCTTCAATGAACAGGGAAAAGGACACACACAGAGAGCAGATCATCACCACCAAATAGCTCCTAATTACGTTCTACAATATAATGACCTCAGTCCTTTTTTGCTGACCTTGATATTGCCCATTATGTTTTTCTTTCTGCTTTATTCAGGACAATATTTTTTAATATATATATATATATATATATATATATATATATATATATATATATATATATATATATATATATATATATACACACACACACACACACACACACACACACACATATATATATATTCAAATTCCTATTTGAATTTTGACATTTATATAATTAAATGTCTGAATATTAGTTCATTGCTCTTAAAGGGTGTAATTGTTTTTTGCTATTATCATTACATCAGTTGCATAACATTGTTTTAAAA